>NC_134857.1:33800242-34122742 GCF_049852395.1 Peromyscus maniculatus bairdii | reverse complement strand
TGTCTGTGTGTCTGTGTGTGTCTGTCTGTGTGTGTGCCACAGCCCTCATGTAGAGCTGGGTTGTCTCCTCACTGTAACGAACAGGGAGTAGACTCAGGCCTTCAGGCCCGCATAGCCAGTACTGTTACCTACTGAGTCACAGAGTTGTGTTGTAACATCCTCGGACTGAAGAAGAAAAGACATTTTTCTGCAGGACATATCAATTCTTTAGAATGTGTCCCTTTCTTCTCATTGTTTTCCTCAGTGCTGGGTATTAAATCCAGGGCCTTGTGGATGCCAGCCACGCACCACTGAGCGGCAACCTCAACATGCCTTGCAGTTGTCCGAGGAGAGGGAACAGGAGAGAAAACGACACACTGCAGTAGTGGCCGGGCACACTTAACGCGTGTCATCCGACAGACGGCAGAGGACTCGGTCAGAACTCAGTGTTTCACTGAATTCCCACCCTCTCACCAAAGCCGTCTCTGGATGAGGCAAGTCAGGGGGTCAGTGATAGGAAGATGCCTCTGAACTATGGGGAAGAGTAGTTTTTACAAGATGGAAGCATGAAATGGAGCTATTCTGGAAGCTGGGCCTGGCCACACAGCCCTAGAGACTTAGCACTGAGAATGTAGCTCTACAGTCTAGCACTTGCCTAGCACAGGCAGGCTCCTGGAAGTCACCCCCATGGCTAGAAAATGGGTTCTGCCTGAGCAATGTAGTAAAATATGTCTCAAAGCAAACACATGGCTATTTCTGCATGATTCTGATAGCTGGTGAAAAGATCGGCTATCTAGAATGAAGTCAGTGTTTTCTCTCAGAAACGTTCCCCATGGCACAAGCCCCGGTTGTTCGCTGGCCCATCTTCTCCCTTGTCTCCCTTATCCTTCAAAAATAATAGCAGCTTCCAAATGATGACAGCTTGTCCATCATCCTGGAGTGTGCAGGGCACGGAGGCAGAGCTCTCCCAGCTGCCAACGCGCTGTGTGGCAGAGAGAGCAAGTGACAGAAAATCGTCTCCTTCCTGGAGTTGTCCAGAAATAATCAAGGAGGAGGTTCTGTCGACGACCCCAACGGTCTCTACTGAAAAGCGGCCTGCCTCAAGTTTACTGCATGGTCCTGAGGAAGTTCTGGTCAGCTGAAAAAGCCCATATATCTCAGCAAGTCTTAAAGAAAAACTCAGATAAATGAAATAGGAATTTTGCCCATTTTGTCAACTACGGCAAAAATTTGAGGAACAGCAACCATGTGATAGAATACGCCATCGCTCATGTACGTGTTCTCCAAGGGCCCGTGTGTTGAAGCCTTGGCCTCCACCCCGTAGTGCTATTGGGAGGGGGTGGGTGAATCTTTAAAGAGGCGGGGCCTAGCCAGGAGGTGATGGCACACGCCTTTAATCCCAGTACTCAGGAGGCGGAGGCAGGTGAATCTCTGAATTCAAGGCCAGCCTGGTCTACAGAGAGAATTCCAGGACAGCCAGGGCTACACAGAGAAACCCTGTCTCAACCCCCGCTCCCCCCCAAAAAAAGAGGTGGGGCTTATTGGAAAGAAGTTAGACCTCTGTGAGAGTGTCCTTAAAACCTTGCCCACCCCCCATTGCTTCCTGCCATCAGAGGCCGACAGACTTCCTGTGTATCTCCCTCCCACCGGGAGGTACTGTGCTACCACAGACCCAAAGCAACAGTCATGGCTAAAACTTCTCAGACCACAAGCCAGAATGGCCTCTCTGTCTTTTAACCGATTGCCTATGGTATTTTGTTATAGTAACACAAAGCTAAACAATTCGGAATATCTTTCTTGCCTTTCAGAAATGGAGGCGTTTTGCTCTATCATCCTAAGGGAAACACTGAACTAAAAAAGACGAAGGCGTTTTACCCATTTTGAGAAGCCGTCTGCCCTGGGCGTGGGGCAGACAGCTTCCAGTCACCTTAGAGCAAGCTTTAGCAGAAACTGCCTGTCACCCAACACCAGAGTGTCCTGTCAACGCCCAAAGATAAAAGAGCAAAATACAGCAAAAGAAAGGCCACTGCATTGCAGTGAGGAAAGGTACCGTAAACTCACACACCTGGGTCGGAGCTAGTGGCCTCATTTCCCTGGACATGCTTTCTTTAAAGACAAGTGATGATTATGACCTTACGGGGCCCCTCAAACGTGCAAATGAAATAACATGAGGGAAGCAAACAGGATGCCGCCCACAGGCGTCACCATCCACACGTGCTGCCGTGACCCTGTGGGTCGGCCTCCAATAGGGACAGAGAGAGCAGTCCTGTGCCTTGACAAGGCTGTTACGTCATAACAGAGGGGCCCAGAATGCAGGCATAATTTTCAAAGGTACGTGGGTCTCCCCAGAAGATTGGAAAGAGCATTTGAATGACTTCAAAAGAGCTTTTGACAGAGGTAGAAGGTCTCCACCTGAGTCCTCTTAAGTTTATTTAAGGATGAGGAGAGGATGAGATAAAAGAGCCCAGAGGTCATGAAGAGAAGTAGGAATCTTCCCTCAGGAAGATGGCTGTAATCCCACAGGATTACAGCCATCCACGACATCACACTCACACACGCACACTTAGGGTCACATACGCCCTTCCTGCTCTGAGATGCACATCCAAGCACACATTCACGCCCATACCTGTATCCTTACTCAGTACCACCCACACAGGCACACAGCTCACGCATACAAAGGGTGGCCAGTTTCCATGTCACCACACATTAAACAAAAGTTTGACTCATACAGTGGGAGACAGGCCGCATGCTGGTGGTCTGGCAACGACAATAACAAATGGAAGTAGTGTTATAATTGTCTCTACCATCCGATGTTGTATTAGTCTTGACCATGACTATTTAAACTGAACAGTATTCCAGATTACATGTATTAAAACAGAATTGTCATGAATACTCTGCTCTGGTCCCTGCAGGCCATCATCAGAGTCTGATACACACACTCAACTAGGCTCAGATTAACAAGATGGGAAGGTCTGGCACCCAAGGGCTAAGGTGCTCAGGATGGGCCCAGAGTCCCTGATGCCCACGCTGCTAGCTCCCAGTAAATTGCTGGGTATCGTGATACAGGCCTATAATCCATACACTCGAGTTTGAGGCCTGTCTGAACTACATAGAGTATTCTGTCTTAAAAGGAAGAAAGGGTGTCTGGAGATGTGGTAGCAGCTAAGAGCATGCTCTGCTCTTGCAGAGAATCCAAGCTCAGTTGCCAGCCCTGGTGCCACATGGCTCACGACCACCTATAATGCCAGCTCTAGAGGATTTGACATCACCTGTGTCATGGTCCTTCTCCCTGTATGTCTGCCTACCAGGGAGCCTGACTAACTCCTGACCTCTTGAACTAAAATAATAAAGCAAGTCCTGGAAGCTCACTGGATCGTGGCCTCTTTATCTGCCAAATAGGGTTAATTTACAACTGTCACCTGTGTGTGTGCATACACCCCCCACACACACATGCATACATGCACACATACACACCTGCACACACCTAAAAGCAAATAAACCTTTAAGAAATATTTCTTTTTTTTTTTTTTTGTGGTTTTTCGAGACAGGGTTTCTCTGTGTAGCTTTGCGCCTTTCCTGGAACTCACTTGGTAGCCCAGGCTGGCCTCGAACTCACAGAGATCCGCCTGCCTCTGCCTCCCGAGTGCTGGGATTAAAGGCGTGCGCCACCACCGCCCGGCTAAGAAATATTTCTTAAAGAGATAACAAAACAATGAAGACAAGGTACTAACGTTCACCCATTGACAACCATGCACAAAATCATCTCAATGAATCTTCGTAAAAAGCTAAATACATACTTTATTCTCTGTTTTCAGATGGCTGCACTGAGGCTCAGAGGTTAGCTACTGGGCCAAGCCCTGAGACCTACAAAGCCTTTATGTTTAACTTTGGCAGCATTATGGGATCACCTCCACACACATGGAACTCCTGACTTAAATGGCATCCATTCCGTCTGAGCAACTGATTTTTTTTTTAAAGGAATTTTAGAAAGAGTCATTTTTAGTTTTGTTTTTGTGTGTGAGTCACATGTGTGCTGGTACCCTTGGAGGCCAGAAGAAGGTGCTGGATCCCCTGGAGCTGGAGTTACAGGCAGTTGTGTGTCAAATGACATGGGTGCGGACAACTGAACCCGGGTCCTCTGCAAGAGCAGGGGCGCTCTTCACCCCTGGGCCATCTCTCCAGCCCTGACTGCGGCCCCTCATGCACAGCGTGGTGGAGCGCCACCTTCTCTGTCAACACGTCCGACATCCACCTCACCTGAAGTGGCACAAACGGGCAGAACTCGGGGCTTCTGTCAGGCTCCCTCACGCACGTCAGCCATCGCATACAACCTCACGCTACTCACACGAGACTCTCACGCAGTTGTAAATTAACCCTGTTTGCCAGATAAAGAGGCCAAGATCCAGTGAGCTTCCAGGACTTGCTTTAGTATTTTAGTTCAAGAGGTCAGGAGTTAGACAGGCTCCCTGGGAGGCAGACAGATGGGGAGAAGGCCCATGGCTAGGTAATAAAAGGGGCAAATTTCCAAGATGGCCGGCTTCTTCCTCACCCTCCTAACTTCCAACAAAAGCCTGCTGATGGACTGGCTCCACAGGTTCGAGGCCTGATGAGGACCTGTCACACAACAGTGTGGGCCAGTCAGCCATCCTGTCTGTCTTCAAATTCAGCAACCCTACAGTTCCTGGGTCCTCCCTTTGCTTCACAGATGGTCTTTTTCTCTGTGTGTGTGCTGCATTCGTGTGTTTCCCCAGCCCACAACAAATGCCTTCCTTAACTGCTAAATCTGTCTGTGATGAGTGAGATTCCCCTGCTCCGGCTCCCTGCAGCACTTCAGATTTTTCCTGCCTTTTTTTTTTTTTTTTTTTTTTTTTTTTTTTTTTTTGATAAGATTTCTCTATGTGACAGGCCTGGCTGCCCTGGAACTCACTCTATAGACCAGGTTGTCCTTGAACTCAGAGATCTGCCTGCCTCTGCCTCCCCAGTGCTGGGGAGTAAAGGAGTGCACCACCATGCCCTGCTTTGTGCCCTGCAATGCTTTTCAATTCTTTAACTGGCAGAGAAAACAGACCCAGTCAAGGCTCCTGGTCTGTATCATTTCTAGACTGGGCCGAGTTCATTACTGCCTGGAGATGGAAGATCTGGGTAGCGGCGGGGTTGCAGAGGACGAACAGGTTGATAGAGGCCAACGGGGGCATTCCTGGTGTCCGGGAAGGAGGAAAAAAGTCGATGGAAGTTTCCACAGTGGCTGGAAGGAAGAGACGAGGAGAGGAGGAACCTCAGGAGTATAACTCAGGAAAAATGCTAGAGCAAGGTCCAGATTTTCTTTGGAGGAACATCCGCATATCTGGTGGAGAGACCAGAAACAGACAGGCATGGGAAAGAGACCCCGAGGCTGCCGCACAGGCGAGTGTGGTTGTAGTCAAAGTCTTAGCTCAACCACCAGTCCCCCTCCACATCAGGAGTGGAGGGTCACACGTTCAATGGGGGCGGGGGGATGACGGACAGACGGACACTTAAATAAACATCTATAGAACTCGGGGATCTCTTGGACTTTTCGACACAAGAGTGGCCAGAGAACTTCCCGAAGCTTCCATGCTTCATTCCCCTGAGCCTAAAACAGAACTCCTTGTTCAGTGTGTCGTTCAGACCTCCCCGTTATTTTGCCTCCTTTGAACACACTGCCCCATCCCTTCACTAGGCATCTTATGCAGCCTATGAAGACATCTGCCATGTGCATGCCATCTAGCCACTGAGCTGTGAAAAAAAGTGGGGTGCTGCGGTTTCCTCCGCATCTCTGAGATGGGGGAGAACAGGGAGGGGAGAGTTAAGGCAAAAGCAAAAAGTCCTGTGCTGTCCCCAGCCCTCAGAAGAGGCTGGCCAGTGAAATCAGCCAGCTCTGCCGCACTTGGAAACGCATTGCTAAGCTGGCATCTGGGCCAACGGGCCTGTCAACAGTTAATTGCAGCACAGGCCTGTTGCCACATGACTCAGGAAAATACCCATCCGACCGGATCCAGGCCAAGTGGAGGCCAGCTGGAAGGCAAGTATACTGAAAAACAAACACACCAGCCCCGCCGCCGGGACGGGAGGGGCCTCGACTAACACAGGAGGCCCAGGACCGGCTATCCAGCAGGGTGGCGGATCTCAAAGCACAGGCACCTGCTTTCATTTTATTTTATTTTATTTTTTTTAATTCCTTTTGTTCATTCTTTTTGATTCCCTTAGGTCGTGCCTGGTTCTAACCTTTGTTTCTGAGGCTTTGGCAAACCATTCTTGGAATTTCGGTCTCTGACATTTCTCACTTTCTTCTCACCAGGCTTGGTACACCCCTAGTTTGCCCGGGGGGGGGGGGGGATGGGGGGGGTGTCACCTGTTCAGACTGGGAGCAGTGCCTTCAATTCTGTCCTTTGGGTCGTGATAACCTATTTCGTCAAACCACAAGGGGGCGGAAGTCCCAGGAGTACCCAGTCTCCGCAGCTGTCGCTTAGAGGCAAGGCTCCCTCTGATCTCTCAGGTATCACCACCACTTTTCCACTCGCAAGGGTCCCCGAGGATGCATGTCAGCAAAACTGGAACAAGTCAGTTAGAAAAGAAAAAGAAACAAAGTCTGCTGGAATCATTTCTAAAGGACCTATAAAGATGCACTTTTTCAGAGATCAACACACAGCTCATCTCCAAGAGTCCTTGACAAGAAGGAGCTCACACAGTTGTTTAAAACCACAGTAGAAAAATCCAAAACTGTTAGGACTGAATCCTTAGCCCTGACCCTCTCAGAACTTACAAGACAAGACCAGACTAAGCACGGAGCCCACAGAGACGCAGATCCCCTGAGAACAGCACATCCAGGAAACTTGAGATTTGAAAGCCACTGCGGGGTCCTGTGGAACAAGAAAAGACAAAAGCCATCCATGTGCTAGACACTGGATTTCTTGAAAATGTGTTTTAGGAAGCCGATACCTCACTGTGAATGTTGGCCTCTGGTTTCTAGACTATCTTGATTCAAGAAATAGAAAGAACTAGCTCTGTTAGGCCCCTCGCATAAACTCCATGCGGAGGGGCAAGGCAGAGTCTGCAGATGCCAGGGCCCAGGCAGACCTTGCTTATCAGGCCTTCACTCACACTAGAGTGAGAGTCTGGCTCAGGAGGTAAAGGGAAGACCTAAGCCAAGGAAGATGCATACCGGCATTTCAGCTGAGGACTAGCGGCAAGATGTCGGCTAGTGTGTGTGCATGTGTGTGTGTGTGTGTGTGTGTGTGTGTGTGTGTGTGTGTGTGTGTGTGTGTGTGTTGGAGTGTAGGCAGAAGGACAGCAGTAAAAAAGGCTTAAGGAGGGAAAGGATATGTCATGGTCAAAGAATCCTGGAGATGCGGAGGGCAGAGCAATTGAGGAGCCGGGGTGGCCCACCCAGAACCAAGCGAAGCATGCTTACCTCATACCAGAGGCACTCAGTCCAGGGTCAGTTCACCTCCCTAGACACTGGACAATGTCAGAGACTTTCCTTCAACTTGTCACAGCTGAGGAGTGGGATGCTACTGGCACCTAGTGGGTAGAGGCCAGGGATGCTGCTGAATATCCCGTAATGCACAAGACAGCTCACAGCAAAGAACGATCCTGCTCACAATCCCCATGGTTCTGAGGCTGCAAAGCCATCCAAGGACATTTAGCTGGAAGATTTGGTGGTTAGGTTTGCACTAAGTCTCACTGTGACATCAGTATGGGTAATGGGACAGTACTGACACTGTAGATAAGAAGAGGTCTGTTAGGAAAGTGTATTAGGGTACCCTGGAGTGTCCAAATGGACATGAAGAGTGAATGGATGAGAAAGAGGCTTGATAAACATCAGTGGGATTGGGGGGTACAAGGGATGTGGAGGGTCACTTCAGTGGGATTGGGGGGCACGAAGGATGTGGAGGGTCTCAGCTCAGTGTAAGGCAAAGCTTAAACGCAGGTACTGTATGTGAATGAGAAATCACCAGAGCAGGAAGAATGAGGGACCGGGGAAGCCAGGCAGAAAAGCGGTGGACGCAGAATGTGTCCCATGCAAGCCGCTGCTCGGATGAGCTGTGAGAACCTGTCACTGAACAGGCATGTCCGGCTAGCCTCTCAGTAGATCTGTGGACAGACCGTGTTGGGAAACAGCTCTCCTGAACAGTGCAGCCACAGCTTCCACCCCTGGGAGGAAAGGAGAGAGAATTCACATCCTCTGCCCTGCCTCCCACTGGCCAGTCTCCCTAGAGCAGCTTTAAAACCCATCTACACACCCTCGGACACGTCTCTCGTTGTGAGTGTGGGGTTATTAATGCGTCCCTTCGGAGAGTCGGAACTGGCCCTAACTCAGTGGGAACCATGTACTAGACAGAGGGGATGCTGTGTGACTTCAGGGATGAGTAGCACAACATCTGCTTTGCTCGGTGGTACCCGAACATGGAGCCTTCGGCTACAGGAAGTGCTCAGTGGTACCCGAACACAGAGCCTTCAGCTACAGGAAGTCAGCGACTTCCCTCCAGCCTCCCTGCTGCGATGACGTGCAGGCCCCGTGGAGAGCCCATGTGTGTGGGCGGTGGTAAACAGTAGCCAACAGGGAGCGTGATCTGCTAGACCCTGCTGGAGATTCTTTCCCATGAGTCCGGCTCACCACCATGGAGTCACTCCTAGCCACTGGGTGTCCCCAGCTGAGAGACAAGCCAGTCCCACTGACCCAAATAACCCACGAGCAGAACTAAGTGCTGTTGCCAGCCCTAAATTTTAGGTGTGATTTGTCACACTGGAGTAGTCACTGGGTCGGCCTCATTAGGAGTGAACACCTCGGGGGCTTCACTGCAGAGTGACGTGCCAAAGAAGGGCCAGGAGCATCAGACGTATGGCTGGTGATCCTCCAGCGGCCGAGCAGCCGAGACCCACACCCACCCCTCACACCCCAAGCCTCCAGGAAGCTGATCAGCTACAGAGGAGCCCAGGAGAAACATCGTGCTGAGAGCTCTGGGCAGAGGTGAGGTCAGTAATCTTAGAAAGGGTATCTTTGATGGGAATGACGGAGGCAGCAAGAGGAAGGCAGGGCATTGCCATTTCTGGTTTCTGACCTGAGCGACCAGGTGGCCTGGCCATGATACAATTGATGAGAAGAAAGCTGGACCGTGACAGCTAACTCAGTTAAGACTAACAGAATCTCCGGGCGGTAGTGATGCACACCTTTAATCCCAGCACCCGGGAGGCAGAGCCAGGCGGATCTCTATGAGTTCGAGGCCAGCCTGGTCTACAGAGTGAGATCTGGGACAGCCAGGGCTGTTATACAGAGAAACTCTGTCTTGAAACAAACAAACAAAAACATCCAGTCTACCAAATCCACAGCGAAGCCACAGATCTTAACGCTGCCCGCCCGAGAAGACTCAGGGTTTGTGTGAGTCTCCTTGCCTGAGTGCTGTTTCCCACATACCAGGCTGGGAATGTTCACCAGCTGAGTCACAAACAGTCTGTGGAAGGGGGCAGAGGGGACAGCTACAGGAAGAGCCAGGTCCCTGCGAGAGCCACCCTCTGCAGACACATGCCTAGACCCCAAAGCTTGCTGGGAAGAGACCACTGTTTCACTTAAGAAAATTCACGAGAGGAAAATATTACTACTTTGTTGTTTCTAATGTGTAAGAACCGTTTGTCCTCCCTCTCGCCTTTAACCCAAATGGTGAGGTCTACATGTGTGTGATGCCTGTCTTCCAGAAGTTATCCCGTCGTTGGTGCCTTCTGTTCTTGTAAATGCTGCTTTAGCTCCTAAAACTAGTAATCGTCCAGACCTAGAAAGGATCTTATAAATTAGTAAGGAAGCCAGGTGTGGTGGCACAGACCTTCAATGCCAGCATTCAAGAGGAAGAGGCAGGATCTGCATGATCTCAATACCAGCTAGAGCTACATAAAGTGGCCCTGTCTCAAATAATAATAATAATAATAATAATAATAATAATAATAATAATAATAATAATAATAGTTACTATTATTTTTGTTTTGTTTTGTTTTTTTCGAGACAGGGTTTCTTTGCGTAGCTTTGTGCCTTTCCTGGAACTCGCTTTGGAGACCAGGCTGGCCTCGAACTCACAGAGATCTGCCTGCCTCTGCCTCCCGAGTGCTGGGATTAAAGGCGTGCGCACCACCACCGCCCGGCCCTTATTATTATTAATATAGAACAACCTAACAAGCATGAGGCTCCAGGTTCAATCCCCGCCATCAACCCCCAAATTAGAAATGTTCAGTATCCTATGCCTGGATGCCTAAGGTGATGGAGTGTACCCCCTCCTGATTGTAGGCAGATAAGACCTCTTGTGAAACAGAAAGTTCCAGGAAGTCCTCATACTGCAGAAGGACGGGACCTCGGTGGCGTCCCAGATCCACTGGGGGCTCCATGCCTCGATCCTACTGTTGTCCCCACAGGCCTGTTAGGGGAAAAACTACGGTGGGGGTGGGGGTGGGTAAGCAAGAAAGAGGGACGACTCCTTTACTGAGACCACACGGTCCACTGTGAGCTCTTCTGGGTGATTTTACCATGACACAGCTTCTCAAGACCCGCACAATAACACACATTTTTTTTTCCCAAGAAGAAAGGGAGGTACAAAAAGACGGAGAATTTCCTAAGATGACCCAGTTGATAAGACGCCAAGTCCGGTCAGTCCCTCACTCCAGCCACGGCTGTCCTCCAGGAGTGTATCCGGCTCCCTCAGCTGGCTCCTGGTCCTGGGAGAAGACTGAGCTTAGGGCAGACCTGGCTCAGGGCTCCAGCAGCCTGCAGTTCTCCAGGCTCGCCACCAGATGGAGCAAGGAGAGGCAAACTCCTGCCTCTTCCCAGTGCTCTCGAGACAGACATGCGTGGGGGGCAGCCGCAAAGAGAATGTCAAAACAGAGTTCTATTTAAGAAAGTGAAGTCTTCTGCCTGCCCTGTCTCCCACCGGGATACTTGCTTGGCTCTCGGCAGGCTGTAAGTGAATTAGCTTTGCTTCCTTCCTCACCCTACTGCTAACCCATCGGATTCTATTTTCTCGCCAGCCCTGACACAGGGCAGAGCACTAATCCCACCCACGGCACTGAATAGAGTGTCCTGAAGGGAGAGGCCAGTGGCGAGCTGGGTGGTGGAGAGACGCAAAGCTCCATTTCTCCCCTGTAGCTACTGGGAGGTCTTTTCCCTGGCACACTCCTTCCTGCACACCTACCCAGTACACACACATCACATCCCAGCACCTGCAACCCACAACACATCACAACACACACAACAATATATTCAGCACACACATCACAAGATGTGCACCACATTACATCATCTCACAGTGCAACACATAACAACACATACAACATACACAATACAACAGACATCACAATACAGCATATCTGAGCGTATACAGCTCACACATAACAATGCATGTATCATATCACAAGACATACACCACATTATATCACAACACAACACGTGCAACACACAACACAAACACATCACAACATACACATCACACCACAGTACAGCACATCACAACATACACATAACATACACATCACATTATAAGACATATACATTATATACACATTACAACATACACACAGCAATATATACAACATCCACATCACAACACAGCACACAAAAGTACAACTTGTCACAACAATCAAGGAGAAATGTCAACAAGCCGTAAAGATGCCTGCAGGGCATAAAACACCCTGACAAAAGCGAGTTAAAGAAAGATTTAGCTCAGTGGTAGAGCGCCTGCCTAGCAAGCACAAGGCCCTGGGTTCGGTGCTCAGCTCTGGAGAAAAAGAAGGAGGAGGAGGAGGAGGAGGAGGAGGAGAAGGAGAAGGAGAAGGAGAAGGAGAAGAACTCTCTATCTAGTTCCCAGGCCCAGGCATCATGATGCCGCTCACAATGGGCAAGTCTTCCCGCTTAGTTAATCTAATCAAGATTAGTGGATCTCATCTACATGGGCTGAGGGCCTGGCTCAAATGTGATTCTAGACACCAAGTTGATAACTGAGGCTAGTCCATCACAGCTGATTACTGTTTACTATCAGGGCTGTGAAGACAGCTCAGTGGCTAAGAGCAAGTACTACTCCTGCAGAGAACCCAGGTTCAATTCCCAGCACCCATGTATTACCTAACACAGTACCTATCACTCCAATTCCTGGGGATCTGATGTTCTCTCCTGGGGATCTGATGTCCTCTTCTGATCTCTGCAGTCACACCCATGTCCACATCATCACACACAGACACCTGCGCATGCACACATATATAAAAAAATTAATAAATCATATATATATATATATGTATATATATATATATCCTAAAACATTTACTAACAACTTTCTTGATAAGATCTAGAATTGCCCAGGAAACAAACTATCAGGCATGTCCGTGAATCAGTCTCCAGGTCAGGTTAACTGAAGTGGGAACCAGGCATGTCTGTGAATCAGTCTCCAGATCAGGTTAACTGAGGTGGGAACCAGGCATGTCTGTGAATCAGTCTCCAGATCAGGTTAACTGAAGTGGGAACCAGGCATGTCCATGACTCAGTCTCCAGATCAGGTTAACTGAAGTGGGAACCAGGCATGTCCATGACTCAGTCTCCAGATCAGGTTAACTGAAGTGGGAACCAGGCATGTCTGTGAATCAGTCTCCAGATCAGGTTAACTGAGGTGGGAACCAGGTATGTCTGTGAATCAGTCTCCAGATCAGGTTAACTGAAGTGGGAACCAGGCATGTCCATGACTCAGTCTCCAGGTCAGGTTAACTGAGGTGGGAACCAGGCATGTCTGTGAATCAGTCTCCAGATCAGGTTAACTGAGGTGGGAACCAGGCATGTCTGTGAATCAGTCTCCAGATCAGGTTAACTGAGGTGGGAACCAGGCATGTCCATGACTCAGTCTCCGGATCAGGTTGACTGAGGTGGAAAAATCCAAGATGAATGTGGTGGTACTACCTCATGGATTCCCAGACTCAGGAAGAGAGGGGAAGCAAGCTAAGCCCCGGCATTCAGCTCTCCTGGCTCCCTGACTGTGGATGCAGTATGACCAGCAGCCTGACTCTGCTACAGGACTTCCGGTGGTGATGGACCAAACCTACAAACCCTTCCTGTAGCATTTTGTCAGAGCAGGGAGGAGAGTAACAGATTCAACACCAGCCACACAAAGCCCGAGACAAACTTCAGTACTGGCCGAAGATATGCAGAAAGTGCCGAGATGTAAGCAGGAGACCACTACGCGGGGAGGCATGGGTGAGGAAGAACAGAGGTCAGAGCTATGAAAGGGAGCCCACAGAGTGTCCACACATCATGCATCTGCAAGATGATGCAATCCAGAGTATGCAACAAAGTCCTGCAACTCCAATACCTATGAGTAACCAAACTTTAAAATGGGCAGAGGATTTAAACAGATTCTTCTCCAAAGGAAATAGTCAGCCCTCAGTATCCATGGTAACTTTTTACTGTGCACCTAGAATATGTCAAGCATTGCCCTGAGACCTGAGGATCCAAGACAGCTGTGACACGGATCCCACATTCTGCTGGCAAAGGTGGACAAGGAAACCCATTACTAGAGGCGCTCTGTGCCGTTAACACGGAGCTGTTTGCACAGTCTTGAGGAAGAGGGGGGAGGGGCATCTATAGGAGAGAGCTGGAGAGGAGCAGCCAGGAGCGCAGGGAGGAGCTGAGATTTGAAGTCTGAGTGAAGGCAAATGAGGAGAAGGAGGAAGAGGAGGGAGAAGAACACTGGCCAGGTGGGGAGATGGCCCCGTGGGCAAAGCTCTTGCCAAGTGTTAGGACCTAAGTTCATGTCTCCAGAACCCTGAGTCAGTAACACACACACATCTGTAACCTTGACACTCCTATGGTGAGATGGGAAGCCAGGCCAGGAGAGGCCCTGGAAGTTCACAGGCCAGCCAGCCCAGCAGAGGCAGCAGCAGCAAGCAAGAGACCCTGTCTCAGTCAAGGTAGAAGAGAACTGACATCCTAAGTTGTCCTCTGAAACACACACACACACACACACACACACACACACACACACACACACACACGCACACGCACACGCACATGCACACGCACACACACACACACACACAAACAACTTGTTAGTAAAAACTACAAAGCAAACTCTCAGGGACAAGTATTCTGATAAGAGTCACACTTGGCAAAGACTTGGTTGGTTTAATTGGTGACTGACAGCAGCTGTAGGTTGTAAAAGTTCTGGCTATCTCTTAAAGGGATAGCTACAAGGTTACAAGGAAGAAATTAAACCAATGAGAGATTTAAGGAAAAGGCGAAGACTGTGTGTGCTATTTTATGTGTTAATAATATCTGGACATGGTTAATCTGTTAATCACCTAAATCTCAGGACCTATACATGATTAGTCTACTGAGCCTAAAATCTTGCATTAAAAACTGGTATAGAAATAAATACAAAGTGTTAATGGTTATTTGAATCAGAGTGGGGAGGTGCCAGTGGAGGGAGCTTAGGGCAACATAGGTGCTGTTGATCTCTTGAAGGACTGAGATACACCAAGGCCAGACACCTGCACTATCACCTTTCATTTGCTATAATTCTTCTGAAGGGTTTTGATTCAACAAGGCCAGGCACCTGCAATTCCGCTCTGTGAAAGTTCTACGAGGACACTTGTCTGGCCAATTTTGCCTTGTCAGTGGCTAAGGATGGAGAATAAGACCTCTGTCTCCTGAGTGCTGAGATTAAAGGCATACACTTGGCTTTTTATTTATTCATTTGTTGTTATTCATTTGAAGTCCAAGGAATTGATCTCAGGGCTCCACACATGCTATCATGCACTTGACCTCTGAGCCATACCCCAGCCTTCTTTTTACTTTTTGTTTTGAGACAGAGGCTCATTAAGTTGTTCATGCTGACCTTGAACTCACCCTGTAACCTGAGAAAGTCTTGATCTTATGATTCTCCTGCCTCAGCATTCCAAGTAGCTATGTTATCTGGCAGGTACCACCAGGTCTGGCTGCATGATGTTTTGTATCTACTACTGTGTGGACCTTTTTCTCCTACAACTGGGTTTCACAGAGGTGGATTCTCTCCCATTAGGCTGAGTGGTCCTCCATGGAAAGTTTGGCTTCCCATTCCTGCAACTCTAAGTTCTATTAGCCTGGCCATTTTCATCCCCAGGGAAGGGACATCTATTTGTAAACACAATGACAGTTTTATTCAACTGGCAGCTTTGAGTTCTGTGTGACATTGGCTCAACACACAAGGGATTCTGCAACAGCTAAGGGAGTGACCCTGGCTACCAAGGCAAACCAAGAGACATGCTTGGGTAAAGGATTGTACTCACCCAAGGATGGGCATGGCTTTTTCAAAAGAGAGTCACGCTGTTTTTGCAGCAGCCACATCACTTTTGGTGGTTCCTGAAATTGTGTTGGTGGTACACGCCTTTAATCCCAGCACTCGGGAGGCAGAGGCAGGTGGATCTCTGTGAGTTCAAGGCCAGCCTGGGCTACCAAGTGAGTTCCAGGAAAAGGCGCAAAACTACACAGAGAAACCCTGTCTCAAAAAACCAAAAAAAAAAAGGAAAAAAGAAAAAAAGAAATTGCATGGTTCAAAAGAGTTCCTTTTTTTCTATCTTTTGTGCATGTGTTCCTGTGTATCTATCCATTGTTCCTAACAAGACTTTCCTAACTGCCTGGTCTTGCTTCTGTAACCACACTTGCTTGTGTGCAAAACCCTTCACCCTCCCTATAAAAGGGGCTTGAGAAACAGGCTTGGAGCTGATCTCTTGAACCCTGCCTTCAGGGGAGACAGCCCCTGGCTGGCTCCCATGTACATAAAGAAAGCTTGCTTTGCTTTGGCCATAATTTGAGTCCATGGACTTTCTCCTCTGTTGGTAAGATTAACAGTGTGTGCAGATGTGTGTGTGTGTGTGTGTGTGTGTGTGTGTGTGTGTGTGTGTGTGTGTGTGTGCATATGTGTATGTATGCCTGTGCACATGAAGATGAGAGGACCACTGTGACTGCAGTTACTGCTGAGCTACTCTTGGCCTGGCTCCAGAGAGTAGCACCTAGCCCTAATCCATCCTTTGTTTAACCGGCACCTTTTGTTTCTCTTATACCTTTTATTTCTTTTATTGCCCTATGTGAATCTTGTTTGAGAGTCTCCTGAGGATCAAAGGCCTATGAAAAACTTGGTTCAGGAAACCAGGAAAACCGTGGTACCTGAGAAATCAAGGAATTTGCACTTGGCATTTTATCTTTGGGAGCTCCTTTCAGGTTGCTTTGAAGGTATGGAAATTAACTGGCTAAACTGTAAATAGGGAGAAAATAAAAATACACTGGGCAAAGGAAAAGTGCTTCAGTCCTCAGAGGCTGGACCCCCCTGCAGCCACCAAAGGCTGAATTCATTCTTGAGGGGCCTCTGAGTCTTCTTTCCATGGATCTGCATGAACCACACTCCCGTGCTGCAACAATCGTGACAGACCACCTTTTGTATTGTTCCTCTGGCATTGTCCACTTTTTTTGAGACAGGGACTCCCACTCTTTGGAATATACTCACTAATCTAGGCTCTTGGGGCAGTGAGCACCAAGGATTCACTTATCTCTGCCTTCCCAGGGTTTATAAGCTTGAATCACCAAGTCTGGCTTATTTTTAACATGAGTTCTGGAAATCAAACTCAGGGATCCTGGAGACTTCAGGGATCTGTTTCTTGAGGAAGCAGTGAAGGCAAGTTGCTAGGAGAAAAAAACAAGTTATTATCGCTGGCCCTATGAACAGGGCTAGCCATGGGGAGAGTAGACGAGATTGTCAGTGAGAATGGAATGGAGATGTGCCCTGGTTGTACTGACAAAGAAGAATGAGCAAGGAAGAAGAGCAGACAGGCCCTTCCTTGGGACATTTTGGAAAACTGGAGGGTGGGAATGTCCCAGTTGCTGGACAGACCATTTATCCTGGATAGGTGCCTGCTTGAGCCTGGAGAGATGGTACCAGCCTTGGTGTCCCAGGAGCTTGGTGGGTGAGGATCACGGTGTAAGGTCCTGTCCATCGGGGCTCTAGTGACTTAAGAGATAGCTGCTTGAGGAGTACTCAGTTCCCCAGGGAGAGTGGGGTGGGCTCAGGGGCAGCTGGGTCCATTGGCGAGGGGGCAGGGAGTTAGCTGTCGGTATGTGAATGGAGAAGGGATCTTAGAGGGGAGAGGTAGGGGAGATACCTGGCCAGTGGAGGGGTCTGGGCCGGGAGGTGATGATTGATTGAGGAGGAAAGGAAAGGAGCTCAAAAGGACTTAGGCCTGTAGGAGAGCACAGGGTGGCCTGGAGGTGGGTAAGGGCCATGGGGGGTGGGGGTGGCAAGATAACCTGAGTTCAATGGAGAGCTTGGTGAGTTGTCTGAGTCTGTTGTCCCTTTCAACCTTTCCTGAGGATTGTGAGTAGTAGGGGATATGGAGCTTCCAGAAGATGTTGAGGGCTTCAGACATGAGCTGGATGACCCTGGAAGTGAAGGCTGGGCCGTTATCTATTTGGATGGATCTGTGGCTTGTGTAGGAGCCCACAGTGACTCCAGTGTGTGGCTTGATTCAATCTTGACTCAAGGTCAGAGAGTTCAAGCTAGTCTTTCCAAAGGTGTGGTTGCCAGATATCTTGAGAATTAAGGAGATGTTTACACTTATTTGTATTTTGAACCATGGTGTCCTTGGGAGGAAGAGGTCTTTTGCCCCCCTTGCTTTGGGTATAAAAAGGCTGTGAGAAAAAAACTCAGGGATGTTGTGTTATTGACTCAGAGCCTTCCCAAACCTATCTTGTGTCTATGTCTATTCTTCTGTCTCTGTTTTTCCTAGCTGTCCTCATTCCCCTATTCAGGACTCTTTGACAGGTTGGGCAGGACCTCACAGGCACACCAAACTGAGGAATGATGTGTTCAAGGAGTACCTGAGGCACCACATCTATTGTTTTCCTGGAGGTGGAAAATGTCTCTATCCATCCTGTAAAGTTGTCAACAAGAGTTAGGAGATAACAGAGCTTTTTATGAGTGGGCGTGTGGGTGAGATCAACCTGCCAATCCTTGCCTGGTTGGTGTCCTCAGAGCTGGTGCAGGAGCTGGCATATCTGGAGGGCCCCTTACAGGTTGGCCTTGGCACACATCTGGCAGGAAGAGTGGACCCACGACCTGGAGCATTACCCTAGGCTCAGCAAGGATGGTGGGAGTCACCAAGTCTGGGCAGCGTCCATCCTCCACCAGGCTGAGGAGTTTGAAGGCCAGTGTCAGTGAGGCTGGACCTCCATGGTGTGGCATGGGGGATAAGCGGGTGCAGGGGCATTCCAATTTCCAGTGACCAGGCTGCCAGCAGACAGGGCATGGTCTTATTGGCAGCTGAGGGTCGGGGCAGCACCAGGACCTTCCTGGCCACATTTGAAGCAGGACTCTGGCAGAGGTGACTTGGGCTGAGCTTCAGTGGGATGAAGCCTTTCAGACTTCCCTTGTGCCCCTGGCGGGGGTGCCATTGGCCTCAGGGCAGCTGCCAAGGCACGGGCTAGGCGCGTAGCCTTCTGTTGCTACAGAGCTTGTCGGGAAGACTCAGCTGCCCCCTCTCGGGCATTAAAAACCTTAAAAGCCATTTCCACCAATTCCTCTGTGGGGTTTGGGGACCCTCCTCAGCCTTTTAACATTCCTTTCTAATATCTATCTGGTGATGACTGAGAGATGAAGTGGGTGGCCAGGACCATGGCTCCCACTGGGGAGGCTGGGTCAAGGCAAGTGTATTGAATTGTGGTCTCTTGTAATAGATTTAGAAAAATGGCCAGATTTTCATCAGCTCACTGCATAATCTCTTGGAGCTTATTAAAATTAACTACTTTGTCTGAGACCATATCCACACCCTGAAAGAGGCAGCGGACCACGAGGTGCCTCCTCTGGCAGCCATTTTGACCGGGCTGATAGTCCCCGTAGGGTTCTGAAGCTGGCACCGCCATGTCACCCACAGGGACCATGTTGTCCACTAGGTGGGCTTGGTCTGCATATTGTCACGCTGCTGCCTGAACTTGACCATGATCCTCAGGAGTGAAGGTGGAGGCCTGGATGACATAAAGATCATGTCAGGTCAGGTTATAGGCTTGGGAAAGATTAGTAGAGAAGGAACCGACCACTTTTCTATCTGTGAGAGGTCCTGCACCCCGCCTCTCAGAAGGGGCAGAGGAGGGCAGGAATCTGCCGAGACTAGGTATGAGAAGCCACAGAGGGGATTTGGGGGAGTAGACCAGTGTGTGGATGGGGACCAGGGTGTAGGTTGTGGCACTGAGGATAAAGAGAGGATATAGAAGGAGGAGGGGGAGGGAGGGGAGGGGGAGAGAGGAAGGTGATAAAGAGGAGGAAGTTGGCCCTCGACCTTTGTCCCAGAGAGGGAGGAAGGAAGGGGGGTGGATAAAGGGGAGGAGGTTGGCAACCGCATGGAGTATGTGGCAGTGTAGGAGGGGTAGGCAGGGTTTGGGGGCGAGGGGCGCAGTGACTTCAGCAGCACGGTCAGGGCATGGTGTGGACAAACGGGGGTCTGGAGGCTCCATGACCCTAGCCAACGAGACCTGGGCCGTGGGATACCAGCGCCAGAAGGAAGGGTGGGAGCGTACAACCCCAAAACCGTGGATGCAGGGGAGCTCGGACCCTTTGTCCACACACGGGCGGAAATTTCCACGATCATGGAGGATGCTAAAGTGAAGAGTTCCCCCCAGTGGCCATCTTGACTGGTTCTCAAGATCGTACCGAGGCCAGGCCTTAGAGCACGAGGAAATCAGGCGTCTGGACATCCGGTGTAAGATAGCCCCAATTTTAATGGATTTTATAAAAGACACCCCAAGGGCATTTGGGGATCTGGCTTAGACCTGCAGCTGTCCATTTCACAAGGCTGTGCTGGAACCGGAAGTCTAAAGCAGTGTGTCCACTACTATAGGCTAGGGGCGAGGGTGGGTGTGGGACGTGACTTTGTGCAGAAAATCTCCTGTGCAAAAGGTCCCACTGAGCAAAGACGATCTTTGTCTGGAAATGGGTCGGTATTGCCCTGGCATGGCTGAATCGTGGCAGGGCACCCGGGAGGGGTCCTGAACCTCTCTAGGCAGAGACTTGGAATGGGTTACTTACCAAGCCAGAGGCCAATCCAGTCTGGGAGAGAGGGGAATAAAGAGAAGAGTGGTTTCCCACATGGCTAGGGCCAACACGCCAAGATGAAAGGTTTCTGTGCCCGGATATTAAGTCTCTCCGCCGACACCGTAAACCAAATCAAGCCGAATTAAAAAGTAAAAGACCAGGTTTATTTGGCAAAGCATTCCCAGGTGACCTTTCCAGTCCCCAGAGATAAGATGGGAAAGGAGACCAAAAGAATCACGTGACTGCTCTCAAGAAGGTGGTTTAGGGGCTGGAGAGGTGGCTCAGAGGTTAGGAGCACTGGCTGCTCTTCCAGAGGACCCGAGTTCAATTCCCAGCAACCACAAGGTGGCTCCCAACCATCTGTGATGAGAGCTGGTGCCCTCTTCTGGGCTGTAGGCAGAACAGTGTAAACATAATAAATAAATAAAATAAAATTAAAAAGAAGGTGCTTTAAACACCTTGTCGGCGAGATCTTGAACAGCTCTGGGGGAGGAGCCACCGCTTGCCGGGCATTCTGAGAGTGCGGGCCATCCAAACGGGGTGGATAGAAGCCGGTGGTCTGTTAATTCAGTGCATCCTAATTTTTCACCTGATAGTTGGAAGAATGTTGGGTCAGATACAGGTAGGAGCTAAATGGCTGCTAAGGAGACTAAAGACAGAGCAAGGTAATTTGGTTCTGGACTATAACACTGTAGCTCTCCATATCCATAAAATCCTAATCAATCAGCCTTATAGAATCCTTAGCCAGCTGGGCAGTGGTGGCACACACCTTTAATTCCAGCAGGTGGATCTTTGTGAGTTCAAGGCCAGCCTGGTCTACAGAGTGAGATCCAGGATAAGGCTCCAAAGCTACACAGAGAAACCCTGTCTCAAAAAATCAAAAAGGAAGGAAGGAAGGAAGGAAGGAAGGAAGGAAGGAAGGAAGGAAGGAAGGAAGGAAGGAAGGAAGGAAGGAAGGAAGAAAAAGAAAATCCTTAGAAAGAAAGAAAGAAGAAAAAGAAAATCCTTAACCTAGGGAAAGCGGCTTTCCTGGGAACTTTGGTTTACAATTTTATCTAAAACATTGTCACTGAAATGGCCTCTGAAAACTGTATTCCCTGAAAATACTATTTGTGTTAAGTTTTAAACCAGAACAAATGGCTGAGGTGCCTATTTAACATATCCAAGCTGGACCATGCTGCCGGACCATGCTGCCAGGTTCTCCCAGCATCCGTCAGCCCCTACCTGTTACAGGGTATGGATGGCAGCATGCCTCAACCCAGGGGCTGGGCCACCCTTCCCCAGAGGCTCTTCCCTATATAATCCAGACATTCTGGTTACCCTGCCTCTTTCGGACCTTTGGCCTCCTGGCTGCTGCACCTGGTCCCCCTCCCCCTTTCTTCTCTCTCCCTTTCTCCTTTCTCCTTCCCCCTCCCCCTCTCCCACATGGCCCAGCTCCATCTGGCCGTGTCCACTCTGGACTCTCCCAGATGTCCCTGCCTCTGGCTGTGCTCTCCCACATATCTACAATAAACTTTCTCCTCCACCATACCAAGGAGCAGTCATGTCCTTCCTTTCCTTTTTATTTTATTTTTTTCCATCCAATTTGTATAGCACTATTCCAGACTCCTTGAACCTCTGCTCACCATTAGGGACCAGGCTTCTGAACTTCTAAGAGGTACATTAGCCTTAGAAGTTCCACATCTCAGGGTTGGGGATTTAGCACAGTGGTAGAGCACTTGCCTAGCAAGCGCAAGGCCCTGGGTTTGGTCCTCAGCTAAAAAAAAAAAAAAAAAAAAAAAAAAGTTGCGCATCTCACCAGGTGATTGCCAAGGACACGCTAAAACAATTTCCTTGGTGAGCTACTGAAGCTGTAGTACCATCCATCTTTTATCTTTGCCTTTTAGTTCACCCCTAAATTGTTGGCTTGGCCATTTTATAACTCTTATTTATAAAAGGGTATTTTTCATATATTGGTTGCTTTGCTTAACCCCAAATTCTTCCCACACATTAAAACGATGTCCTTCTCTGCTAATACCCTCGGGGCTGAAGGTGATGCTCAGTTGGTGGAGTGTTTGCCTGGTCTACATGAAACCTTGGCTTCAGTCCCCAGAACTGTCTAAGCAAGGTGTGGTACGGCACGCCCGTCATCCCAGCATTTGAGAGATGGAGGCAGGAGGATCATAACTCCTTGACTGGGCGTGGTGATGCACACCTTTAATCCCAGCACTTGGGAGGCAGAGGCAGGAGGATCTCTGTGAGTTTGAGTCCAGCCTGGTCTACAGAGTGAGATCCAGGACAGCCAGGGCTATACAGACGAACCCTGTTTAAAAAAAAAAAAAAAATTAGAAAGGGAGGAAGGAAGGAAGGAAGGAAGGAAGGAAGGAAGGAAGGAAGGAAGGAAGGAAGAATAAATGAATGAATCACCACTCCTCAAACTCTGAAACATGGAGAAGAAAGCAAAGCTTTCTGTCACAAACTCGGCATTTATGAATATTCCTTTAAGAACAGAAATTCTGGGTTATTTCATTCATTTTTCTCCTTCAACTAAGGATGAGCATTTCCTGTGCAAAATCAGCTCTCCTTTGAGAAGCATCAGATCTAGGTGCTTCTTAAATCATAGGTTATAACTGAACAGAGTTGCAAAGAAAAAAAAAAGTAACGAATTTGAGGCATTTCTGGGCGAGCTCGGCAGCGTTGCATCACGTGACTTCAAAGCAGACTTGCTCTAAACACACAGCACGCACCTGCACACTGTGTGTGCTGTCGCAGCACACTCCAAGGAACACTGTCTGAAACATCCAGATTCAAGACCGTTCATTATATGCTAGGAACTGCAGTGTTTTTACTGTGAATCCTAACCTTGTTTTTATAAAAATGTGATGGTTCAATTGCAGAAGACTGATTTTAATACTAGTGTTTACCAACTGTCATTCCCCAGCAGGGAGGCATTTTTGTGTAAGGATTGTGATAGACATCCTTCTCAACTTGCAAATTTACGTTTTATCTTTCATCTTTGGTAAAACTACATGTGTACTGAAGAACTGTTCCAAGATGAATTTCTTTCTGATTCACAAAGGCTCACTAGGTGAAGGCCTTACTGTCCCTTGGAATAGATCAACTCCAGTTGGTGGGGGCATGCTCAATCACCAGCTAGGTGTGAAACTCTCAACCAGAACTGCCAGTGGGGATGGGCAGAAAGCCAGCCCTTCAGATAGAATTCTGATACCCAGATACACAATTGACTGGATCGCCACAGCTCGACTGTGCAGAAAGGAAGCCTTTAAGAAAACCCATGGCCATTGAGAAGATGGCTCAGACACTCCTTCCACGTCTACAC
Organism: Peromyscus maniculatus bairdii; assembly: GCF_049852395.1. NCBI lineage: Eukaryota > Metazoa > Chordata > Mammalia > Rodentia > Cricetidae > Peromyscus > Peromyscus maniculatus. The sequence goes on along the minus strand of NC_134857.1, from coordinate 34,099,357 downwards.
ACCTGGGTTTGATCTCTAGGCTCCACATAGTTAAAGGAGAGAACTAAGAAGTTGTCTTCCAGGCAGTGGTTCAGTGGTTAAGAGCACTGGCTGCTCCTCCAGAGGCTCCAGGCTTAACTCTAGCATCCACATGGAAGCTCACAATCGTCTATAACTGTAGTCCTGTGGGATTCAATGCTTCCTTGTGGTGGTAATCTAATTGTATTGAAATATTATTTTGATTTGTACTGAAATATTAATTTGATTGTATGTTAATAAATAAAGTTGTCTGGGGGTCAGAGCTATTAGAGCCATAGCAAGAGTGTGGCGGTGGTGGCACACGCCTTTAATCCCATAAGATATCTGTGTGTTCAGGGTCAGAGCTATTAGAGCCATAGCAAGAGTGTGGCGGTGGTGGCACACGCCTTTAATCCCATAAGATCTCTGTGTGTTCAGGGATACAGCCAGCATTGGAGACATATGTCTTTAAGACCTAGGGGGCTGTACATTCAGACAGTGACGAGGCAGTCATGTGTTTGGGTTTACAACCAATGAGAAGGCAGAACAACATACTTTAAAAATACGAACCGAGAGGAAGTAGGTCTCTTTTCGCGAAGCTGGGACAGCAGGAGGAAGGGTGAGATTTTAGCTCTGAGCTCTGACTTCTTGGCTTTCTCTTTTACATTGTTTCTGTGTTTCTTATTTAATAAGACGGTTGGTTACATCTACACTTCCTTCCGATGTGCAGACAAAATGCCCGTATACAGACAGTACACAAATAAGTCTTTTAAAACATTGTCATCTGACCTCCACAGGCTCACTTCAGCATGAACATACACACACACACACACACACACACACAAAAAAAAAAAAAAAAAAAAAAAACCACTAAGAGTGGTAGCATCCCTCTTACCACGTCCTTAGCAGCCTGGTTTCAGTGGTACACCTTGTCCCAATTCTTCAGACTCCTCCTGTCCTAAAGACCTCAGGAGTTCACTAGCACACACAGAGCACTGGTGACCTTTCCCCTCACATCCCTTAGCACTTACCACTAGCTCATTCCACCCCTTAAAGCCTCTCCATCCCTCTGTTTCTACTGAGCTAAGTTCCCAGTAAGCTCTGGTCTCCATCCTCCAGCCTAACAGCCTTGACTTTGACCAGTGAAACTGTTGCTCTGACACTCCCTTCCCGTACATCTGAAACCCATTCCTTTGCAGCAGTGGCCTACAAATTTCAGCAGGAGCTCTGCATTGCCTAGCTAAAACAGTTTCTGGGGGAGTAGACCCAGCAAGTCCCCAAATGACCCGTGGCTGATCCCTCCAGAGACAGTCCATGGGGAGCCACACAGCCCATTGTTTGCATAGACTGTCTCAACCTTCTGAAGCCCTTCAGTTAATGAGGACCTTGCCATCTTGCCATAGGACCATTCCCACCTATGACAGAGACTGTTGTTGGGGTCACAAAGGTCCTTGAGCCCACAGATCATTTAACATTAACCAAGAATGTTAAACACACAGGGGCCTCTTCTCAGTGGAGGAGATCAAATACCTGTTTTTCCCACCGAGAAGGCTGGAAGTGGATTTTGTTAATGACCTGGTGACCTTTTTGATAGCTGTGGAGGAAAATCTCACCCACCTTTTGCTAGAGAGGCAGACCTCACCCAAATTCCCCAGAATGACTGGCCAGGATTCTTCTCTCCCTGGACCATTACCCATCCTTAAGGGATATGTCACATGCACTTTATACTGTCCCCACCTCTACGCTGTCTTGGTCCGAGACCACACTGAATTCTAGGCCTTTTAGCTGTAGAACCCACCCTCACGGTCACATTGTAAAGGAGTTTCTATGTAGTCACACCTTAAGCTTTATTGTGCATCTGGAATCAGAGTGATTGTTACCTAGAAATCTTTCTCCAAATTGTACTGTTTTAAATATGTTGACAGTGAACCCCCTGGCATTAGACTCCCCAAGTCTGATCCGGGTTGATGACGTCAGTCTGCACCGGGTTTTCACTCTCATCTCTTTGTAGCTCATTGCCTGCATTGACACCTGCAGAGCCCCCTCAGGCTGTGGTGGTGAATTTCATTGTCAATTCGACCTGTCTGGGAGGATTAGACCTGGCTCAGCTGAGGGAAGACCCACCCTGCATGTGGGCGGCACCACGTCATAAACTGGAGGCTGAGGCCAAATAAAATGGAGGAAAACGAGAAAACCTACAGACCACCAAAATCCATCTCTCTGCTTCCTATTCCCCCAAGATCCAAGGAGACAAGAAGCCCCAGTTGCATGCCCCACCATCACCACAAAGCCACCTTCGTGTCCTCAGCACCACTGTGGACTGTGTCTGCCCAAACAGTAAGCCAGTGTGCCTTTTCTTAAGTTGTCTTTTCCAAGTATGTTGTCACAGCAATGAGAAAAGTAACAAATTAATGTTTGCTACCATCTACTCACTCTCCATATACGTATATATGATGTGAGGTGATATGATGTGATGTGATGTGATATGATGTGAGGTGAGGTGAGGTGATGTGAGGTGAGGTGAGGTGAGGTGAGGTGATACGATGTGAATGCGCACATGTGAGAGAGAGAGAGAGAGAGAGGAGAGAGAAAGGATACCTGCTCCTTCCTCCTCTTTGTCCTTATTCTTCTTTACCCTTTCTTTTCTTCCGTGCCCAGGTCATAATTTTCTACCAATCAGTCGTCTCAAAAAAAAAATTTTTTTTCCCTCCGTCAGGCAGCACATTTTTGTTTGTTTGTTAATATCCAAATCCTTCTTGGAGGCCCCTGGCACTGTCTCCCTGGGGAGGGAAATTTCCTCAGCCTCTTTGGTTGCCTAGAAACAGGTCTGCTTCCTGACAGGTCCCCACCCCTGGCAAGATGCCAGCTGATACACACAACAAAGAAAGGGATGTTACCCCTTGGGCTTCCGTCCTGGAAGGCTCCCTGATCCTTGGCACCGTGATGACTGGCTTGCTATGGGCAGGTCCCCCAAGGCCCCTTCCCTAGGAAGCCTGCTGCTCTGCTCCTTCGGGAATCTTGGGGTGATGACGACTTGTCAAGTTTCCTGCTGCTGGATATGGACTGGGAATTTCAGATTTGATCCCTAATTCTATGCCGTCCGTCGCCTTTGTAATCAGACCCGCAGTGAACTTCCGATATCATCTTAGAGCCACTGGGGATGTGTGCAAAAGTACTTCCATATTTTTGCATGTGTTTTCTGTTTTGCTATTACATCCTACCCTTTAGTCTCCAAAATAATAGGGTGGATTGTTTTCCTTTTCTTTCCTCCTGCAGAGGCCTTTCTGAAAGGTGCTTTCTTAGCAGTTTCAAGCTTCCCTCTGACATCTTTGTCTCCTTCTGTTCTCAGAGCCTCTGCTTTGGACCCAGGAATGGTAGGAGAACAAAGATGCCCCCAGATGAGGTGTGCATACCAGAAAGCAAAGAGATGTGAACTCCCTTCCCGGACCAACTAAGAAAGGAAGATTCCCCAACCTCACTTCCCATAATCCTGAAACAAAATAGGAGATGAGGAAGTGCCAGACATACAAAGAGGGAGAACCAACTCTGCTCTAAAGAAAAAGACATTCACAGCAGTATGCTAATGCACCTAATTGTCATAGTCATAATGCAACAAACAATTACATCAATAGACCATACCAATTACAGGGATAATATCTGTTGACTATGCATACTGCATGTGACATACAAATCTATCTGGCACAGGTACAGATGGCTGCAGTGGTCTGAATGAGAATGTACTGTGTAGGCTTGGGATTTGAACACTTGATCCCAGTTGGAGGCTCCTTTGGGGGAGGTTTAGGAGGTGTGATCTGGCTGGAAAAAGCAATCACTCAAAGCTGGATTTGAGTGTTTCATAGTCTTTCTCTGGGTGTGACCTCTCAGCTCCCCATTTCTGCTGCTGGGCCTGCCACTCACTGTCACGCCTCCCTGCTGTGACAGATTCTCAGTCCTCTGGAACTGTAAGCCAATAAACTCTCTCTTCCATAAGTTGCTTTTGGTCATCATGGTGCTTTATTACAGCCACAGCAGAGTAACTAACACAATGTCTCATGGGAAAATCTAGAGCGTGAAAAGCACTTGAATGAGTCTTATCACTGTTGTGGTAAAGTACCCGATGATAAGAGAAACTGAAGGAAGAAAGCGTTTGGTTTGCCTCACAGTTTGAGGGTGCAATCCATCATGACAAAGAAGACTCGGTCCAGGAGAAGCGGCTGGTCACACTGTGTCTGCAGTCAGGAAGCAGCAAGAGAGAAATGCTGCTCTTCAGCTTGCTTCTCCTTTTTTTATTCAGAAGGGGACTCCAGCCCATGAAATGGTGTCACCCACACTTAGAGTGGGCCTTCCCACCTTAATTAGCACAATCTAGAAATTCCCAGGCAGACATGCCCAGAGGTCTGTTTCCATGGCGAATCTGACTCTCACCACAACTCTAAAGAACTGGACCACACTGCTTCTTGCATTGTGTGATGATGAACCACACAGAGCTTGATGTTCACTAGATAAACATTTAACCATCTGGCTGCTGTGTACTTCTGACATAACTAGTCTCAACTGAGATGCACTATGAGTGGGAAATTGGATTTCAAAGACTTAGTCCTTAAAAAGAACGTAGGGGCCAAAGATGGGTCAGTGGTTAAAAGCACAGGATGCTCTTCCTGAGGATCCGAGTTCAATTCCTAGCACTATATGGTAGCTCACAACTCCGTCTAGTCCCACGGGATCTGACACCATCTGACCTCCTTGGGCACTAGGTACACACGTGGTTCAGTCATACATGCACACAAAACACCCATACACATAGAGTTAAAATAAATAAATCTTTTTGTTTGGTTGGTTGGTTTTTGTTGTTGTTGTTGTTTGACACAGGGTTTCTCTGTGTAGCCCTGGCTGTCCTGGAGTTTCTGTAGACCAGGCTGGCCTCGAACTCACAGAGATTCACCTGCCTCTGTCTCCCAAGGGCTGGGATTAAAGATGTGTGTCACCACCACTTGACCTTAAAACAAATACATCATATATATATACAGAAGAGTATAAATATCTCATTAATTTTATTCAGACATATTTGAATTATTTTTAATATATTAGGTTCAGCCAAATACATGACTAGCTTTATTTTTACTTTATATGTGGGATTATCAGATACATTTTGATTATTCATGACTTCCATCAAGGGTAGCATCACAATCTCTATTGGGCAGTGTTGGCTTAGGATGTAAGCACACAAACATTCAAGAAATGTGTGATGTACACACAGCTATCTTGACACCAAGGCCAGGGCTCTTTGCATAACAGTGTGCTGCCTTTCCTGGGTTTTAAGTAGCTAATATTTGACTCAACCACGGGGCCCATGAAAGTTCCATCCCCAACTGTCTTTAGAGACACTTTCCACCACTGTGGTGGTGGTGCACACCTTTGGTCCTAGCGCTTGGGAGGCAGAGGCTGGTGGATCTCTGAGTGCGAGGTCAACCTGGTCTACAGAGCGAGTTCCGGGACAGCCAAGGCTACACAGAGAAACCCTGTTTCAAAAAACCAAAAATAATAATAATAACAATAATAGTAATAAATTAAATGAAGGTAATTTCCCTGGTGCTGGAGAGTCCAGGGGAGCAAACAGCAGACCATGCTCATTGACTCTGACTCACATGTCAAGAGAAATTCATTCTCTCATGTTCTCCCCAAAAGTCTCCATGTAAGCTGCTCCACAGGTTGATGGTTTAGGCATGAAGGACCCATTTTAATTCCATTCTGTCAGTTTTGTGCCAGAGTCACAGACAGTCACCGTTCTTCAAGTTATTCACTGCAAATACGGCATCCTCCAAAGAGAGGACACTTTCTCCAGGAGCCTCCCGAGAACTTCTGTGTTCTTAGGTCAGAGTCCCAGATGTAATAGAGAATGCTGAGACAGAGATTGCTCCTAAAGGTCACAAGACTTATTCAATGCAATGGACAGACAGACAGGGAGACAGCATCATGGTGGGAACTCTGAGAACACTTCAGGCCCCGGCACCAGACACAGACAACATGGTGGAGTCACTAAAGACAAGAATCAGAGGCCCTGGCAGCAGAAACAGAAGTGGCGGTCCGCTCTTGTACCTTTCTGAGGATAGAGAAGGTTTCACAGCACAAGCCTGCAATCAGAAGGCAGGAAAGGGGCCGGAGAGCAGGATATGTGGCCACCAGTCCCTAATTTGATGTAAACTGGCTTCCCAGGGGAGAGATCCTGGCACCAGGAAGCAGCCAGATCCTAACATTACATTTTGCAGAGTCCTCCCTTAAACCAAGCACTGGAAAAGAAAATGGAGTCACTGTGGTTGACTCAGAAAATCATCACCTACCCTGGATGGGAATCAAAGTCCCTTTCACAGACCATGTGGCCCCATAAAGGAGGATAAGCCCATGATAAAAGCGGAGCTTCCACCAAGGGCTGGCAGTCACCAGTGTCCGTGACAAAAGACACCCGGTGGCATCCATCAGCATCGCCGTCACAGATGAGCCTCCTGTGTTAGTTACTCTCACTTCCGTGACAAAATGCCTGACTGAAGCAATGAAGTGACCTAAGAGAGGCCGGGCTGTGATGGCACACGGCTTTCATCCCAGCACCCGGGAGGCGGAAGCAGGAAGATTTCTGTTGGTCGATATAAGGACACAGACTGCGAGGAGGTTCCAAAACATTAAAGATTAAGCTTCCTTCTTCAGTTAAACTTCCCTTCCAATGCTCCTACCAGAAGTGTGTCTCCTGGGGGATCCTGAGGCTAGTCAAGTTGACAACAAGGGTTAAGCATCACACTCCCCATGCTGATTTGGAATAAAAATCCCAAATCAAAGTGGACTGTGGACAGAGTAAATGGTGATGCATATTGAATATTGAATTGAAGAAGTTTATATGGTTTTCCTCAAACCCATCTTTACTGTGAAACCACCATTGGGGACCTCTAGACATCCAGGGGTCCCAATCAATTCAAATCTTCTAAGATGTTATTTCTCTTTGGGCAGTGCTTTGTGGAGGGGGTACATATATACACAGGAGGAGTGTGAATGTCCAGGTGCATACCCATATGTGTGCACTTACCCATGGGGGCCACAAGTGTTTCTGAGGAGCTCTTCTACCGTGTGTGTGTGTGTGTGTGTGTGTGTGTGTGTGTGTGTGTGTGTACATTGATGTGGGGTGGAGCCCATGCACTTGTAGGCACATGTGGATTGAAGCCCCAAGCTGATGTCAGGCATCTTATTTAGTTGTTCTTCACTGTATTTTTTGAGTCAGGGTCTCTCACAGAACCCAGAACTTGCCATCCCAGTGAGTCTGTCTATTCAGCTTGCCCTGAGAATCCTCTGTCCCTCCCTGTCCCAGAACTGGGATGACAAGTGACCACCATGCCTGTCTGCCTGTCTTTTCTGTGGTTTGGAGATGTCCCAACTCTAGTCTTCACACTTACACAGCAGGCATCTTATCCCCCAGCCATCTTTCTGGTCCTCTTTTTTCTCCCGCCTTATTTTTGAGATCATGTCTCTCACTGAGACTTGGAGCTCATCCATCTGACAGGCTGACAAGACATCAAGCCCTGGGCATCCTCTTATCTCTATATCCTCCATGCTAACACTTTAGCAAGTGAACTATCTATCATTCTAGGCCCATGCTAATTTTTTTTTAAGCCACTGAAAAAGGAAGGTAGAAAGTACTAAGATACACAAAGGAATGTGTAACAAATAAAATGTCAATGTGGTCCTTCAGATGGGTAGACTTGTATGGATTTTAGGAATTCCCAGATATTTTCTGGATCCGGTTGCCGAGATCTTGACAGCTTTTCAGTTGAGGAAAAAGGTTGCATCTGTTAAACTAATTGTGGTTGCTCATGCCGCCATATAATTTTACAACATCCCAGCTTCAGACGGAATGGCTTCCGTAAACATGCAGCAGACGGACACAGCCCAGATTTCTGCAATTTATTTTACACCAAGAAATTACATTTAGCAATTTCCAGACACATGCTATAAATGAAACTTCAACAGGAAGTTTCACTTCCTCTCGGTCCGACCTATATTTCCAAACTCCGAGAGTGGATCATAACCACGAGTGTCCCCTCCCCATGGTGTCATTATTCATACTGTGCTTTCTGGAGATTTTGTTTTTTCTTTTCTTGACTCAAATGACCACTAAGGGAACTGTAGACACTGGGAGACTTTATGCAGCCCTAAGAAAAATGGCAAATGTTACTAATGGCATGGCCAAATTATATAGCTGTGGGCCACCTAGATCCCTCAGGTTAGCCAGAAAAGGCAGGTCTCTCCTAGCACAGACCTTGCTTTTCTATCTGCACAACCTTAGGTTTTGTTAGTATCTGATGAAGCCTTGCCCATATCATAGGCCGCCTGACTATGTAATGTAGTTAGGAAGTAGACTTGGCCCCGAGGAAATGGTTCACTTGGAGTTTGGATCTCCAGCACCTGATTAAAATGCCAGGCACGGTGTCGTGATTGGAACCCCATTGTTGAGGTGAAGAAAGGAAGACCCCTGGGGCTTGCCAACCAGCCAGTCTAGACAAATCTGTTTACTCCAAGTCCGGTGAGAGACCCTGTCTCAAAACATAAGGCAGACAATGATCAAAGAATATTCCCTGACATCAACCTCTGACCTCCACATGGATGTACATGGACCTGTGTAGACACATAAACACACAAACACACATGAAGAAATATCTAGCACATAGAAAACCCCTGTTGTTTGGACATATGTCATAATTGAAACCCAAGGTTAAGATGAGGGGGCCTTTAATAACCGATTAAGTCATGAAGGGCCCCACTCTCAGCAAAGGGATCAATACCTGTGTGGAAAGGCTCAGGGGAATTAGATGAGCCTCTGTCCTTCTGTCCTCTGCCGTGTGAGCACAGAGTCCTTGGGGCGCCACCTGGTAAACAGCAAGCAAGCCCTCCCCACCTACTGAATCAGCCAGCACGGTGGCCTTGACCCTGGCCTCCACAGCCCTCAGAACTGTAAGAAATAAATCTATGGTCTTCATTAAATTGTTTTGTTACAGCAACATAAACGTATTAAGTATTGCTCATGTTTGGGAGAAAGGTGCCATTTCAGACCCTTTAATAAGACAAGAACCATATATACCAGTTTATGGACACTTTATTTTGCTCCAGGCAACAATAAATATAGGCCATTTCCACATCCCAGCTCCGGAACTCAGAAAATAGGTCTGATGATGTTCCAAAATGCCCATGTGTGGCTTTGTGCCTGGAAAAAGAGGTGCTTACGGAAGCTTACCATTCCTTCTCAGAGTGGTCCCCACCCCAAATCCCACCCTCACCCCACCCCACTCCCACCCCACCCCCACCTCTAGGTCAGTGGATTAGGGGTTTTTAAAGCAAAGCAACTACAGTCCCCCTTTTGGTACATCAGGTGCCAGTGGACAAGAAGGAGAGCTGGAAGCTTTCTTATGTAAGCTTACTTATGAGACCTGACATTGATGTTTGGAATCATCCTTGATCATTCTTCTGTCGTACTCAATAGTCTCAGTAAGCCGGCAGTGGTGGTGCATGCCTTTAATCCCAGCACTCAGGAGGCAGAGCCAGGCAGATGTCTGTGAGTTCGAGGCCAGTCTGGTCTACAGAGCGAGATCCAGGACAGGCACCAAAACTACACAGAGAAACTCTGTCTTGAAAAAGCCAAAAACAAACAAACAGGTCTCAGTAGGCAATTTGTCCTCGGGGGTCCCCTGTTCCTGCCTTCCAAGACTGGAAGTACAGGCAAGGCAGGCCAGGCCACCCAGCATCTATGTGGGTTTCCGGGCATCTAAACTCTGAAAATAAAATTAAGAAAACTGATCTGTTTACAGTGGTGTCTCACCATTTTGGTTCTTTTGTTCCCAAATTTCTTATTAGTACACACATGTATATGTGATGTGATGTGATGTGATGTGATGTGGTGTGTGTGTGTGTGTGTGTGTGTGTGTGTGTGTGTGTGCAACATGCATTCTTATCACACAACTGAAGCAATGATTCTGGATTTAGACTGGTCTATCTTGAACCCAAGTTTTGCTCATTCATTTATGTTCACCAGGCAGGCACCCAGACTCTCTGGGCTACTTCCCAGCCCAAAGAACAGTAATAATAATAAATTCCTCACGGGGACTTAATGATGTTTAAATCTGATGTGTATCAAATGTTAACCCAGAGCCCGGAACAATGAATTCTCACCTAATGGACTGGATTGACTCTGAAATCTACATCTTGCAACCAACAGAAGCGCTTGTAAACAGAAATTCATCTGGGAGTGAGAGGAGACCCCAGGCAGGGCTGGATCTGTCCCGATGCTTGTCCCAATGATGGTTTTTCTAGAATAGTGTCTCCAGTGTCCAAGTACTGACCCATCTGTGGACACTCCTAATAAACACATGGTTCTATCAAGTCTGTGCTTTTGTTTGGTTGATTTGGTGTTTTGAGACAAGGTTTCTCTGTGTAACAGCCCTGGCTATCCTGGAACTCCCTCTGTAGACCAGGCTGTCCTTGAACTCACAGAAATCCACCTGCCTCTGCCTCCCAAGTGCTGGGATTAAAGGTGTGCACCACCACCATGCAGCTAAGCCCATTGATTTTTAGTAAGAAGATCTTCGGGTTTACATTTCCAAGTGGGTAAGGGATAGAGAAATATTCCCTCTGAAAGAGATAACAGGAGGAGGTTTTACTTTGGATTTGAAACCAGAGTATGTGAGATTAGTAGTGGTCTTCAGTAAAGATATTAACATCCATTGTGGTGGAATTCTACTAAGACAGAAATGGACTCTGAGGATGGAACTGTTCTGTTGGAACCTCCAGCTTGCCCCTGCATGATCTGGAAACTCCCGTTCCTGTCTCTCTAAACCCAGTCACTCAGTCTCCGAACAAAGAAAAGGCATTCTTAGTGGCTGTGGGTGCTTCCTCCCCTGAAGTTGCCAGCTGCCAAAGCCCCGGCCTAAGGCACGCAGCTTTTGATCCTACTTGGGCACACACCCAGCTTGTGGCGATCACATCATCACCCTTTGCCTACAACCTATAAAGTTTCCCTGCTATCATTTGGGGGTGCAGCTTCACCAGCCTCAACCTCTGGTACCAGAGAACCTGCCCAGGAGTTGCTTTTTGCTCAAATAAACCTGTTGTTATACTTTTTCAATTTGGCTTAATCTGGCTTTCTGCTCTGGCAGTGAAGAAGCCTATGGGTTGGGGGCGGGGGGCAGGCAGAAAACCTAAAGTAACATTTGAGGCAGAGATTCCACCAACTTTGGATTACACACACCAGGGAAGGGAGTCTCATAACGGGTCCTACAGACCAATTTATGATGTTGAAACCCAGCTCAGGAGATGACTTAGTCAGCAAAGTGCTTACGTTACCAACGTGGACGTCTAAGTATGACTGCCAGAACATGAATAAAAAAGCCAGGCAGTGTGGCATGTACTTGTAATCCCAAAGCTAGTAGTGCGGGGAGGAGGAGGATGGGGGGGGGGGGCACAGGTGTGTCCCTAGAGCTCACTGACCACCAGACTAGCCTACTTGGTAAACTCCAGGCCGATGAGAGACCCTGTCTCAAACATAAACAAGCTGTGGACCAGTGAGATGGCTGGCTATGGCTATGCAGGTAAAGACACATGCCATCAAGCCTGACAACCCGAGTTCAGTCTGGGGACCCATATAGTAAAGGATTGACTCCCAAAAGTTGTCCTCTGATGTGTGTGTGTGTGTGTGTGTGTGTGTGTAATAAATAAATAACCGTTTTTTATATAGAAAAATCAACAAAGTCGATGGCACCAGAGGAACAGCACTCAAGGTTGATTTCCGGCCTCCATACATATGCACACATGAGCACCTGCCCATATAAATACGTACAAAGAAATAAAACATCTGGAAAAATGTTTAAATTGTACCAGCACTAACATGTGGGTTTGAGTTTAGCTAGGTCGCAGGATGTAAAATCAACACTAAACATGAATTATTTAGAAAGGAAACTGCTCCACTCTGGAGTGATGTCCTGCCTGTTGGGCTGACTTTCCTTGGGGATGATGCATTCATTGACTGCACAATTGATTGGATCACGAGGTAGATGTTTTGGGGGGTAATGCTTTGTGCATCTTTAGGACATCTGACTAAGTGGGTTTCATCACAGTTTGGGGAAAGCAGTCCCTTCCAAGGCTATGCAGACCTTCATCAACCAGAGGAAACCATTCTCCTATTCAGTCCGATGCCTTGGTTCCAGGGCTCTGCCACTCACGTCAAAACCCCAGTCCATGTGAGTTGCCGATTTCCCTCCAAGGTTTTAGTTCTCCATTTGAACTCTAGTTCCCAAGTCCTGTCTGAATCTTCGGTGGCACAGGGTCACCTGACTTCTCTGTTTTTCTCTCTCCTTCAGAAGCCTGCACGGGGACACACCCTTGACCCTGTCACACCAGGTGATCACCTCTCTGAAACCACAGGCCTGTGACTTCCTACCTTCTGACCGCTCACGACTGACCCTTCCGGTAACTTCTCAGACATCACCTTTGACCTCCATAGCTTTCCCTGGTTTCTGGAGTCGGTTCTCTCCCAACCTCTGCCTCCACCCACACTGCAGCTCCATTGCTCCCTCAGAAGATGGCCCCAACCCACTTCACCCAGAAGAAAAGAGAAGCCCCTAGAAAAGGATCCCAGTAACAATCTGCAAATCTCAACAAATCTGCACACACCTGCCAGCTTCTCCTGTCTCTTCCCTCTCATATAGTGATCCATGTGACTCCATCAGCCTGTGCTGGGGACCCTAGACCCCTGCCCAATTGCCTTCCTTTTTTTTTTTTTCAAGATTTATTTATTTATTATTTATACAGTGTTCTGCCTGCATGTATGCTTGCACACCAGAAGAGGGCACCGGAAGGCGTTATAGATGGTTGTGAGCCACCATGTGGTTGCTGGGAATTGAACTCAGGACCTCTGGAAGAACAGCCAGTGTGCTTAACCTCTGAGCCATCTCTCCAGCCCCCCAATTGCCTTCCTATGGAGGGACTGGCCCTGCTACCGCCTGCGGTCTCCTCTCCCCCATAGACTCTCCCCATCAACATTAAACATGTTTTATTTTTTACTCCTTGGTTTCCATGGTTACGGCTTGACTATGAGAAGTCCCCCATAGGCTCAAGTCCCCAGCCAGTGATGCCATCTGGGAAAAAGAGGAAGTTTTAGGAGACAGGGTCTAGCTGGAGTAGACGGGTCACTGGGCTATGTCTCTGAAGGTTGTAATTGGTCTCTGGTCCCTTCCTTGAGGTTCGGTTCCTGTCCATCGTAAAGTGAACAGACTCCTCCATGGGCTCCCATTACCGTGACCAGTGGAGTCCAGGAAACCACGGTCCAAGTCCTCTCCTTAGGCCATGTCTTCTGTCACATGTCTTCCACAGTAATGAGAGAAGTTGATAATGGACTGTCTTGAAAGTAAAATCAGAGGCTGGGGAGATGGCTCAGTCAGGAGAGCGCCTGCCACACAAATGTAAGGAGGTGAGTTTAAAAGCTGACAGAGCTGTGCGCTCCTGCAACCCCAGCCCTGGGGAGCTGCGACAGACCTGGGGTGCTGCCCAGCCAAAGTAGTGAGCGCCAGTCAGCAAGAGGTGAGAGAGGCTGGCTCAAAGACAAAGGGGAGGGACAATAGAGGATGACACATGACATCGACTGTTGGCCTACACACACACACACACACACACACACACACACACACACCACACACACACACACACACACACACACACACCATATACCACACACACACACACACACCATATACCACATACACACACACACACCATATACCACACACACACACACCATATACCACACACCACACACACACACACACACACACACACACACCATATACCCCCCCACACACACACATACCATATACCACACACACACACCATATACCACACACCACACACACACACCATATCACACACACCCCACACATCAAAATGCTCCCTCATTCCCCCATTCTTCTCTGTTCCCAACAGCCTCCTTCCTCTTGTGGAGAGTTATCTTCTCTCCCCAGCTTCCCCTTCCCCCACTGCAGGCCAGGATGCCAAAATGGCTGTCACCAGAGCTGCTGTGGCCCAGATGGGGCTCTGTCATGAACACTGTGTCTTACAAACGATTCCCCGTCTCTCTCTGTAATGCATGCCCATGTTGGTCTTAATAGCCTGCCCCTCTGTCTGTCTGTCTGTCTGTCTGTCTGTCTGTCTATCTGTCTCTCTCTCTCTCCCTCCCTCTGCACCCACCTTCCCCCTTTCCTCCTTCATCTTAGACTCCTTCAACCTAGAATGGAGTCTTTTGCAATTTGCTGGAGCTGTCCTGGCCTCTTCCCTCAGTGCATTCTCTAAACGCTTTCGACCTGAGCTTCTTCAAGTCCAAGTCTGGCCACCCCACTCCTCTTTCCCCTGCCTCCTTCTGGCTTCAGACAGCTGCCTGCACCCAGGCACCTCCCCTGCAGCTGCTCCTGCACAGTCATCCTGTTCAGACCCGTCCTGCCCCAGACTGACTCATCCTCAGTCCCTCCTCGTCCCGGCTCAGCCCTCCGGCCGCGTCCTCGGCTAACCCTCACGAACCTTCCAGTCTCAGCTTCGGGGCTGCCTCCCTGTGCCAGCTCTGTTTTCTCCATCCACTGTTCGGCACAAACCTTAAACTGGACCTGGGGAGTGACTGCTGAAGCCTTCTTCTCTGTCCCTCTAGATCCAATCAATGGCTTTTAGACAAACATTTCCCAGGAGACCCTTTTCCTCTAGATACCTGTCCTCTTCTCTGCCACCTCTGAAAATTCCGGGCCACCAACCTTTCCTGGGTGAATTCTAAAATGTCCCTAAATTGTTCTTAGTAAGCTCATCATTGTTGTGGCAAAATACCCAAGATAATCAACTTTTTAAAAAATTCTTTATTCTTCATAATTGCATACAAGTACACAATGAAATATGATCATCTCTGTGCCTCCCCTCAATTGCTCCTACGTCCCCCTAACATGTCCCCCTTCCAACTTCAAGTCTTTTTTTTTTTTAATAACCATTAAGCCAGTCCAGTTAGTACAGCCCATGTGTGCATGGTGCAGGCCCATCCACTGGGACACAGGAATCCTACCGGTTGTCACATTAGTAAAAAAGAATGATTGTCCTTCCCCCAGAAACTCTCAGCCGCTGGGAGCTCCTCAGTGGGGATGGGTCCTGAAGACCATCTACCCCATCTACGCCAGAATTTCGGCTGATCGCGTACAGCTCCGCACAGGTAGTCCCACCTTCTGTGAATCCATGAGTACGACAGCCTCGTGATGTCCAGACACGGACATTTCCCAAGGCGCCTCCCCATTCTCTTACATTCTTTATGCCTCCTATTCCAGGATGTGCCCTGAGCCCCTGTGGGGGTGCAGCAGTTGATATAGATGTCCCATTTGAGACAAGATATCAGCTTACAAGGAAGAAGGATTGATTTTAGCTTAGCCTTTCAGGGGCTGCAGTACATGATCACTGGACTGTAGCTTTAGTTTTCCTGCCTTGCCCACAGTCAGGACAAATCTCTGTCACCCACCAGTCCCACAGCCGCTCAGACCCAACCAAGTAGAGACTTACATTGCTTACAGACTATATGGCTGTGGCAGGCTTCTTGCTAACTGTTCTTATAGCTTAAATTAATCCATTTCCATAAATCTATACCTTGCCACGTGGCTGGTGGCTTACCGGCGTCTTCACATGCTGCTGGTCATGGCGGTGGCTCGCAGTGTCTCTCTGCCTCAGCCTTCCGCTTCCCAGAATTCTCCTCTCTCCTTGTCCCACCTACTTCCTGCCTAGCCACTGGCCAATCAGTGTTTTATTTATTGACCAATCAGAGCAATTTGACATACAGACCATCCCATAGCACTGGACCCTGTACATTTAGGGCTGGAGCGACACATCATGGTGGAATCATGAGATGAAATGCTTAGCGTCCCAATATCTCCCTCAAAGGTGGGCGGGCCCTCAATGACCTAACCTCCTCTCACTAGACCCTGCCTCTTAAAGGTTTAACCACTTCTCAGTGGCACCGTAGTCTAGATAGCAAACCTTCAGAACAGGAAGCTTAGAAGGATATCCTGTTCCCCGGGCTCTGTCGGGTTCTTGTGCTTGACTCCGACCCAGCCTGAAGATGCACTCCCTGCTCATGGGGCTCCGCTGACCTGGCCCTTCACACCTCTGCACCAGCCCGACCCCCACCCCCGTTCCTCTCCCCTACTCCCTTACCCTTTGCATTCACCCCCTCCACTTACCCTGGGCCGTCCTCTGCCCCCTTCAACTCTTGGAAAGGTCCCCACACCCCCTGTACCCCGCTCCCTTCGACTTGTCTAACCCTTCCTTGGGCTCAGCTTTTTTGTTGAGTGGATTCAGCCCATGTTGCACCTCCCCACCTCAAATGCCCTTTGGTGTCCTAACCCCACGAACCCACAAATGCCATGCGGTGTGACGTAAGCTGGGGTGAGCTAGAGACTTTGAGAGGAGCGACGTGTACAGAAAGAGGCGGGTGGGCGAGCTTCATCTCCATTGTAGATTCTACAAGGTTGCTGTGCAAAACACCGCAGGCTGTGTGCCTTGAACAACAGACTGTTATGTTTCTGAAATCTGAAATCCAACATCAAGGTTGAGTTCAGGTGAGGACTTTTCCTGGCTTAGAGACAGTGGCTTTTCCTCAGTGTCCTCATACGACCCTTCTTCAGGGGGGGGAGGGGGGAGTTGGTCTCTCTTCCTGAGGACACAGTCTTACAGCATTAGGACCTGACCCTTGGGACTTCATTTAACCTTAGTTGTGTCCACAGCTCCCCTACCCTGTTCGAATCCAGCTGCGCTGAGAACTGTAGCTTCAGCAGATAGATCTGGAGGAGGGACGCACTTCAGACCGAAATGCAACCACACAGTAAGCTCGGACACCAGAAGACAAAGGAGGCAGCATTGTGACCTAGAGAGGGAGTGGGTGGAGCCACCTGAGGAGAGAAAGCTCTCTGGGAGGGGCCCAGGGATGTTTCATTTCAGACACTGGCCTTCATAGACCTTTACAAGATCTGGGCATGATGGTGCATGCCTGAGATCCCAGTAATCCTGAGTGGAAGCCTAGAGTTCTCCTGGGCTACATAATGACACTAAAAAAAAAAAAAACATTCCCCCCCTTTTTTAGTTAAAAATAAGAAGATGGAGCTGGATGGCAGTGGCACACACATTTAATCCCAGCACTCAAGAGGCAGAGGTAGGCAGATCTCTGTGTGTTCGAGGCCAGCTTAGTCTATAGAGTGAGTTCCAGGACAGCCAAGGCTACATAGAGAAATACTGTCTCAAAAAACCAAACCGAAACCAAAAAGAAGGAGGAGAAGGGGGGGTGGAAGGGAAGAGGGGGTGGGATGGAGGAGGGGGAGGGAGGGACCACGACACTGGCAGGATGGCTCAGTGGGTAAGGGTGCCTGCCACCAAGCCTAATGACCCATAACCCCCACTGTGAAAGGAGAGAACTCTCTCCTATAAACAGTTCTCCGACCTCAACATGACACTGTGGCAGTGCCGTACCCCCCCCCCCCCGCCCCGCCACACACACACACACACACACACACACACACACACACACACATACACACACACAATAAACATAAACCACAGAGCTGAGGGCATAGCTCGGTTGGCAGAGTCCTTGACCTAGCACGGACACAGCCCTGGGTTGATCCCCAGAAATGCAGAAACTGGGAGTGTCGGTGGACATTTGTGAACACCGGGACTCTGTAGGATCAGAAGCGTGAGGTCATCCTCAGCTACGCAGTCAGAAGAGAAGCCAGCCTGAGCTACACGAGAACCTGAGAGAGAATAACCGCTTTTGGTTGTCTTCAGCCACACAGTGTGTGGTGATCTGTTACAGATGTCCCCAGGAACTCCTATATCTCCCTGACCTCATCCTAGTCGGATGTTCCCACCGTGCTTACTCTTCTCTCTCTCTCTCTCCTCTCTTCCTCTCTCCCTCTGTCCCTCTCCCTCCCTCCCTCTCCCCCCCCCTCCTAGGTCTATCTTGTATTTGGCCAGGTGGGTCACTGAAGTGCAAGTTCCTGAGGACAAGGATGCTGCCTGCTTTACTAGGTACACAGTAAGTGCTCAATAAATACACAGAAGGTGAACGAATCTACTGCCAAGATCTACGGTGAGCTACGGCCGAGAATGTGTGGCAGCAGAGTTGTTAAATCCTAAAGAGCTGTGGAAGCATGCAGGAAAGACCTTCCCTGAAGAAGGAATTCACAGTCTTCTGGCAGAATTAATGGAGACCAGTGTGCAGACCGCAGACGACACCTCCGTAGAGGCCAGAGGAGGGTGCTGGATGGACCTCCTGGAGCTACAAATGGTTGTGAGTTGCCATGTGGGTGCTGGGAATTGAACCTGGGTCCTCTGGGAGAGCAGCCAGGGCTCGTAACCACTGAGCCGTCTCTGCAGCCCCGCCTTGTCCATTTTCAATGTGAGGCTCTTGCCTTGTCTCATCGTGTTTTGTTTTGTCATGTTTGGTCGTTGTCTCTTGGAGGCCTGCTCTTTTCTGAAGGGAAACGGAGGAGAGGGGGTCTGGGCTGGGAGGAGTGGAGGGAGGGGAACCCACAGTCAGGATGCAATGCATGAGAGAAGAATCTATTTTCAATTAAAATAAACGTTCTTATGAAATGCTAAGTTTGGGGTTGTACTGGTTTCCACCAATTTCTCTCTAAGCAGCCATGGTTTTTAGTTTTGGGGAAACTAACATTGCAAGTGACTGCTGGCTATCCCTGGACACCTGCAGCGTTTCCCAAAGACTGTAAACCTTGTGATTGAAAAGTCAACTGTGAGCCCGCAAGATGGCTCAGCAGATGAGGACACTTGCTGCCAAACCTGACATTCTGAGTTCGATCCCCGGGCCCCCCAAAGCAGAAGGACAGAGCCTACTCCTTCAGATTGTCCTCTGACATCTACATGAACAGTGTGGTATGCGAAAAATAATACATATTTAAAAATGGGTTTGTTGTTGTTGCTTTTCTTTTTTTTCCAAGACAGGGTTTCTCTGTGTAGCCCTGGCTGTCCTGGAACTCACTCTGTAGCCCAGGCTGGCCTCGAACTCATAGAGATCCACCTGCCTTTGCCTCCCTGAGTGCTGGAATTGAAGGCATGCATCACCACCACCCAGCTAAAAATTTTTTTTATAAATAAAAATCTTTGAAAGAAAAGCAAGTAGAAAGAAAAGAAAACAAAAACAAAAAACCCACATGCATAAAGAAGACAGCCACTTGCTGTTTGTGATGAGAAGCTGTGGTCTGGCTGCCTGTCAGTAAAAAGACTTGCTTCATTCCCCCGAGCTGGTGAAACCACCGACGTCCAGCCATATTGACTTCCAATTCTAATGCCTTGTGAGTCCCAGTGCCAGACTGTTCACGTGGCAGCCGTGTGTACACGCGGGCTAGGCTCCACGCCAGACACCCGCTTCTCCAAATGTCACTGTAAAATGATTTCAAAGGGTGGCCTGAATACAAATGTCTTTCCTCGCTGCTTACATGCATTTTAGGAATAATTTACCACAGAGCCTCTGACTGCTCTTCAAAGCACCAAACTGATCAGGGAACATTTTAGTTGGCGAGTTTTCTCACTCACCCTAAGCATTTTGTCAAACAAACAAGCTACTATTTACAGGAATTTGGTCATTTTCCAAATCAAAATGTCTTTTTTTTTTTTTTTCTGAGACGGGGTCTCATGTAGCACAGGTTGGCCCCAAATTTGCTATGCAGTCAAGGATGACCTTGAACTTCTAATATTCTCCAACAAGTGCTGAGTTATAGGTGTATATCACCACAGCCAATGGATGAATTAGTGGGGAACCAAATCCAGGGCCTCATGCATGAGGAGGAGCAAACACTATCACCCATTCCAAAGAATCCCCCGCCCCCCCCCCCTTTTTAAACAGATCTCATTCCTAATTCTTAGTTCCATGTAGATATGTGTGTCTGTGTGGCTATGTGCACAGGAGTCCATTTCCCGAGTCAGCCAGGAGAGGGCATCCGGTCCCATGGAGCTGGAGTTCCAGGCACTTGTGAGATGTCCTGTGGGTGCTCGGAACTGAACCCAGGTCCTCTGGGAGAGCAGTATATGATGCTCTTAACCACTGAGCCATTTCTGCAGCTGCCAAAGAATTCTTTCTTAACACAAACAGCCACCTTCTGAGTGTGTGGGGTTCACTGGGGTTCACTTTCCTGTTTGTTCAAAGCATGATTGAAAATTCCGATGTAGCCGGGCGGTGGTGACGCACACCTTTAATCCCAGCACTCGGGAGGCAGAGGCAGGCGGATCTCTGTGAGTTCGAGGCCAACCTGGTCTACAAAGCAAGTTCCAGGAAAGGCGCAAAGCTACACAGAGAAACCCTGTCTCAAAAAACAAAAAAGAAAAGAAAAGAAAAGAAAAGAAAGAAAGAAAGAAAGAAAGAAAGAAAGAAAGAAAGAAAGAAAGAAAGAAAGAAAGAAAGAAAATTCCCATGGGACGCCAGTGGCCCCAGGCTGGTTTTTACAACAGTCCAGGTGGCTTTCTGGAAGATGAAAGAATTTATGAAATAATTGCCCAGTAGCTGGCATCATATTTGTGCGTTGTCCCTTGGTGCTGGGGACTCATCGGGGCCTCAGGAACACTGGGCACATGCTCTGCACTGAGTTATAGCCCAGTCCTGCTGTTTAGCTGGCTCTGGTTTTGGGGTTTGTTTTCTAGAAAGAAATGGGTTTGGGGGTGGGGAGAAGATGTTGGAATGGGACAAGGACTGAGAGGACTAACTAAAGGCCGAGCGCCCGAGCCAGAGTAAAACTTTGCCATGTGTTTTTCTGAGTCCTTGAGAAGGCCACTTGCTTTGTGCCTGGTATTCCTTATGTGGAAAAGGTAAAGAGAATACCTATGTTCAAAGTTCATGTGAGATCAGCCTGCAAGATGACTCACCAGGTAAGGACACTAGACACCCAGCGTCCTGAGTTCGATCCCCAGAACCCCACACACAAAGTTCCCGGTCCTCCTCTCCTGACTGCTGCTCCTCAGACTCTGGGCTCTGAGAGTTAGGCCTTAGGCTCAGCCCCACGTGCTTCCCCAACCAGCTCAGCTCAACGGTCCTGTGGCTTCCAAGACTCATCAGGAGAAACCTTTGAGGCTGAGTCCTGGGCTACCCTCCCTCGGGTCTGGAATCCCAGCATTTTCCTTATTTTAAATTCCTGAGGCAAAGTCTCATTTGTTTGCCTGTTTTTGTTTTGAGAACAGTCTCACTGTAGAGCTCAGGCTGGCTTCGAACTTTCCCTCCCAAGTGCTCAGAGTACAAGTGGGAACCACCATGCCCAACTATGAGGCTGGTGTCTAATTGTCCTTAAGAATATGGACACCAAGGGTTGCGTGAGGAAAATCACTCAGGTAAACTGTGTTAAAAGATTGTAAACTAAGCTGGATGGCGGTGGCGCACACCTTTAATCCCAGCACTCGGGTGGCAGAGCCAGGTGGATCTCTGTGAGTTCGAGGCCAGCCTGAGCTACAGAGTGAGTTCCAGGAAAGGCTCCAAAGCTACACAGAGAAACCCTGTCTCAAAAAAAAAAAAAAAAAAAAAAGTAAACTATTGATGGAGAATAATCTCCTCAGGAACCTTTGACAAGTGAAAAATTCTGCCTGAATTCTGCCATCTTGGTTGACTGTCCCTGGCGCAATGTCAAACAGTGGGTGGAACCAATCGATGTAGCTCAACACACAGACTTGCTTGTGTGCTATTTGGTGGTGAAGAGCAGTGTGAGGCGGCTGATTGGATTTTCTGCTCACTGGGCTTTCAGAAAAATCTCTAGCAGTTTTGATAGATTTAAAGCCAATGATAACAAATGATAAATTAGAGAATTGAGTGAGACGTTCTAAAGAATACAATTTTCGGAAATCGTTTCTGTGTCTCTGTAATTCAGAAATCTCAGGCTTCTCTAGCCTGTGACCACAAATGCAATTCATCGGTATTAAAATTCAAATCCAGGGCTGGCAGGATACCTCAGAGGATGGAGGTACTTGCCACCAAGCCTGAGGACCTGAGTTCCAAACCCCAGGTCCCATATGCTGGAAGTGAGAACCACCATGTATGCCATGGCAAGCCTGTGCCCCACAGACACACATGGATGAGTAAGCATACTATAAACAACAATAACAAGATTTTTAAGGCCAAATCTGTATGATTCACAGTCTCCATCAGCTTGACGTCAAAATTCCCCTCCTAGGGCCGTCAGGGACATGGTGTCTCACACCTTTATCCCAACACTCAGGAGACAGAGGTAGGCCAGTGTCTATGAGTTCAAGGCTAGCCTGGTCTACATGGAAAGTTCCAAGTCTCTAGGGCTACAGAATGGGACCTTATCTATAAAAGCATGCCCTTCTTCAAGGGTATGGTCTCAAGCAACTTGTATGTTCTAAGAGTGACCCCACCCCACCCTGCACACAAATTTGTAGCACTGACTCCATTTAGCAAACTCATTTTTTAAAGTAGACAAGGAGGAGGGGGTCTGTGGCGGGGGAAGATGTGGGGAGGTTGTAGCTAGAGTTTTCCTGCCTGGCCCACAGTCAGGACAAATCTTTGTCACCCGCCAGTCCCACAGCTGCTCAGACCCAACCAAGTAAACACAGAGACTTATATTGCTTACAAACTGTATGGCCGTGGCAGGCTTCTTGCTAACTGTTCTTATATCTTAAATTAACCCATTTCTATAAATCTATACCTTGCCACATGGCTCGTGGCTTACCGGCATCTTTACATGCTGCTTATCATGGCGGCGGCTGGCAGTGTCTCCCTCCGCCTTCCTGTTCTCTCAATTCTCCTCTCTGTTAGTCCCACTTATACTTCCTGCCTGGCCACTGGCCCATTGGTGTTTTATTTATTGACCAATCAGAGCAATTCGACATTCAGACCATCCCACAGCAGGAGGTTAAGAAGGTTGGAAGGAGATTGCATGAAATTCTCAAGGAATACATTTTTAAAAAAAAAATATTAAAAAGGAAACATGGCTTCACAGAAGGAAAAATAGTGAGTATAGATTTACTATTATGTGGTGGTTTTCTATATTAAAATTCATCTGTCTTAGTGAGGGTTTCTATTGCTGGGAAGAGACACCATGACCACGGCAACTCTTATGAAGGAAAATATTTAATTGAGGCTGTCTTACAGTTTCAGAGATTTAGTCCATTATCATCATGTCAGGAAGCATGGCAGTGTGCAGGCAGACATGGTGCTGGAGAAGGAGCTGAGAGTTCTACATCTGGATCCACAGACAGCAGGAAGAAAGTGACACTGGGCCTGGCTTGGGCTTCTGAAACCTCAAAGCACATGTCCAGTGACACACTTCCTCCACCACAGCCACACCATCTCTAACAAGGCCACAATGTGCTTAACCCTGGTGGCCAAGCATTCAATTCTATGAGTTTATGGGGGCTAGTCCTGTTCAAACCACCACAACACTTATAAGTATTTTTTAAAATTCCCCTCCCTTCCAAAATATGAATTTCTAGTGTCCCAGTAGAAAAGCTTCCTCAGCCCTGTTTCAAAGGAACCTGTCCAAGCTCAGCACCGCTGCCTCCTTAGAGCCACGGCTCCACCTGGGATGCCCATGGGGCTCCTCTCACACCTGCCATCTGTGGTTCTGGCTCTGAAACTCCACGAGGGAGAGAAACAGTCTCCCTGGTGAAAGAACACTCCCTGGTTACACTCAGTTGGAGGGCTGACAATACGAGGATCCTGGAGCCTTGAATGTCACAAACTGCATTCATAAACCCTTTCAGTTCACACACACACACACACACACACACACACACACACGCACACGCACACGCACACGCACACGCACACGCGCACGCGCACACACACACACACACACACACACACACACACACACACACACACACACACACACACGAAGCCCTCTTCCTCCCCAGGAGTGAACTGTGGGAATGGCCTCATTCTGGAAACAGCCCAGGTTCATCTGAGTCTCTAGCAAAAACATTTCCTTAGAAAGTTGTTTTTTGGTTTTTGCTTTTGTTTTTGTTTTAGCCGCGCTGGAAATGTTCTGTTCTCTAAACAATAATAGCTCAGGAAGATTACTTCCAACTCCAGCAATAGACAGGGATTTTACAGAAATGGGAGCAGCATTAGAGCCCTTCAGAGGACATCCCCTTCAGCCAGTCATCTATATCCTCGACCTGAGAGAAAGCTGTGGCTTGCTGACCAGGGTAGGCACACCACCAGTTTATTCCAGCCTCAAAAAATGTAAGCAAAGAAAGAGACGTCTTCAGTGAAACATGGGAAGTGTTTTGTTCTCCACCCAAGCACCTCAGGTTTGTTCTGGCCTGCTAGACTGCAGAGAGGACAAGACTCAGCAATTCAGGGCCTTTCAATAGCGGGTCACATTTATAATAGGAGTATTCCTAAAAAGAAAGTTAATTCGTGTGATTATTTACTACACAGGCAGTATGCATGTAAAATCTCATTTCATCTATATACCAGGCCTAGGAGTGAATTTATTATGCCAGATTACAGAAAACAGAATTGAAGTCTAGAAAGTTTTGCCAATGGGAGCATGTGATTAGCAAATATTAAAGCCAGAAGTCCAACCCAGCATAAATGAAAGGCTTGCTGTTTTAATCTTATTAACATATTAGCGTTTTTTTAATGTATTCATTTTACTTTTTGCATATGACTGTTTTGCCTGTATATATGTGTGTGTAGCATATGTGTACCTGGTGTCCTCAGAGGTCAGAAGAGGGCAAATGTCCCCTAGAACTGGAATTACAGGTGGTTGTAAACTGCCACGTGGGTTTTGGGAACCCAGCCCTCGGCAAGAGCAACGAGTGCTCTTAACCACTGAATCATCTCTCCAACCCTTATGTATTAGCTCTTGACATATCAGCCCCATCCCTCACTGCAAAGAGAAAACCTCTTCACAAAACACAGTTTCACTGAATGGTTCCATTGGACACCATTCCGACCTGGTTTGCCTTCCAGAAATTCAGCGTGAGAGAAAAGTCCCTCCTGTGGCGTTGACTCCTTGTGAGCTCTGACGCTAAGAGGCTTCAAGAGACTTGGCTTCCTTGGCCAGGAAACACAAAGTCACATGTGGTGGACTCTCTGAGGAGAGCATGCTCGCCCAGGGCTCTGCCCTGCAGCCCTGTGTCCCTGGTCTCCCTAGATTCGAGCTCTGGGTGTTCTCAAGAAACTTGGAGCAGCCGCAAGGCTCCCTCTGTCATATCTATAGAAGGCCAAGCCCCAGAGCAGGCTGGGTAATGCTCCTGTCCCCAGCAAGAAGGGAACCAGAGGGAGACTGTGGGAGGATCCTTCCAGCAAGTGCTGGTCCTGGGGAGGATTCTGTCACCAGAGGGTGCCCACTCCATTATTTCAGAAACCCACAAGCTCTGCCTCCCAGGTGAACACTTGAGTTCCATTTGCCACCAAGTAATTTCACTAAAAATGAGCTCAGAACCGAAATATAAAATGGCCATTAAAATTCTTTATTACAGTACATGCCTAATGGCTATTTTCGAATAAAATCCCTTTGAAGATTCGTTCTTTTTTTTTTTTTTTCATCAAATGGTTGGAACTGCTTGATGGATTTTGTAAAACTTCACTTTAGAATTATGTTGCTTTTTAACTGCAAAAAAAAGAGAGAGAGAGGAGAGAAATGGGGTATTCATTTTAACTCTTCTCATCCAAAAAGAACATCAAATTCGAGTCTGGAGAAAAGCAACTGTGACAGTCTCCTCCATTTCCTCAACATAATTGTGTGACTTTTTCTTTTTTCAAAGAAATCAGTTTTGTTATTAACCTTCAAGAAAGAAATCTGACAGGGAGAGAGGAAATGGTACCTGAGACTCACAAAGACAGAAATCCTTCAGGAGCTGTGCATTGAAGCTGTGTGATTTAAAAAAAAAAAAATCAATTTATTTGCATCCCATTCTATGGGACACCAAGTAGAAGAGAGAGTGTCACAGTTCCATTATCCCTGTCCCTCATGAATATTGCATTATGAATTAATGTAGGGATGCAAAGTCCAAAGTGTCTCAACGCAGTGCTCAGAGCAGTCCACTGGAAGGTCCGTGCTTGCCATCAACTAAGATTCCCATCATTGTGTTATCTCAGGTGCTAGCCATAACCCCATGACATCGGAGGCTCTGAATCCAGAGACTGAAGCCGCAGAGCATGCCTCCACGATGCATAAAACACTCAGAACTCCGCAACTGCCAAGTAAATGGCCAGCCGGTGGGAGATAGCCTCGATGATGTAATGCCTTTTCTCCCTGGAGTGTCCTTGGACAAACAGAAACAGAGATACTCTTCTCTGGGAATTTGTGAGTTTCTTCAGACTGAGCAGCTCTAACAGTGTACAGCCCCCTCACAGTAAGAATTTGAACGTGGCTCCAGGCTAGAACCCCAAGCAGCAGATGAACTATGGTTGCCTCAGAACAACCTGTCTCTAGGGTTTACCATCCACTTCTCAGCGATGGCCAGCAGGGACCCCCTCAGTCTACAAAGTGAGTAGCCATCTTTCTGAGGGCACAGATGAGCTCCGGGGGGCTGCCCTGGCATGCGCTGTGGCTTCTTTCACTAAGACCCACCGCCGTTCCAGCTATACCCAGCTCCGACCACAGCTCTCCCCTGCCAAGGAAAACATCTTCTCCTTCAGATTGAGTTCTCGCTACTCTCTGCCTCATCGTGGTCCAGCCTGGCCCAACCATCTCGTCACACTCACTCCTCCGCCTCGGAGCCTGCAGTGATGGACATGCCAATCCCATCCAGTTTCTCCCTTCATGCCCATCCCCATCCTCCCTCCAGGAAGGAAGGTCCTCTAGTGTAACCTGAAATGAGCTGTGGGCTACTGGAGTTGTTAGGGTCAGAGCCTGTACCCGAGCTACCCTAGCAAGCTGGCCTCAGCCTCCTATTCTCAATAGATCAACTAAAGACCCAGTGGTAAAATGTAGAAATGAATATATTCAATGTGGCCAAGCGTAAAGAACAAGGATGTCCGGTGACTCCCATGTCTATCTTTGAAGGCCTGACAGAAGGTTTAGGCTTAAATCAAAGGCAGGAGATAAGCAGAGGTGCGAAGCCTCTTTGGAAGACGAGTTCTCCCTCTGGCTGCCACCAAGAGTCCTTTCCATTTTTTTTTTTTTCTTTCCATCATGAGACTCCTGGGAAAGTCCTGACTTCTTGGAATGCTTTTTAAAATAGTCTGATAGCCCAAGGGAGGGTCCCAAGTGATTGTTCAGAATATTTCCATTCCTCTCAGGTCAGTTACATTTTCCCACTCTGTGTTTTCATGCCTCAATCTTGAGGTAGAAACGGACTCTACCTGAAACAAACATCACGAACAAACCTCGTGGCTTTAGCCACTTTGGGGATGTCACTTAGGGTTTGGGCTTCGTGACAGGGTTCTCACTGTGAGCGCAGAAGGCTGCAGGGCTTGGATAGTTCTGCTTGGGCTTCAGGAAGACCGTAGAGCCGCTCACATATTTTAAAACAGCCCCAGTGGCCTGCAGGATAAATCAAAGGAGCTGTGGAGGAGGTCACCTTCGACACAGAAATTCCTGACTTGAGCTTGCAGGAGGATGGCCTGGGGACCTTTGTCGAAGCACAGACTGTCGCTTGTTCTTGGTTTCTGGATTGGCAGGTCGGGGCCGAGGCCTGAGAGTGTGCACTCCTGGAAAATCCCCATTGAGGCTGGCTTGAGAATTGCTTGCCTAGTGTGTTACAAATATTGATGTTTAAAAATAAAAATGTCAGGTTGTTCTTTTAAATGTTGCTTGAAAGTTAAATCTACAGCAGTCTGAGAGACTCCATGGTCTGCTTCCGAAATACAAGAACAAGCTCTTCTTGGTTATTGGAGATTTTGTTTTGTTCTCCTTTCTCCTTAAATTTTTCTTTCCACACCTCTTCTCCAGTAAAATTTTATGCTAATATAATACAGCTATGGTTAACAGTATTTGGATAACTTTCTTATATGCCTCTGCCATGAATATGCTCAGAAATTAAATTTCCCTGAGACTCTGAATGTTCACAAATTTTATTCTGGATTACATTGTCAGGACACCTATTGCATCAACCAACAAAAAATTAATATATGTGAATTTTGCTGATGCACTATTAAAGACAGAAAGTATTGTTTTGTTGAAAAATGTCTCAATAAAATAGAATTTCCTTTTTCAATTACCTCATATATACTTTGCATTAATATTACTAGTTACTAAAACGAGGCAGGCTTGTTTGTGAATTCTATGCCTCTTTTTTAGAAAGAGGATTGAAAAATATTGTAGCGGTAAATAGGTAGCAGTAGAATTAATTTGTGCGCCTGGCATGATGGTGCTGGGTGAAAATCCCATTTGGAAGTAAAAGCAGGAGTTTAAAGTCATTCTTGACTATGTATGGGTTTGAGATCAGCCTAGACTACATGAGACCATGTCTCAAAAGACCAGAAAAGGCGGATGGGGAGATAGAGGGCACGGCAGTTATAAGCATTGGTTCTTCCACTAATTAGTTGTGCTTGAATTCTTGACTCTCAGCTGGTAAGATTCTTCAAACTAGACCTGAGTGAAGGGCTCCTTCTGAGGCAGGCTAGCACAGGGACAGCTCAGCAGTCAGTCAGGGTCCCCAGTGGGCCAGAACTGTACACATACCCTTTTCCAAACAATGCACTTAGTCACCCAGAACCAGATCTGCATCTAGCTGCACACACCCACTTCTCTAACAAAGCAACAGGTGACTCAGACCTACCGCTACCTGGCAGCCCTTAGTAACTTCTCTTTTGTGGCCAATTACATTCCATAGCACGTCCAGGAACTGGGGACAGTAGCTCAATCTAACCTAGACTGGTTTGGGGTGCGTGCACAGTAAACTGCTTCCTCTGAGTGAACTCTTAAGGAGACTCTCTGTTTATCATCATATGCATGATTGGGTATGCATATGATTAAAATCAGATGCATCATGGGAAAGGATATTCACAGTGAGCAAAGGCTTACATAACCCAAGCCTGTCAATCAAAACAAAAAGCCTCCTACACTCCACCCCTAGCAACCAACCCCTCCTTAGAGACCAAGAAAAAGCTGTGGTAAGCAGTCGTGCGTGAGTAAATCTCACTCAGCGGCTGTCCGCGTACAGTGTGTGCCCGACCTTCGCTTTTGCCCTGTTTTCTGAATAAGATCCTTCACTGTTTATGTCCACTTCTTCAATTCTTTGAACAAAATACCAAACATCTGGAAACACAACAGATGATGGTGGTACCCGCCTTTAATCCCAGCACTCGGGAGGCAGAGGCGGGCGGATCTCTGTGAGTTTGAAGTCAGCCAGGTCTATGCAGCTAGTTCCAGGACAGCCAAGGCTACACAGAGAAACCCTATCTGGAGGAAAAAAAGAAAGTCTGTAAACACCTGGTCCAAGCAAAGACCACTATTAACTCTTTCCCTTTCCACACCCCCTAAATCTCCTTGTCTATCTTACTTTACCGTTCTGCTCACAAATGTGCCATTTGGGGAAGGATTGTCTGTCCTCCACAGGGACGCAGCAGGAGTGGCTTGACAGAGAAGGAAGAGCCACAGTTCTACCATGACTCCCTCAAGAGGACAGTGCACTGTTACCCACTGTCAACCACGATCCACATCTAGATGGAGGCCCGAGCACCGTGTAGGAAAGAGCTGAATAGCGGACATGACTATCCAGGCCCGTGTACAAGGGTAGCCTTTGGTTGACTTTGTGGCACTTTGAGATTTGGGGAGGCTCATGAATAATATAGGCTGGGCTGGACCTCTGCTTCCCTTCTAGTCTAGGATCTGGTAAGTACTGGAAAGGACATTCCTTAACAGCCAGCCCACATCGCTATGCACTTCCTTGGTGGATAGCATTTCATGTGTGTTTTAATAAGTGGTTGCTGAAGAAATTTACTTGTTATCTTTTCTCATTTCTCTGACAAAATGCCTGTGGTAGCTTGAATGTCATTGGCCCCCATAAGCTCATAGGGAGTGGCACTATTAGGAGGTGTGGCCTCATTGGAGTAGGTGTGGCCTTGCTGGAGGAAGTGTGTCGCTGGAGGCTGGCTTTGAGGTCTCCTATGCTCAAACCACATCCAGTGTCTCAGTTCACTTCCTGTTGCCTGCATATCAAGATGTGGAACTCTCAACTTCCTTCTTCAGCACCACCTCTGCCTGCATGCTGCCATGTCCCGTGATGATAACGGAGTAAACCTCTGAACTGTAAGAACCCCAATTAAATGTTTTCTTTTATAAGAGTTGCTGTGGTCATTGTTCCCTTCACAGCAATAGAAACTCTACCTGAGCCACTGCCTGACTTTAAACCATTTAAGAGAAGGGTTTATTTTGACTTACAGTTTGAGGGAGGTACATTCCACGACCACGGGAAGGAAAATCATGGCTGTACAGTAGGGTGACTCCACAACACCAGGACTGTGAGGCAGCTTGTCACACACATCTGTAGTCAGAAAGAGAGGGGAAAGGGGTGGAGAGTGTTTCCTGATTCACTTGGTTTCTCTTTATTCAGCTCAAGACCCCAGCTCATGGAACAGTGCCACCCCACATTCCCTCCAAGTTAAGCCCTTTAGGAAATGCTCTCAGAGACACACCCAGAGATATGCTTTCAGGGTGGTTTGAGAACTAAGAAGCATGTGTCTTGTTTATACTTAGCTTTACCCTACATGGCTCTTCCTTTCACTGTACTGGATCAGCCGTGCTGACTACTACACACAGAGCCCTGTCCAGCTCCAGTGAACCATCCATCCATCATAAGCGTAGTCTCCAGGGTCTCTGATACAGCATAGTCTGGGCATCCTCACTCATAGCGGCCAAGTTCTGAAAGCAAGCATCTTAAGAGAGACCCAAGTGTCAGCCATGATGCTTTACTGCACCCAACCTCAGAAGTTGCAGAGAATCCCCTTTGCCAACTCTTTCAGCTCAGACATTCAGAGATGCCCAGGATCAAGGGGAGACTCAGGCATCTCCTGGTGGGAGTGTGACAAGAAGAGCATGTGGTCAGAAATACCATTCTAGCTGGGATTGAAAGAGCAAAGGCACTGTATCTTTAAAGCCCTCTAAGCCACATAACCTTTGAAATGGTTTTTGCAAACCTCTGGTGTGGTCACCGCAGTTCAAGACCACTAATACACCAAACTCAACACTTGGCTTTGGAGTTAAAAAGAAGGCATTGAATCCCAGCTCTGGGGCTTTCTGAGGTCTAAGGTTTCATTATGTGTAACTATCTCAGTAAAGCTGATTATAAAATACAAAGTTCTTGGGTATGGGAGCACACTGAGGTCAAGTCAAGACATGGGGACTTTGCCACCAGCCTCTGCTACACAGCAAGACCAGGTCTCAAAAAAAAAATCTCCATTCTTTCACACATTCCCTCCCCTGCTTTCTCCTGAAACATATCCTGGGTGATGGGCTTGTCTTGTCTAGCATAGAACACAGCCAGTACTTTGACTGAAGAAGAACAAGCAGATGTGTCTAACCCATGGCCAGGATAGCTATACATATGGCCCAAGACAAAACCATGGTTTGCCTCCCCTAGAGGGGAGAGAAGGAGCTACCTCACTTAAGATAACTCCAACACCAAAATTTGGTCTTTGTTCCAATGGGTTGCCCCGGCGGAGCTGTGTTTAGAGTTCTGTCTTTGTTGTCATCCAAGCTCCTACTCATTCACATCATCACCCATGCCCTGGCAGAGGAGCAGCCAGTTCAAAGGCTTGTCCGACCTGTCTCTGCCACGCTTGATTGGCATGCATGGGCATGACCTCACTTAGAGTGCTGTTGTTAGTGTTTTTTTTTTTTACTCTTTTGGGGGGCCCACCACCCCGCTCCCAAATAAATGGAGGCTTATTCTTAATTATCAGTGCCTGGCCTTAGCTTGTCTTCTTTCTTGCGGCTGTCTTTAACTTATTCCATCTACCTTTTGTCTTTGGGCTTTTCCCATTCTCTTATTTCTCTAAGTCTTACTCTTATTCTGTGGCTTGCTCTGTAGCTGGGTGGCTGGCCCCTGGAGTCCTCTTCCATCTCCCTTCTCCCAGGTTTCTCCCTCTATCTATTCTCTCTGCCTGGCAGCCCCGCCTATCCTTTCTCCTGCCTTGCTACTTACTGGCCAGTTCTTTATTAGACCATCGGGTGTTTTAGACAGGCACAGTAACACAGCTTCACAGAGTTAAACAAATGCAACGTAAACAAAAGCAGCACACCTTACAATATTCTACTACGGAGTGCTGAGTGTAGTGTAGGTCCCTGGCTCTAGGGTTGTCTCGGGTGGTCTCCATGTTCTTCTCCCCATTGCTGCTCCATTCCTCAAACTGGAAAACTGACGACTCCTGGTTCCCCAGTTCTGATGCAAGGAATGCCGGGATATGGGTAGAGCTGGAAAGGAGAGCTCTGTCCGTGTCAACGCATCCTGGTTCTACTACAGAAGCCCAGGCTTCTCCCACATTCTCCAGCTGGCTAACTGGTCTACCTCAAACCCTACTGTGATGTCACTCACCCAGATGTTCATGGAGGACCCAGCTCTAAGATGGAAAGAAAGCTAAGCTCGGGGCCACCCTGTCTGACCATCACTTTCATTTCTTTTCTTTTCTTTTTTTTTTTTTAAGATTTATTTATTTATTTATTTATTTATTATGTATACAGCATATATGACTGCAGGCCAGAAGAGGGCACCAGATCTCATTACAGGTGGTTGTGAGCCACCATGTGGTTGCTGGGAATTGAACTCAGGACCTCTGGAAGAGCAGTCAGTGCTCTTAACCTCTGAGCCATCTCTCCAGCCCCACTTTCATTTCTTATCCCTTCACCAAAAACTGGCTGCTAGAAATCTTAGACCAAGACAGTAATGCCCGTGAGTAATTTCTAAGCCTGCAAACTAGTTATAGGCTCAGAGGATCAGTCACTAGAGATCCAATGTCCTATTATGCAGCCTTGAGAACTTAATTCATTTGTTCATCAAATATTTGCATGCCTATTTGTGAACTGCACTGTGTGAGAACTAGGTGGGCAATCATTAGCAACACTGGCCCCACCCACGTGGATCTTACGAGAGAAGAAAATTGTGATGATCAGTATCAATCATACTTGGTACCCTACTGGTATGTATATCTTTTATGAGCTTATATATTAGTCTTAAAATAATTTAAAGACCTGTGAGATGGCTCAGAGGGTAAGGTCACCTTCCACCAAGACTGATGACCCAAGTTCATTCTCTGGGACTCATATGGTAGGAGAGAACTGACTCACTGTAACTTGTCTTCTGACCTCCACATGCCCCATAGCAAACATCCCCCATGCGAACGCGCGTGCGTGCGTGCATGCACACATACACACACACACACACACACACACACACACACACACACAGAGAGAGAAAGAGAGAGAGAGAGAGAGAGAGAGAGAGATGTGAAAAATAAAAAAACAAAGAACAAATAATGTATTTTTTAATCACACAAATTAATAAATAAACACCATGTAAAGTTCCAAGATACAGTCTTCACAAGAATAGGAGAACTGCAGGAATCTTGTTTATCTGTTCACTGATGTACCTAGAAGAAACCCTAATATGTACCCTTGTACATATTAGGCACTAAATTAATATGTGTCGGGTGAATGAATGAATGAAGGAATGAATGCCATGAAATTACTTCTGAAAAGTTAGAGATAGATGTTCTGAGGAAGTACTGTTTGGCCTGATGTTAAAAAAATAAACTCAATTTTCTTAGTTCAAACTATACTGAGTGAATTTATAGCCAATTGTCAGGGGACTAATTTATACACTAGAAAACATTTATTATTTTGCTGTGAGAGATAAACCTGACTTAATATTTCCTTGGGGAACATTCCCGAAAAATGCCAAACGGAGCTATCTTTGGAATTACTGAAGGTCTGTTGAGATGAGCAGTGCTTAAGGGGCAGCCCCTCAGGGAGCCAGGTTATATTAGAAGGCTCAAATGGATGAGCCAGAAGAGAACAGAACACTAAATAAATAGATGCAAAAGGCATTTGTGCAGCTGACACGAAATTCCTTTCATACTTGGGCAGTCCTGTGAGATGAAAGCTCTCCCCTTCTTTGAGTTGTACCAGGGAATCATAGAAAGTCATAGATCCTAAATTTCAAATGGTGAACTATAGTTTTAAGAAAGCTAGGAAGAGCAGGCAAGATGCCTTAGTGGTTAGAGGCACCTGCTGCCAGGCCTAAGGACCTGAGTCCGATCTCTGGTATACACACACATAAGAAAAAAACCCGGGGAGTCTGAGTGGGACCCACCGAGGCCCTCTACATGTGGGTGACAGCTGTGTAGCTTAGTTTGTTTGTAAGGCCCCTAGCAGTGAGATCAGGACCTGTCCCTGGTGCTTAGCTGGCTTTTGGGAACCCATTCCCCATGATGGATCACCTCACCCAGCCTTGATGCAGGGGGAGGAGTCTGGTCCTGCCTCAACTTGTTGTGCCCTTCTTTGTTCAAGCCCATGGGAGGCCTGTCCCTTTCTGAATGGAGACAGAGAGGAGTGGATGGGGAACAGGGTAGATGGGAGGGGGGAGGAAGAGAGGAGAGAGGGGAACTGTGGTCGGTATGTAAAATAAATGAAAAAAATGTTAATTAAATAAAATAAATTTTTAAAAATCTGAAAAAAAGAAGAAAACCAAGTCCTGCAAGCTGTCCTCTGACCTCTCCACCAGCACACACACACACACACACACACACACCACCACCACCACCACCATCATCATCATCATCATCATCACAAAAATAATAAAATGTAATAAAAACCTTGATACAAGGGAAACTCCCACGAATGTACTAGGATGATCCTAGCTAAGACTCCTAACAACAGCAGATATGTAGCCTGAACTGACCATCTCCTACTATCAGATTGTTGACTACCACAATTGTCATCAGAGAGGCTTCATCCACCAACTGATGGAAACAGATGCAGGGGCCCACAGCCAAACATTAAGTGGGGCTCAGGGAATCCTGCTGAAGAGAGGGAGGAAGGATTGTAGGAAGCAGAGGGGCCACGGACATCATAAGAAACCCCACAGAATCAACTAACCTGGCTCATAGGAACTGATAGGGACTCATCTGAACCAACAACCAGGGAGTCTGCATGGGACTGACCTAGGCCCTCTACATATATGTGACAGCTGTGTAGCTTGGTCTAGTTGTGGGACTCCTCACAATGGGAGCAGGGCTGTCTCTAACACTTTGACTGGCTCTTGGGAACCTATTCCTCATACTGGTTGTCTTGCCCAGCCTTAATACAAGAGGATGTGCTTAGTCTTACCGAAACTTGATATGCCATGCTCTGTTGATATCCTTGGGAGGCCTGCCCCTTTCTGAACAGAAACAGAGGAGGAGTGGATGGGGGGGGCGGTGAAAGGAGGTATGAAGGGAATGGGAGGAGAGGAGGGAGAGGAAACTGTGGTCGGGATGCTAGGTAGGTAGATAGATAGATAGATAGATAGATAGATAGATAGATAGATAGATAGATGGATGGATGGATGGATGGATGGATGGATGGATGGATGGATGGATGGATGATAGATAGATAGATAGATAGATAGATAGATAGATAGATAGATAAAGAAAGAGAGAGAGAGAGAAAGAAAGAAAGAAAGAAAGAAAGAAAGAAAGAAAGAAAGAAAGAAAGAAAGAAAGAAAGAAAGAAAGAAAGAAAGAAAGAAAGAAAAAGATAAAGTAGAAATTTGGGAACCCCCAGAACTATATTACTTTGGTACCCATGAACTTAATTTTTCTTGACTTTATTCTTTAACTTTTCTCGACTTCATTCCCCTGTTACTTCCTATCACCCTTTAAACTCGGGAGTCCACAGGGTATGGCTTTGCTGTGTGTTATGGTTTGGGTATGTAGTGCTCTCAAATACATTTTTTTAAAGAGGCTCGTGTGTTCAAGGCTTGACTTCTAAAGTTCGGGAATTGGGGCTCACAGGGAACACTGAACCAGCTTGCCATTTGGGTGAGAGGTTTCCTAGAAGAGACATGAATGCCATAGAGAGACAACATGGCAGGGTTCCATGTGGCAGTGTTGGGAAGGGAGAGGTCCCATGCCATACATTGTTGACTAATAACCCCTGGTGCCTGCAGTCAGGGTGTCTCTGTTTGCTGGATGGCAGGAGCATGAGGTTTTGCATTTGGAGGAAAGAATGTATGATCTTGTGGATGTCGGGGGTGGGGGGTGGGGGGTGGGAAGCAGTCCATTTGGTTAATGTGTAATCATCACCCCAGGTATGCCACAGGTAGCTCCTGATAGCTTGAAGTCTCGTAGCCTACATCATGAGAGCAGCAACTTGGACGGTGGATTAGTCTATTGATAAGCCTTAGATGGATGGACTTCTGGGAGGTGGGGCCTAATTGGGGGACATGGGGCTCTGGAAAAATACCTTTGAAAGTACTTCTCTGTAGCAGAAATCTTAGAAGGTCTTATTAATAAAATCAAACCTGTAGCCAGGTATTGGAGTGAACACTGGAAGATCAGAGAGACAGAACAAGCCACAGCTAACCTCACCTGGCCAACTTCTCAGCTGCTCTTGTTTCCTCAGACTGGAAGCCTTTGAGTCCTCATCCAGAATGGTTCTCATCTGAACTGCTGCTAGAAATCTGAATGCTTAACCAGCCAAATGCTTAACCAAGCCAAAATGCTTAACCAGCCAAATGCTTCTAGTTCTGGTCCTCATGCCTTATATACCTTTCTGCCTTCTATCATCACTCCCTAGGATTAAAGACTTGCTTCCTGGGATTAAAGGCGTGAGTCACCATGCCTGGCTGTATCCTTGAACACATGGATTTCTGCCTCTGGAATGCTAGGATTAAAGGCGTGTGCTACCACTGCCTATCCTCTGTGTTTAATATTGTGGCTGTTCTGTCTCTGACCCCAGATAAGTTTATTAGAGTGCACAATATTTTGGGAAACACAATACCACCATACTTCTCCCCCGGGCACTCTCGCCTCTACACATGGCTACCTGCGAGCCAAGCCGCTTTGTTCCACCACATGCTCACGCTACGCTGCCTCCTTGTGCAGGGGCCACGAAGCAACAGAGCCAAGTGACCATGGATGGAAGCCTCTGAAACTGCGAGCTAACATAAGCCCTTCTTCCCTTAAATTGCTTTCCCAGGCCTGTATCTTCTTACAATGACAAGCTAACTCACACATAGTTACAAAAAAGTCTTGCTCCCAACATCCTCTGCAAAACTTAGTCTCCCTCTTGAGGTACATGGCCTGGGGACTGTGCATCTGTGTGAAAATGCACACACGGACGTTCAACATCACTCTGGCTGTCGGAACGCAATCATCTGAGTCAAATGAAAGCGGAGTCCAAGGAGAATGTTGGTTCAGGACTGATCTAGACTCCAGAGAGTTCCTTGTTCGCTGAGCCATGAAGAAAGGATGGGGATGTGTTAATGTGAGTTCTGGCAGGTCTTAGGAGAGTGAAGACTGAACATAGCATGTGGAGTATATCAGTTTCTTTTCTACGCCTGTGATAAAATACAGTGACCAGCCGGCTGGCAGAAGAAAGAGTTTATTTGGGCTTATGGTTCCAGACAGATGAGTCTGTCAAGGCAGGAAAAAATGGCAGCAAGACGCAGCAGGAATCTGAGGGCTCACATTTTGAATGACATGCATTAAGCAGAGAAAAAACTGGGGACCCACCCAGGCTTGAGACACCTCAAATCCCACCCCTAGTGCCATATTCCTACCACAAGGCTGTGTGTCCTAAGCCTCCCCCAAATACCACTACCAACCAGAGGCCAGTGTTTAAACTCCCAGGTACATGAGTGTGGTGGTCTGAATAAAAATGCCCCCCCACCCCGCACCCAGACGCAGAGGGAGTGGCGTTATTGTAGGGGTGGCATTGTTGGAGTAGATGTGGCCTTGTTGAAGGAAATGTGTCACTGGGATGGGCTTTGAGGTTTGAGAAGCTCAAGCCAGGCCTACTGGCTCGCTGTCTCTTCCTGTTGCCTGGAGATCCAGATGTAGAACTCTCGGCTCCTTCTCCAGCACCATGTCTGCCTGTGTGCTGCTGTTCTTCCTGCCATGATGATGATGGACTAAACATCTGAACTGTAAGCCAGCTCCTAATAAATGTTTTTCTGTATAAGAGTTGCCGTAGTCATGGCGTCTCTTCACAGCAATGGAACCCTCACTAAGACAATGGGGACATCTCGTTCAAACCACCACATTAAGACAGGACTTTGAGCCTTCCGGGACTGGCTTAAAGAATGTTCTGTAACAAAATGCTGTGAGTCAGGCAGGAGATCTTAACTTCACTGGGTCTCATGCACTGTGCATCCAAAGGGTCTTTTTTTTTTTTTTTTTTTTTTGAAACAGGGTTTCTCTGAGTAGCCCTGGCGGGCCTAGAACTTGCTGTGTAGATCAGGCGGGCGCTGTACTCAGAGATCCACCTGCTTCTGCCTCCCAAGTGCTGGGATTAAAGGCGTGTGACACCACCGACCGCACCTGGAAGTTTTCCTGTGTCCCACAGCCACTCGGTCCCAAATAAACACACAGAGGTTTATATTAATTACAAACTGTTTGGTCTGTAGCTCAGGCTTATTGCTAGCCAGCTAGCTATTACATCTTAAATTAACCCATTTCTATTAATACATATATCACCATGTGTCTTGTGGCTTTACCTTCGTTCCATTACATCTTGCTCCCCTGGTGGCTCTCAGTGTCTCCCCAACTCCGCCTTTCTTTTCCCTGTATCTCTCTTGGATTTCCCACCTGGCTATAACCTGTGTTGCCATAGGCCAAAACAGCTTCTTTATTAACCAGCAATAGCAACATATACAGAAAGACCATCCTACAACACCTCCCCTTTTCTGTCTAACCAAAAGGAAGGTTTTAACTTTAACATAGTAAAATTACATATAATAGAACAGTTATCAAGGAAGAATTATAGTTACAATATCTAGTTTATTTGTATCTGGCAAAATTAAAGAAAATACTCTATCAATTGACCAGCATCCAAAGGGTCATTTTTAGTCCACGAGACAGAAAACAATTTCTTTAAAAATAAAGATTTCCACCCTCCTACCTACCTTTAAAAACCAGATCTTCCTGACCATGGACTTCCAGCAGTCATACACCAACAAAATACTTTCTACAAGCAATGATACTGTGGAACTTTCAGACATTGCAGAGCCCATAATTGCCCTATGAGAACTAGGAAATA
Source organism: Peromyscus maniculatus bairdii (assembly GCF_049852395.1). Lineage (NCBI taxonomy): Eukaryota > Metazoa > Chordata > Mammalia > Rodentia > Cricetidae > Peromyscus > Peromyscus maniculatus. The sequence continues at coordinate 34,060,118 of NC_134857.1, read as the reverse complement.
AATATCAAAAGAGCCATGAGGGATGAAAGAGAGAAACCATGATTGCTTCAAGTCCACACTAGGACCTCATGGCCAAGGTACGGCTTCCTGCTCCTGGCTCTACACTTTCTCCCCCTCTTGAGACTAGGTTTGGCTTTCCGTGCAAGCAGAATGGGCCTAGAATTAAATCCCTCCATAAAGAAATATGTTTTCATCACCCTGTGCTCCTTGTTTCCTGTGGCATTATCATGTTACCCATGGGACTCGTGGACAAAGGAGAGAGGAGTTTCCTACACTTGACTGTCTACTGAAATCTGTCATAACAAACAGACTGAATCAGACCCTTTAGCACCACCTATAGGAAAACTGTGAAGTCTGGGATGGGAATGGCACTCTGGAATGAAATCCTAGGCCAAACCAAGCTTTTGGGGCTCTACCTCTGTCTCTGCTTCACTGGGGGGATTGCTCATGTTTTCTGAGCACCAGGTGTCCCCCATTTAAGAGGGGGAGTTCTTTTCCTGGCATCAAGCTTGCTGTGGGGAGTACAAGGCATTCTGTGTGTAAACTATGTCTCTATGGCCATCAAATCGTATGGGCTATACAAGAGGGACAGGAGTGTGTTGGATTTATTGGGCAAAGTAGCCATGTTCTTGCAGCTGTGAGGTCTCAGCCCCTAAGAAGGGTAGCTACACCAGGGGAAGAGGCCCGGACCATCTCCAAGCACGTGGAAAGGAAATGCCAGAGCATCCAGATAACCTGGTGGTAGAGAGCTTTTTGACAGGAAACAGCCTCTCCTGGAAGAGGCGTCTCCACAGAGCCCGCTCTGGCTGGCATCCCTTCCGGCCGGCTCTAGAGCCCGTCTTACAAAGAGCGAGGAAATGAGCCCCTAGAGTTGTCTGGATGTTTTTCCCCTCTGTGTCAAACAAGAAAGTGTGAGGAAGCCAAGGCATCAGCTTGACCATGCAGGAACTGTACTCAGCATCTCCAGTTCCCGAGGCCCAGCTGACTCACCTAACAAGCGAGCCTAGAAGTCATTAAGCCAGCCTAATTGAGACTAATTCCATGTTCCTCGCAGCCCTCAACTGCACGGAAGAGAATGTGATGCGACTTTACCGCTGTGCACAATGTGAAACTGAAATCGGGTTATTTATTTGGTTACCAATAAAAAGTGGCAGAGTTGGGACTTGAACTTCCGTCTTCCAATTCCATTTCCTCCCAAATTGCAGAGAAGTGCAATTTAACCTCATTGAGCACACCCGACACAGGAGTCCTGTTAAAAGGCTTTATTGCTTCAATCCACAAAAGCTAAGAGAAAAAGAATGCGTTTCCAGACCAAGATCACAGAACAGCAAGACTTAAAGATGATTGATTATTTGTGTCTAACATCTTTCATTTCCATGAATAAAGACAAAAAGTTAGATCATTTAGCAAATAACAAGGAAAATCCTATTTACTAATGTCTGTGAAATATAATCAAAGATTTCATGTGTGTGTGTGTGTGTGTGTGTGTGTGTGTGTGTGTGTATGCATATGTTAAAAGGAAAAAATGAACTCTCAAAATCATTGGTTGGGCTGGTATGATGGATTAAAAGTACCTGCTGCCAAGCCTGGCACCCTGAGTTAGATCCCCAAGATTCACATAGTGAAAGGAAAGAACTGACTCCCAGAAGTTGTTCTCTGACCTCCACAGGGGCTCCATGGAACACACACAAATAAATCAATCGATTTAAATTTAAAAATTGTTTAAGAAGAATGAATCTGAAGAAAATAATTCAATTCAAAATCAAGTTTTAAAATCTAAGGGGGCTGGATGGTGGTGGCGCACGCCTTTAACCCCAGCACTCGGGAGGCAGAGCCAGGCGGATCTCTGTGAGTTCGAGGCCAGCCTGGTCTACAGCTCGAGATCCAGGACAGGAACCAAAACTACACAGAGAAACTCTATTTCAAAAAACAAAAACAAAAACAAAAAATCTAAGGGAAACAGAAAGGCAGAACTAAAATAAAACTAAAGTCAGTCATCTATACCCGTGGGTTCTGCATCTGTGGGTTCAACTACAGCTTGACAAGGCTGGCTGGGGGGTGGCGGGGGAGGGGGGGTCTGGGCTGGCCATGTGCAGCTTCATCACTGTTCTCTAAATAAGACAGTATAAAGACTGAAGTGTGGAATTCATGTTTTTGGGGTATTTTAAATAATCTAGAGACAATTTAAAGTATACAGAAGCATGTGTGCAGGTTATATGTAAATACTATGAGAGCTTATGTTAGAGACTAGAGCATCTGCAGATCTGGGTATCCCGGGGTGGGGTGGATCCTGGAATCCATCCTCCTGTGGATACCCAGGGATGCCTGTGTAATAAACTTGGATACAAAATCAGCAGAAGTGGCTGTTGGGAGATAAGTTTCTGTGGGTTTTGTACCAGCTGCCTTTGTTGTAGATTGTCTTTTGGAGGTTTCTACAGCAAAGGTTCCTAAGATAAGAAATGCCTCTCAACGCTAGGCCTGGTGACGCATGCCTATAACCCCTGTACTGGGGAAGCTGAGACGGGAGTCACGGCCAGCCCGGGCTACAGAGTGAGTTCTGAGCCAGTGTAAGCCCCAAGTGAGACACTGGCAAAAGAAAGACAGGGAAGAGGGAGGGCGAGGCAGAGGAGGGAGAGGAGGATGAGTCACTGAAAAACCAAACAAAACAACAATAAACAATCCACTAGCCTAACCAAGAAGAAAACAGAGGAAAACACAATACACAAAATTGAGAATGAGAAAATGGATTGGCATATACACATATGGGAAAACATCACTTTTTATTTTTCAATCACATTATTTTTTTTTAATTCCATGTGTCTCTGTGTGAGTATTGCGTGTGCCATGGCCCTTGAGCAGAGGTCACAGGAACACTTACAGGAGTCAGTTCTCTTCCTCTATTGTATGGTCAGGGTAGATTAATGGAGGTCTTCCGGCTTAGTAGGCAGCTTCATCCACGGAGCCATCTCACCAGGCCTGAAAAACACAATTCTTCCAAAAGGAATCGTTTGTGGGCTAGAGTGATAGTTCAGAGGGTAGAGGGAGTTTCAGGGCTGGAGTCCAGATCCCTAGCATGCAGGTATAAAATTAGGTGAGAAAGCACTTTCCCTGTCACTGGGAGGCAGAGACAAGAGGGCTTCAAGGGCTCTGGGGCCAGCCAGTTTAGGCAGCTGGTGAGCCCCAGTGAGAGATCCTATCTCAGAGCAATAGAGGAAGACCACCAACCCCAACTTACGTGGATTCTCCCTAGCATCCAAACTCAGCAAAAGATCAGCCAGCACTTAACCCACTGGACCATCTCTGTCTTAGTTAGTGTTTCTATTGCTGTGAAGAGACACCATGACCATAACAACCCTTATAAAGGAAAACATTTCATTGGGGCTGGCTTACAGTTCAGAGGTTTAGTCCATTATCGTCATATCGGGAAACATGGCGGCATGCAGGCAGACATGGTGCTGGAGAAGCTGAGAGTTCTACATCTTGATCCTCGGGCAGCAGAAAAAGACTGTGTGCCATACTGGGTGTGGCTTGAGCATATGAGACCTCAAAGTCTGCCCTCACAGTGACACACTTCCTGATAGTGCCATTCCCTGTGGCCAAGCATCGAAACCCATGAGTCTATGGGGGCCGTTCCTATCCAAACCACCACAATCTCTGCCTTCCCAGTGCTGAGATTACAGAGGGTCACCACACCTGCCTGACATTCGTCCTGGTCCTGGGAATCTGAACCCCAGCCCTCACACCTGCTTACAGGAACCTTACCCACTGAGCAATCTTCCCAGACCGTGTGGCATTTTGTCCTGTTGTTCCGTTGAGACCCAAGTCTTTCTATGCAGGCCAGGCTGACCTTGAACCTGTGATATTCCTGCCTGTACCCTCTCAGTGCTAGAGTCACAGGCATCAGCCTTCACACCAGATGCAGTCTGTTGTAACAAAGCCCTTCAGGTGATTCTGACTCATTCGCTAGTTTGAGAACAGTAGACTTGATTCCAGTGATCGCTTTGTCTCGGGCTGAGCTCACTTCCTGTTGTGACATCGGTATTTCTCAGAAGAAGAAAAAAATTCCATCTCTTTACACACACACACACACACACACACACACACACACACACACACACAGCTATAAATAACACACATTTGCTCACCAGCAGCTGGAGTTGCCGCCCGTATAGGCTCCATCAGCAGCTGCTGTGAAGTACCAGCCTCTGAAGGAACAAACACATTTTTGTGCTTGAGGGGCAGGGCGTGTGCAGCCTCCTTCTAGGCCTTGATCGCTGAAATTAAAAAGCAGGTTTACAGTAGACGATTGGAAAAAAACAGAGTCCTTTCCCTTAATGAAGGATGCTAGTCGTGGATGGCGCCTGTTCACACCCACAGCCCTGGGCACTAACTGGATTTGAGGATTTCAAGAGGCAGCCAGGCCTGGGCTAAGGCAGTAAAACTGGAAGGGCCAGAACCCTGGCCCCTTTCCCTGTCTTAGTTACTAATTCACCATGTGACCACAGAGCATGCTGCAGCTTTCAGCAGCTTACGATTGCTGTGTGTGTAACAGGCATGATAACAGCTCTCCTTCCTTAGAGACTGGTAGGTGGGGTCGTCTCACGAGCCAGGAGACATCAGACTGAGCAGGCTGTCGTTAGGTCTCTGTTTCCTGCTCTGGGTTTGGAGAGATCCGAGAATGGCTAGTACTTTAAAGACCCTAACTTATGCATATGCATAACCTAGTGGTTAATGGGGCACCACCAAGGCAACTTGGGCCACTTGGCTCTTAGCTTGTTCTTTTGACTCTGAGGCAGGGGAAGGATGGTTTTTCACAATCCTCAATTAGTCTGTGGCTACCTTGGTGAAAGTTTTGGGAACCTCAAATAAGGGTGCAGGGCCTCACAAATGAAGAGCAGCTATGGAGAGAGGCAGGGCGTCCATTGGTCCTGTCACCTCCTGGACCGACACTCTGCCAACACTAGCTCCCATCCAAGATACACTGAGCTTCCCGATTGGGTCCACCTTCCTGATGTCAGGAACACCTTGTAACCAGTGCTGCTCCTTCTCTGTTCATCCCGTGCTGCATCTGGGGGTTTATTATGGATCTGTTGAGGAGAGACAAAAGAGTGACTGAGTCTCCCCTTTCAGGATGTGCTTGGTCCGCACAAAAGCCGAGGACGCTTGCTACTGGACAGCTGACTGAGCTGACTCAGTGCTAATCCCCAACACACACAGTCCAAGTCCACGGCTCCAGGCAGTGTAGAATTCTATTGTGTTTGTTTGCTTTTGTGTACCAAACTGGGCCCAGAGAGAAGAAATGACCTGAGTCTAGAACATTCATCACTGAGATGCTGAGTTATTGAGTGACAGCCACTCCATCAAAGAATCCAGAGCCTTGGAAACCAGATAACGGCTTTGGGATATAAACAGCATTTGGGCATCGTCTTTAAAGGATGAAGACCTGACCCGCGGGCAGTTCATCTTTTCCTCTCTCTTACAACCACTCAGCTGCAAAGCCCCAAAGAAAAACAGAGAGCTTTTGAAAGGAGGGATGGTGCCATTCAGCTCCCAAAGCTCAGCCTGAGTCCTCCCAGGATCATACAGCCTACTTTACAAAGTTCTAGGGAGGGAGGACACCCTCGGGGTCTTCTAAAACATCCCTCAAGAACCTTTGTCAAAGGTGGAGATGCAGCTCATTGGTAGAGTGGTTGTCTACTATGCTCAAAGGCCTGGGTTCAATCCCAGCACCTCATAAACCAGGCATGGTGGTGAGTGTGTACGCATGCGCGCGCGCGCGCGCGCGCGCGCGCGCGCGCGCGCACACACACACACACACACACAAATCTAATCAAGCCTTTACAGTTGCTTTTTTTTTTTTTAAGAAAGACCTTGGTTTGGGTCCATCCATTTTACAAATGATAAATCTGGCCAAGCATGGTTATGTACAGCTGTAATCTTATCTCACTGGGGGTAGAGTGAGAGTCAGGGGGGAAAGAGGTCAAGGTTATCTGCAGCTATGTAGTGAGTTTGAGGCTAGCCTGAGATACATGAGACCCTGTCACACAAAATCAGGACTAAACTAACAATAATAACAACAACAATAATAATAATGGCTGCCTTTCATTCCTGGATTTACGGGCAGGTTTAATGTTCCCCATTTCCCAGTGAAGCAAGTGTAATAAGCACCTCTGTCTCAGAGTGAGGCGGACATGAGCAAGTGAGATTAAGAAATCAGACAGCTTTTAAAAGGGTTTGAGACTTGGCGGTGATCCCTGGTCACCTGGCCCTGAAGCTGCCAATGCTGTAGAAAAGGTTTCTGGAAGAACCGGATAGCCTGTAAAGAACACTGACCCACTGCTCGGCCAATGAGGTTATTTATGGCCTTGTCTTTTTTTTTTTTTTCTTTTTAAGTTCAGCTGCAGGAAGATAGACACAGTGGCACACAGATATAATCCCAGTTCTCAGAAAGCTGAGGCTGAGCATTACCAAAAGTTTGAAGCTATTCTGGTCTACATAGCAAGTTCCATATAGTCAGACCAGCTCAATTACACAGAAAGACCTTATGAAATGACTTTTTAAAATGTGACTGTTTGTTTTTTTTTTTTTTTTCAGCTGATAAAACACAGAGACAATTAAGTTCCCAGAAGGCACAGCTCCTCCTGCAGTGGGCTCTGCGTCTTTCAGAAACAAACTGCTCTTGAAGTAGGCCACCCAAGCCTCCCAAACAAGAGGTGCAGTATAGAATTTGACCCCTGGTTTTAGGAAGACATCGTCTCCCCTTAATTAGCCTGGCTGAAAATATTAACTTTTAGGGATGTAGACAGAAATGGTCAAATGCCCCCAGGGGTCATGGTCACTCCCTCGTGGCTGTGCTACATACACCACCAGACAAGAGCAACTTCAGGGGGAAAGTGGTTTATTTTGGTTAACAGTTCCAGAGGCATAAAGTTCCTCCTATGGTGGGAAAAAACATGACAGCAGGCAGGCTTGGCGTGGCGGCAGGTGCTGGAGGTTGGCTGGCCTCCACATTCAGGAAGCAGAGCATGAACAGGAAGTGGAGCATGAACAGGAAGTAGGGCAGGCTATAAAGCCTAAGGCCCGTCCCCAGGGACTCATTTGCTGTGGGATGCTCTTTCTGTAGGCTGTGAATATATATTGCTACTACTGGTTAATAAAGAAGCTGCTCTGGCCTATGGCAACCCAGGACATAGCCAGGCAGAAAATCCAAGAGAGATACAGGAAGAAGGAAGGCGGAGTCCAGGAAGACACTTGGAGCTGCCCAGGGCAACAAGATGTAATAGAACACAGGTAAAGCCACGAGACATATAGTGAGACATAGACTAATAGAAATGGGTTAATTTAAGATGTAATAGCAAGCTAGCAAGAAGCCTGAGCCATAGACCAAACAGCTTGTAATTGATATTAAGCCTCTGAGTGATTATTTTATAAGCTGCAGCAGGCCTGGCGGAACACAAGAAAGCTTTTGGTTACACTCATTCCCTCTAGCAAGGCTCTACCTCCTGAATGTTCCACAGCCTTCCCAAAGTACCTCACCAGCTGGGGACCAAGTGTTCAAACACATGAGTCTAGAAGGGATGTCTCACACTCAAACCACACTAATATTTAGTATGTTGTTTATTTAACTTTTATTTTTATTATTTTTGATTATGTGTGTCTGGGGGTGGGTATGTGTTCTGGAGGGAGCTCCACCTTAGGCCCTGGCATCCCGGCATCCATACACCCAAAGAGTCTGGAATGTTCTGGTGGAAGATCCACCTCAATGCCCCTCCCTCATCTCTTTCCCCAGACCCGCCCTCTCAAAGCCCACAAAATATGGCTCCTCCCACAGAGATGTTCAAGGCCACTCCCACAGGGTATTTAAAATGCATCCTAGAAAACAGACAGGTGGTTTCCGGTTTCCGGTTTCTCCTCCCTGTCTCCTCTCTGGGGGACTGGAGAATCACCCGGAACGCTTTACCCATTAAACGGGAATTTTTTCTAATTCAGTCTGATTCTGTCTGATTTGGATTGCTGTGTCGTTGGCGGGGAGGCTTATTGGGTGCAAAAGCCTTTCAGTATATGCATGGGAATATAGGTACCAGTGTAGGCCACAGACATCAGATTCCCTTTGATTTGGAGTTACAAGCAGCAGTGAACTGCCCAGCATGGATGCTGGGAACTGAACCTGGATCCCCTGCAAGAGCAAAGTCTGCTCTTGACTACAGAGTCATGTCTTCAGCCTCTGATATATTATTTTTGCACTCATTTTAAAAACATACATGCTGGGCGGTGGTGGCGCATGCTTTTAATCCCAGCACTCAGGCCGCAGAGCCAGGTGGATCTCTGTGAGTTCAAGGCCAGCCTGGTCTACAAAGTGAGTTCCAGGAAAGGCACAAAGCTACACAGAGAAACCCTGTCTCGGAAAGAAAAAAAAAAAAAAAAAAAAAAAACTCATACTTTTAATGTATTCTTTAGTTAAGAAATGTTGTTAATTTTGCTGATGGTGTAGCTCAGTGGTAGAACACTTGCCATGCATGCGGAACCCTGGGTTCACTGCCCAGCACTGAAAAGAAAAAAAGGAAAGAAAGACAAACTGCTTTGTTTCTTTTCTTTATTTGAGATAAGGTTTCTCTGTGTAGTTCTGGCTGTCCTGAAACTTACTCTATAGTCCAGGCTGGCCTCGAACTCACAAAGATCCTCCTGCCTCTGCCTCTGGAGTGCTGGGATTAAAGGCGTGTGCCACCATCAACAAGCAAACTGCTATTTTTCTATCTCATAAAAATTTTATTCAAATTTCTTCATGTACAACCATAATATTAGCATCTTAATCATCACACAGTCCATTCTGGAATCATTTAACACCATTTTTAAGAGAATATTATTTCTGCTAGCTAGCTAAGTATGTGAAATTCCAAACGTGACAGTGTCATCAGAAATGTTACCCTGTTTTTTCATTCGTCCCCTGAACTGATTAGTTAATTTGCTTAATGGCACTGGCGATGGAACCCAAGGTCTCACACATTCTAAGGAAGTGTCCTACCATTGAGCTATACCCCCACCCTGTCCTCTAAATCCAGATCTGTCGTGATTGATGTTGTTTAAGACAGGGTATCACGGTCTTAAGCTGGACTCACTGAGATGGGCCTGTCTCTGTCTCCTGAATGGTGGGATTAAAGGAATGGACCACCACATTCAGTAACGTTTTGGTGATCTTTTAAACACTTCAATGAGGAGCCTGGAGAGATATCTCAATCATTTAAGGGTGCGGGCTGCTCTGGAAGAGGACCAGATTAAGTTCCCAGAACCTACATCAAGCTGCTCACAACTGCATGTAGCACCAGCTCCAGAAGATCGGCTGCCCCTTCTGGATTCTGCTGGCACTTGTACTCCCAATGCACATACCCACTCAGACAGACACGTATATACATGATTAAAATATACATTAAAAAAGAAAACAATTGAGAGGTCTTCTTTCAAGAAATAAGGACTGGGAATCCACTTCCTTTGTCTCTGACCTTTTCTACAGAAGTTTCCAAAGTGTTGACTGGGATCATTTCAAATTGGTAGGTCTTTCCCAAAAAGAGCACTTCCTCAAAACGACATAATTTTTGTTCAATTCCCTTATATTAGGATATTGCTCTTGCTTTCTGAAGACTTTCAAAAGATAAAAGCTATTGCCTCAAAGAAACAACACACACAAAAAAAAATAATAATAAATAAAGGAAAAAAATAACACATTACCTTTGTAGCAAACAATGATGAAAACAAACTGAACCTGACCCACAGATCGAGAACCACTGCTCCGTGTAAAGAAAGATAAATTTGAATTTGTGACTCTCCACCTGTCAAATGCTGGGATTAGCAGCCTGTGGCCACCACTCACTCCTAGTTTGTCTGCTGCAGATTAAACCCAGAGCCTCAGCTGAGCTCCAGTTCTAAGACCTGAACCTGTTCTTTCTCCCACCACCACCACCACCACCCCCTGCAAGACAGGGTTTCTCTGTGTAGCCCTGGCTGTCCTGGAACTCACTCTGTAGACCAGGCTGGCCTCCAATTCACAGGGATCTGCCTGCCTCTGCCTCCCAAGTGCTGGGATTAAAAGTGTGCACCACCACCTGGTTTGAACCTGTTCTTTTTAAAGCTGTCTAATTATTTGTGCTTGGAGAACTCTGGCAGGGGTTCCCTACAAAAGCTTGCAAGTCACTCCTATTGCGCACGCAAATCTTGGTGTTCCAGAATAATTCTCTTGTGTTCATTCCAGCCTCTAAGATTCAATGGGTACAAGCGCTGGCATCAGCCTCTGGCCACCTCTAGTGCTTGTGGATGTGAGGGTATATTCCCTTAGGCAAACTGAGACCTGCCCCAACCAGAGCTAGGCTTTAACCAAGTCCTTGTTCAGCCAGAGGCTTTAAAAATGTGTGTGTGTGTGTGTGTGTGTGTGTGTGTGTGTGTGTGTTTATGTGCATACACAGATGCTCTATGCCACCATACACATATGAAAGTCAGAGGGTAACTTTCAGGAGTTGACTCTCTCCTACCATGTGGGTCCCAGGAATTGAACTCAGGATGTCTGGTTTGCCCTCTGAGCTGCCTCACTTGACTACCGTTTCAAAAGCACATGGTTGTCTTTCAATGCAGTAATTCCTGAGTATGGATTTGTTTATGCTTTTATTATTATTTTTCAGAACTGAATACTATGGGGAAAATGCTATACTATTGGAAAGTTAATCCTCGTGAAATATTACTTAAGAATAGAGTTCTTTTCAAAAAAAATATAGAATGTTGCCATCAACACAGGGTGGTTCCCAGCACCTGGGAAACTGAGGCAGAGGGATTGCTGTGACTTTGAGGCCACTCTGGGCTACATAGTGAGAGCTTGTCTCAACAACAGCAACAAGGGTCTGGTTGCGAGGAGTGCTCCCGGGACCACAGTGAGTGAGTGCTCCTCTAACTAACTGGCTGTGCTTTCTGTAGGAAATGTGGTCAGCACCATCCCCACACAGTGACCAGAAGGGCCGGGATTCTCGGGGCGCCCAGAGGGAGCCAGCTCTGACAGGGTCTCTGGGGGGCAGCTTAAGCCCATTTTCCACAAAAATACTAGACATCCAAAGCAGACAGGGCCAGGTCTAAGAGAATGTTGGCTGGTAAGAACTACAAGCACGGGTGACAAGAAGAGAAAGGGCCACCTGAGCCAGCTCTGGCCAGTTTTGTTATGAGGACAATAAAATCATGACATTATATTCACACACAAAACAGGTCTGGAAGGATAGACACCACGTGATTTGGGGGGAGGGGCTACTGTTGTTAGGAACCACAAGGATTTTTTATTTTTTTATGTTCTTTCTTTCTAATATCTCTACTATGAATATTTTCTTCTGAGAGTGATACCAAATTGCCATTCAGAAGTATAGATTAAATCTAGATCGGGGCTGGAGAGATGGCTCAGAGGTTAAAAGCATTGACCTCTCCCGCTTCTAGAGGTCCTGAGTTCAATTTCCAGAAACCACATGGTGGCTCACAACCATCTATCATGAGATCTGACACCCTCTTCTGGTGTGTAGGCAAAATATGCAGACAGAACACTTTATATAATAAATAAATAAATCTTTAAAATAAAAAATAAATAAAAACTAGATGTTTTGGGATTGAATGAATTTCCCCAGTGGCGGTGTTCACAGCTCAGAGTGCCTTGTCAGATACAAGCTGCTCCCAGGAAGGCCATGTTCGGCCCGGGCCACTCATCTGCTCATGGTAGGTTTTGAACCAGTCCTGCTCATTGACAGAATGGTTCCAGCTACTGATACGCTGTCCTGTCTCTCCAGGACACCTACGTGCCCTCAGCATGGAGGAGGCTATTACATCTGCAGCGGGTGGGATTTTACTTTTCACTCAGTCATCACAACCCAAAAAGCACGCGGAGCAACAAGAAACATGAGATCTCAAAGAACTGGGAGTCATGTGGAACACGTCCATGAAACTGTATCTACATTCAACACCTTGGCCAGCTGTGGCCAGCTACACAGCTGTATATCACTTTCTTTCCATCTGTGTGACCCAAGTACTCGCCAGGAGCATCATAAAGGAAACAGAACCACTCTGGCTCACAGTTTCAGAAGGTATCGTTCTACCATGGCGCAGAAGGCCTAAAGGAGTCATTCAGGTCACAATGAGTGTGAGACGGAAGTTGTTCATGCCACGGCAGACAGGAAGCTGAGAGCCAGGCTGTAACCACGGGTATGATAGAGTACTCAAAGGTCCACCCCTAATGGCCTACTTCCACAAATTAGGCCTTACCTCCCAAAGTTCCCGGAACTTTCAAAATAGGACCACTTGTTAGGGAGCAAAACATTCACAGTGTGAGCCTGTAGTTTTTATGATCATGTTACCTGCAGAAAGCCAGCTTGTTTGGCACCATAAATACCAGTGCGGAAAAAAGTCAGGTGAGTGGCTCACTCCTGTATTCCCAGCACTTAGGAGGCTCCACCCAGCACTTAGAGGTCAGCCTCTGTTACATAGTGAGTTCTACATGAACTAGGACTGCAGAGTGAAACCCTGTCTCAAAAAAAAAAAAAAAGGATGCAGCAGCAGCTGGGAAGTGGAAGGCTAAGGCAAGGAGACGCTGCCAGCCGCCACGATGAAGAGCAAAATGTGAGTTACCGGTAAGCCACGAGCCATGTGGCAAGGTATAGATTAACAGAAATGAGTTAATTTAAGATATAAGAACAGAGAGCAAACAGCCTGCCATGGCCATACAGTTTATAAGTAATATAAGTCTCTGTGTGTTTACTTGGGGGACGCGAGTGGGAGAGATTTGTCCTGACCGTGGGCCAGGCAGGACCAGGAAAACTTCAGCTACAAGCAGCAGCTATGGAGACGGCTGAGTTGGTAAAGTGCTTGCAATACAAGCACAAGGAGCTAAGTTCAGAGTCTCCAGCACCTACGTAAAAATCTGGGCTTTGGGGGATAGATACATTCAACAGTTAGGAGAACCGGCTGCTTGTCTATAGGTCCTGTATTCAATTCCCAGCAACCACATGGTGGCTCACAACATCTATAATAAGACCAGAAGCTCTCTTCTGGCATGCAGGTATTCATGAAGAGCACTCATACATAAAATATAAATAAATAAAATGTAAAAAAAAAATCTGGGCTTAGCAGCATATGCATGTAATCGGGAGGCAGAAACAAGAGGATTTCTGGGGCTTGCTGGCTAATTCGTCTTGCCAAATCAACTCCAGATTCCATGAGAAACCTGCTTCAAATCATAAGGGAGAGATAAATAGAAAAAGGCATCCAACATGGATCTCTGGCCTCATGCACGTGCACCAGTGCACACACACACACACACACACACACACACACACACACTGATGTGATGTATCTTCTAGAACGTTTCCTTCACCCAGCCACCTTCTAGAGTGATTTCTCTACCACTATGCTGCTATGCTCTGTGTCCCGTTTAGAGATCTATACAGTCCCACTCTCACTAGGTACATGGCCCCAGGAAGCTATTTAACACTGAGTCTCTGGATTCCTCATCCGTAAACGGATTTCAAAAGGTAATTTTTAGAATTGAGTAAGTCTTATGAATCAAACTGCTGGGACATTGTAGACGGTCTCTAAGTGCCTTTCCTTCCTCACTTTAGTCCCCTTGAGGGCTCCAGGTTGTTGTGTGATATTTTGTTTGTGTTCTGACAAAGTTTGCCTGGAGATCAGAGGGCAGAGCTAGCCACTAGTTAACCATAGAGGCCAGGCAGTGGTGGCACACAGCTTCAATCTCTGCACTTGGAGGAGGAAGCAGGAAGATCAGGAGTTCAAGGCCACCCTGGGCTACACAAGGTGGAAATAGTCTAAATGAGAAACAACAGGGCAGTGGTGGTGCCCACCTTTAATCCCAGCACTAGGCGGGTGGAGACAGGATCTCGGCCCATACGGTCTGAGATTTCGTAGAGGTGAGAAGTCTCTGGTGGCTGGCTGCTCTGCTTCTCTGATCTATCAGCTTCCAGCCTAACACCTGACTCCAGGTTTTTATTGTTGAGACTAATTAAGATCAGGCCTCACCAGGTCCTGTTTATGAAAAATAAATAGGGAAGGGGCAGTTGAAGCCTCAAGGAATCCTACTTTGTGTCTCATTGGTCATGTCTTAGTTGTGAGGTCCTGGGAAAAGTCTTGAAGTCTCTCCTGCCTCAGAGGCTGCCATGAGGTATAAGGGAGCAGGGATGTCAAATGACTTTCTAATCAGTTTCAATCTCTTCAAAAACTTGAAAGAGTATGCAGCAATGGAAATGGTGCCTGGAATAAAAATGACCTTACTAACAAGGTCTCACACACACACACACACACACACACACACACACACACACACACACACGTATAATCCCCAACTCTGAGTTCTTTTGAGAGGGACTGTCTGGGAAGAGGAAGAGGTGTCAGTTACAAGTACTTCTTCTTCTCATCTACATCTGCCCATGAATGACTATGGGGAAGATTTGAGAGAGAGAAAGAGAAAGAGAGAGAGAGAGAGAGAGAGAGAGAGAGAGAGAGAGATTGGCCGGCAGGGGCAAGGCAGTGTGGAGGAGGCACCTTTCCAGGCTGAGACACCCACCCTGCTGGGCGGCTCATGTGTAGCCCACCCAGCCCAGGCACTCTTCAGATGCCAGCTTAGGAAGGGGGATGGTGACTTACAGAAGACTCACTCACCCCCATGGCAGGGCTGATCAACGGGCCTTAGCCAAGCAGACAGTACAAAGCCTGCCTTGGGGCTGCTCACTTTGTGTCCCTCCATCCTGAACACAGAAGCATTTGAGCTAAGCTCTTTAAACCTGCCCGAAAAATATTCCAGAAGGTTGGCCAGAGACATTTTTCCTAGGAATGGATCTATAGAATCAGCAAAGAGAATCAATAGGACCTGTAATGATCCAAAAGGACACTCTAGATTCAGAGACTGGCAGTTCCCCCAGCAAAGTACATCCCAGCAAGAAATGGCAGCATCTAGGTTTGTCCGACCTTTTAACATTGCAACATGACATTGTCTTCTACCAAAGTCAAGAGCTATTCAGTCAAGTTACCAAACTCCTCAGGGCCAGTGAGAGGGCTCAGCAGGTAGCGCTCTCGCCGCCAAGCCCGAGTTTGACCCCCGGTCCCACATGGTAAGGAGAGAACCGACTCCTGCAAGTTGTCTGACTTCCACACACTCATGGGGACACACAAGCCCCCACCCACACATACACACCTCAACCCAGTTAACCCAGGCTAGCACTTCTCTCCCAGACATGCCCAGAAAGGTTTGTCTCCTAGGTGATGGTAGAGCCCTGTCAAGTTGTATCAGCCACCACACCCCTGGTAATGGTTCATAATGCAAAACCGGAGATGCTTCACGGAGACTGGGAGGACCAGTTTGCCCTCATTGAGATCTATTAGCAAAACCCGCGCACACAACGTATTTGGCTAGAATTCAGCCACCGTAAACCGAGAGAGTGAAGGAATGGAAGAAGTGTGGCTATCTCGTTCCCCTAAAGTGGCATAGCTAATATCAGAAAGCTAGAGGGATGTGGTTCTGCCTTTAAAGACGAAAACATAGGGGTTAGGGAGAGAGCTCAGGTTCACTTCCCAGCATCCACACAGTGGCTCTCATTCTTTTGTGACTCCAGTTCCAGGGACTCCAACGCCCTCTGCTGGCCTTCTGGGGTATCGAGCACACACATGGTACATAAACATACATGCCACCAAACACTCATGCATAAAAAGTAGAACAGAAAACCAAGGTTGTATGTAGAGCTCCCGGATGAGGGAATGCTTGTCGTGCTCGAGGCCCTGACTTCAATCCACCAACATAAAAGAGAAATGAATAAATGTGACAGCCTGTCATGTTGGCTACACAGGCTTGGAGCATGGGAAAAGATTCAAATGCTCAGAAGCTGCTAGAACAATGTAAGAAGTGAGATAGAGAGAGCAGCCTCATGGTTTTAGATCTCAGGATCTCCCTGGTGGTTCACACGATTTTCATTTACCCTAACTCGAAGCTACCTAAGCAAATGTGTGTACAGAACTTGTCTTCTCAGCTGAGTGATTGATGGTGGAGCATACCTTTAATACCAGCACTCTGAGTTCGAGGCCAGCCTGGTCTACAGAGTGAGTTTCAGGACAGCCAGAGCTATACAGAGAAGCCCTGTCTCAAAGAAAAAAAAGAAAGGAAGGAAGGAAGAAACTTGTCTTTTCAAACACATTCCTCTTCCAAAAGAGATTGTACTTGCCAGGGCAACATGAGTATTCTTATCTGTCAGTCATAACTCAGGTGTGTACATCATTCTGTGATGTAGTTCATGTGAGTTCAGACTAGGTAGTCAATATGTCAGATGGAACTGATCTTTTATTCATACTCTCCTTTTTTTTTTTTCTTGGTTTTTCAAGACAGGGTTTCTCTGTGTAGTCCTGGCTGGCCTTGAACTCAGAGATCCACCTGCCTCTGCCTCCCGAGTGCTGGGATTAAAGGCGTGCGCCACCATCATCCAGCCCCATACTGAGTCTCCCAAGGCTAATGGAGTATACTCCTTGGGTTCCAGTCCCAGTGTCGCACAAAGGCAAGAGCTTGCAATGGATCAATTGCCTCCTGCAATGTCTGCATTTCTACAGGGCGATTGCAAGGCCCAGCCCCCTCTACGTGTTCATATGTGTAGGAGTGCATGTGCACACGTGTGTGGAGGTCGGAGGTCTACTTCTGGTCTCATTCCTCATGTGCTGTCCATCTGGTTTTTGAGACAGTCTTTCCCTGGGACCTGGGACCCACTAATGAGTCTAGCTGGCTGGCCAGTGAGCCCAGGTATCCTCCCACGTCTTTCCCCACCCCAGTGCTGGGGTTACAAGCATGTGCCACTAAACCTGTTTGGGGTATTTTATTTTTATTCTGTTTGTTTCTTTTTCTTGTTTTGTTTTTTTAAATATGGATTCTGGGGACCGAGTCAGGGCCTGGTACAGACAAGCTAAGCACTTTACCAGCTGAGTGATATCCCCAGTCCCTAATCATTGTAATTCCAGCCCAAGACAATATATTTTAAAAGCCAGTAAAAACCAAATAGTGCTTAAGGAAGCAGGTTTGGTTTTGATGGTAATTGTGTTTATTTCTCAATCTGCATCTTATTGATTTTTCTGGAGTTACTACGAAGGCAGTTTCTACATAATTTCCAATTTGTTCTTTTCCCCTCTCCCAAGTTATGTTTGGCAGCTCCCCTAGACCCGAATCTAACCTGTTTCCAGATCCGGGACGGCAAGCAAAATACCCAAATAGGTCAAGGATGGAGATACCGCCCATAGTGCTCGAAGACAGAGATCGGGCCACATGGTCCCTTCCCCATTGCCCCGGAGGGCCTAAATTTAGTTTACTAGATACACTCGCAGGAACATGAGCCTGTGGGAAGAACAGGAATCAAGCAAAAGAAGAGAAAGACATTAACGTAGCCCGAGGTATTTTAACGCCATGGCAACTGTGAAGTCTTAGCTATTATTTAATTCACTTCTTCAGATCAGGTTATTCTGTCGACCCCCCACTCCCCGCCCCCCCCCCGCACTTCCTGTTGTCATAATCAAATCAGGTCACCCTGAATTTATGAGTCTTCTCCTAACTGTAGTCATGTCTATTTCCGGCAGGATGAGATTTCTCCTCCCCTCCCTTGCTCCCTGGACCTTTTCATGTGGTGCCCTCGGTTCTGGGCATCCCTGGCCACAGCTCAGCATGCTGCCATGGCCCCTTTCACGCCGTCCCCTCCCCCACCCCCACCCCCAGGCCCTTCTCCCCAGCACTCCTACCCCTGCCCCTCCCCTCTCCCTTCCAGGGTTTGCAGTGGCCACTAACCCTGTTAGGCACTGGATTAGTGTGGTTTAGTGATTCAGAACCCAAGAACCACGGTGCTCACAAAAGCCCATGCCTCCCTCCCTGGGGGCAAGAAAATGGCCACTCCGGCCCTCCCTTTGCGTTCTCCTTCATCCTAGGAAAAGATAGCCCTAGGAAGTGAACGCTCACTGGGTCAGTCAGCCTGGATTCCGCCCTCTCCTTCTTCTCTTATGGTGCTGGGCTCTGATGATTTCCTTCGCTTAAACCGTGAGCCCCCACCTCACTGCCCCCACCCGACCCTCCCCACCGGCAACTTGTACCGGGTAGGTTTGAGCAGAGAGTTGGTATGGACCAATCTACCTCTGCACAAGGCGTTTTATCACCCAGTTGCTAGTTCATAGCCGAACCAAAACACTCAAGGCGAAAATTCAATCACATTATTTTATCGTCATTTATGTCTAATCATATGCGGTGGCGATGAGCGGGGGGTGGGGGGGGGTGGGGGGGTGTCGGGGATGGGGGCGGTGACCACGGAGGTGAGAAGAGGGCGTCTGATTCCCTGGGGTTTGTAGGCAGTTGTAAGCAGCCTGATGTGGGTGTCAGAAGTAAACTCTGCCCTCTGGAAGAGCGGTATACGTTTCTAACTACTGAGCCATCTCTCCAGCCCAGCAAACGACCTTGTTAAAGAATAACCAGAGTCAGATAGGACTTGACTGTATAAGAAGAGTTCCTGGCTTAGGGATGCCCTGGGTTCCATCTCTAGCACAACATAAACCAGGTCGATGGCACACACCGTAACTCAGCAGTCAGGAGTTAAAGGCAGAAGGATCAGTAGTTTGAGGCCAACATGGGCTACATGAGACTCTGTCTCAAAAATAAATTTAAAAAAAAAACACAGAAAACAAAATTAAAACTTAAAAAAAAAAAAAAAACCTTCACTGGGTCAGATAGGTAGCACCACGCCTATCATCCCAGCACACCCCCAGTCCCCCCACTGGTAGCTGAACATTAAAGGCAAGCCTGGACTACATAACGACTTCCAAACCAGCCATGAAAGACCCTTTCTTAAAGACAGCAGCAAAAGGAGCTGCTGGTTGGGCTGGAGAGACGGTTCGTTCAGTGGTTAAGGGCGCTGGCTGCTCTTCCAAAGAACCAGTGTTCAGTTCCAAGAACCCAGACTGCTGCTCACAGCAGTCTGTGACTCCAGTTCCAGGGGATCCAATGCCCTTTTCTGGTTTCCACAGGCACCAGGCATGTATGTGATGCATGTACGTACAAGCAGGCATTCACTTATACACATGAAATAATTAAATTTTTTTCAAAAGAGCCCCTGGTGTCAAACCTTGGGTGCTCCTAAACTCCCAGGAGCACCTGGGTCTGAAGGATGCTTGAGGTCTTCCAATCCTGATCTGCTGGGGCATGGTAGGAGTAGTTCTTTCCTACCCACCAAGACAAGGGAAGCCACACTGTCTGTCTCCCCAATGTGCTTCTAATGCACAGCTGCTAACTGCCATCCTTGTTTACCCTGGATATGGGAAGTGCCTTCAATACAGAAAGACTGTAGAAACAGATTCACTGTGAAAGTGATATCACTTTTGCAAGGAGATGAATCTTGTGAATTCTCTGGGGAAAGCCATGGGTGGGGAAATGACTCAAAGTCGCAGGGTGTTTTGATTGTTTTTTGACAGAAGAGGAGGGATGTAGGTTTCCCCCATACTGAGTCTGGAGATAAGGGCCACATGGACAGGACCATGGAAGCTAAACCAGAGAAGCTTAGAAAAGCCATCCCATGCACTGGGGTAATGGCTTAGCAGTAGAATGCTCACTAGGAGATAGGGGTTAGGGAAGTGGCAGCTTGGTGATAGAGTCTTGTCTAAAATCCACCAGTGGGGGGACTGGGGGTGTGCTCAGCTAATAGAAAGAAGCCTTTCTGAATCCACCATCAAGGAGTTTGGAGTAGTGGTAGTATGCTTGCCTAGTATATACAAAGCCTCAACACTGCAATAACTAATTAATCAAAATAAATTAACAAATAAAAGCAGAAAAGTCAGGGCTCCACGTGAGCCTCATCCCAGAGCTCCCCATTGGCTGTCTTTTGCGCATCCTCCTGTACGAGAATCTATGAGTTAGGACCAGCCAGCTGCTATTGTTGCTGCCCACTGTCTCCGATTAAGAGCTTTACTGATTTCCTAGCCCATGACCACATTGGTAGGGACAGAGGATGGCAGGGGAAGCTGGTGGGAAGCCAAGTGGAAGGAGAGTTCACAAACCGAGCTCCCAATGAAGAGCTCCATAGCACAGAACGTGATGGATACCTGCACGGGCCACCGATTGATGCAAATGATGCTCTTCATAGCTGTGCTGCAATGAAGCGCTTGGCCAAGTCACAGCTCGAGGATCAAGTCTGAGAAAAAACAGCACCATTTACAGGAAACAGAGTAGAGATTTCTGCAACATCATGGCCAACAATGTTCATCCTACATTTGGTTCCAGATGCTCTGTTGGGTTCTGCGACCACAAATAAGGATCCCTCAAGCTAATGACTTAGCACAAAAACCATTGTAAAGGCTCAAGCACCCAGAAAGGGAGCCAGCAAACATTTTGCCTAAATGTGTGGTCTAGCGCCAAGAGGACTGATGGTGAGGGACCTGAGATGGGCTGTCCCAACCCCAGCCTGCCTTGTGGGAAGAGCAGTTGAGTTCCTTCCTGGTCCTGCAACAATCCCAGAAGGGCTCTGACTGCTCCCCGCCCAGCCCTTCCAGGAGTAGAGACCCATCTCTGCTAGGGGAGTGGGCACTGGTCCCAGACCCTATCAAAGGAGTACATGGAAAGGCCCTCGACAGAGGTAGACTGCTAGGCTGGGAAAAGCGCGCTCCTCCAAGAGGACACTCTCCTCTGAAACCACAGAGAGGTAACACTTGTGACAGACCTTCCCCTCACCCAGCCCTCCCATCGTACATACTCTCCCGCCATGTTCTGAGGGGACGTTTCCTGCCTTGATATTACCCCCTTTCCATAAAGAAATACATTATTTGTGCTTCCTCCTTCAGTTTCCAGCACTTTTATTGTCCAGTAACTGAAGGAGATGAGTATCTGAAACACTTTGGACACCGGTATCCTGAGTGAGGAAAATGGTGATTTGAAAACGAGAGGAAGTAACACATAGCTCAAAGCCCAAAAGGGATGAAGCAGTAACTGCCCTTTCAAAAAATCAGAATAAGGAGCAGGAGATGTTCAATTAAAAGGAAAAAAAGAAAAGACAAATTTGGAGGTGCATGGGTGTAATCCCAGCCACTGGGAAGGCAGGCACAGGTGGATTTCTGAGGTCTAGCCTACTCTGTGAGTTCCAGGTAAGTAAGAGAGCCTGTCAAAAAAAAAAAAAAATGAACATTACCTGAAGGACATCTGAAGTTTCCCTCTGGCTAGCACACACACACACATACATGTGCACAGACACATACACACATATGTACATACCGACACTCAGTAAAATCCTGTTTCTGTAGTTCATGTATTAAGTGGTATAATATGGTCCGCAGGTGGCTCAGTGGTTAGGGGCACCTGCTGATCTTCCAGAAGACTCGAGTTTGGTTCCCAGCACCTACATTCCAGGGCCCACTACTGTCTGTAGCTCCAGCTCCCAGATTCTGAAGCTATCTGGCCTCGTTAGGTACCCTCATACACACAGCATCCACTCACAGAGACACACACGCTCTCTCTCTCTCTCTCTCTCTCTCTCTCTCTCTCTCTCTCTCTCTCTCTCTCTCTCTGTCTCACACACACACACACACACACACACACACACACACACATACACACACACACCACATACACACAAATGAAAAATCTTTATTAAAAGATGTTTTAAATCAAATTTTAATTTATAAATAATTAAAATTTAAATTATAATCTGAAGGTGCTCTTTCATCTTCCACTGAAGGAACAGATTTCTGTGGAGCCTAAGGGGCCAGGTACCTGCCCTGGAAGACCTTAAGGAGGTCAAACCTAAGACACACCTCAAGGAGGTCTGGAAGACTTCAGAACAGCGTAGCCTGGGCCAGAGGACCCTACAGGGGGGTAGCCCAGACTAAAGGTCCAAAGGGTAACCCAGCCTAAACCAGAGGAGTCTCTCCCCATGTAACCAGAATATCTAATACCCAGGAAGAGGGACCCATACTGCTGGAGTGGCCTCCCCAGCGCATGGGCAGCTGAGGGTCACTAAAACTCTAACTGATCCTCCACACCCTTCCGCTTTCCAAAGGGGCCAGAGTAGAGCTAAAATTCTTGATAGTATTTGGAGCTAATATCTCTATAATTTTTCTCATCATTTTCTTAGATACTTTTTCCCCCTTCAAGACGGGGTTTTTGGCTGACCTGAAACTCACTCTGTAGACCACAAGGCTTGTCTAGAACTCAGAGATCTGCCTGCCTCCCTGGGACTAAAGGCGTGCGCCACCACCTCCGGTTTGTTTGTTTGTCTGTTTGTTTGTTAAACCTGACATATGACAGCCAGGGCTGCAGCACTGTTGGTACATTTGGAAGAACCTGGATTGAATCTTCAGTGTCCTCTAAACTCATCATGCTGGCCAATGCTTGTAATCGCTGCAGTGGGGAGATGGAGGCCTGAGGATCATTAGTTCAAAACCATCCTCCTGTACACAGACAGCTGGAGGCCTGGGCCACAGGAGACCTTGTCTCAAAAAGGGGCGGGGGGGGGGGAGGCCGCGGGAAGAGAAGTTGAGGGCTCTGACTCTCCCAGGCGTTGGAAGTGCTTTGAAATCGTGCCTCAATCATTGTTCAGCAAATCAAATGGAACAACTTTCTTTGCTTCCTGCCCCACCCCTCCCATCCGCCGCGGTGGCTGTTCTTGGCAGAAGGCCAGACCGGCACCCGGTAATTCCACGGTACATTGTGTACATCTGCATCCATTTAACCCGCTATTTAAAGCGGCCCTTCACTGCCACCTGTAAGAGGTAGAGCCATAATGGCACTCTGAAGTGGCTGGGGTGGGGACCCGGATTTTCTTCCCTCAAAGACGCCTGAATCTGCGAAGTGGTTGGCACTTGGAGAAACCAGAAAGACATCTAGGGACATCACACGGACAGGACAGGAGGCGACAGGAGGCGCGCTAGACACGGGGTCCTGGCTCCAGCTCTCCACTTGGTGGCTCCATCTCCAAGAAAAGGGCGAGAGGGGACCTGCCAAGCCTCGGGTGAGGCCTGATTACCAGCCTGCTACTATTGGGTTTGGTGAAATCCTGACTCTCCCCAGCGGCCTGGAGATGCTAAAGAGGGTGGAGACTGGGGACTCTTGGGTGGGACCTGCAGTCGGGCGGAATCCGGAGCGCAGGTCGCCCCCTTGGAGTCTGGGAAACTGGATTGCGGAAGCAAAGCTGGGCCCTGGGGGGCACCTGCGCTCCTGTGCGCGCGGCACTTGGTAGCTCCGGGTGGTGGCAAGCCGGGTGAAGTGGGAGCGCGAGGGCGAGGGGAAGTCGAGGCTCAGGTGCATCAGAAAGGCTCCCTTAGGTCCGCGTGAGCTCTAGCTATCCTGGAGGGGGATAGTGATCGGGAAACCCTGCACCGCACATTTCCCAGTCACCGGTGGCTGCGCTCCGAGCCCCCGCCAACCCCAGGGCGGATACCCCCGCGATCCCCAGTGCTATTGAGCAGCGGGCGGCGACCAGCACCGCGTGGCTGTCGCGCTTCGCGCCCGGCCAAAAGGTAAAACGCCGCCGGGCTTGCCCACAGCCTAGCAGAGGCGGCGCGGCCCCGAAGCGCCTTCGGTTCTAAGGATCCTCACTTCTGGGAAAGGACAGGGAACTGTCAATCAACGAGGGAGGGAGCGCACCGGCGCCGGGTGATGTCAGCGGATCAGCTGCTCCATAACAAAGAGGGGGTATCACAGGAGAAAGTTGCAGCGGCGGCTGCACCCCGGAGCCTCGGGGACCGGGGACGAAGGGAGGAGGGACGGCGGCTGCGGCAGCCGCGGCAGGCCGGGGAATTGAAAGGACTGTAGGGGGAGGCAGCGCGAGCCGCCCCGACTGCTCCTCCTCTTCCTCCCCCTCCTCCTCCTCCAAACTCGCAGGGCTTAGCCCCAGCGCTCGCTCAGCCGCCGCGAGCACCCGGAGGCACGGGAACCGGCCGCACGGCCCGGTGCTGGGCAGGGTCGCAGCCGCCATGGATAGCGACGACGAGATGGTGGAGGAAGCCGTGGAAGGTACTACCGGCATTTCTCCAGGACCTGGGGGGTTGGGGGAAGCGCCTGGGGCCGCGAGCGCCAAAAGAGTGGCGGTCTGCGACGCGCGCCGGGCCGGGCCGGGCCGCTGGTCACCACGGTCCCCAAGCGGGTGGCCGGTCGCTCGGCTCGGGCGGGGGCTGCACTGCCACCGCCACGCCGCCGGGAGCGCGCGGGGCGCGGCGGGGCACAGGCGGAGAATGGGGCCCCGCGGGGTCCGAGGCCCTGGGAAGGCTCGGCCCCCGCACCCTAACCGGCTACAGCAGCATCCTCCCTGGGAGTTGCGAAGCTGCCCCAGCTCCTCGGCCTCGGTCCTTGAGGGGGATGGAGGAGGGGAGGGCGCCGGAGGGCAGTCCCTTGAGGCCGGCGATCTCCGAGGAGCAGCCGCGTTTCAGCCACCTCGACTTCCCCTCTCCGACCGCCTGCCCTTTCCTGGCTAAGTCGCTGCGTCCCGCGGCCACCAGGGCCGTGTCTAGGTGGGTCTCCCATCGCAACGTACCCGGCTGCACACCAGGCACATGGCAGCCCCGGCCGCTCCTCCGAAAAAAAAAAAAAGATGAAATCATCGCTAGGTAGTGCATACTACCGCTCCCCACCGGGCTCGAACGCTCGGCGTCCCGGAGGCGGCCAGCCCGGGTCTGCGCTGCCCCCGGGCGAACTCATAGCCACCCGATCCCTCCCCCTCCCTGATTCCGAGCAGGGTGCGGGCGCTCAAGCCGGGAACCAAATTGCTGGGTGACACTTAACTTTCTGAATTCCGAGCTGTTGGTTGCGGGTGATATCACCGCCTGGGTGTCAGGTTTCTCCGCCCCTTCTCCAGCACCCCTCCCCCGACTTTTGTCGCCACAATGTTTTGCTGAGTTTCTCCGCCTCTTTTTTTAGCCCCCAACTTCTAAAAGACGCGGTGGGGACGTTATACAACCTCGTTGTTTGTGTCGTGAGAGGTTATGATTTTGTAACAATGAACACTGTAAAACACTCTTTAGCGTATTTATTATTTATTTCATCCTATCCCAGATAATGTGCCCGTGATGTTTTGCAAGATTGAGCGGTGTTGTTCGGGGATTTGTTAAACGGAGCATCTCAGTAAATAATTTTAAAGTCGCTGGTTGGATCTGGTTTTGATCTAATTTGTATAAACAGGTTCTGACAAACGATAAAGGAAAATAAAGTGGAGGAGCTTCACAATGCATATGGATATGCATTTGTTAGTGCTACATTGGGAGAAATCCCATTTTGATGTGCTCATAAACATAACTGCTTTTACAGGCTGCTGGAGGATTAGGGTGAGATGAAGTGGAATAATTTTTTTTTAAATTCTTGGAAAGGCATCCATTCTAATTTAAGTTGTAAAACTTATTTCTTCATTTAGTTTTAAAAAACAATTTTAAAGTGCATGGTTTTCCTTGTAACTTTAAAGGAGAATAGAAATGTTATGAATTCACAAAGCTTATATTTCTCTAAGTAAACTCAAAGTTGAGATTTAGTGAGGCCCGGAGGACTCAGCCCCAGGAAGCTTTCTTTAACTTTCAACTTATTGACTACTTGTACCTTTTTGTTATGATAGAAAAAAAGTTCTTAGCAGATTGCTAGAGGAATAAAAATTCCTCCTTTTTTTTAAAATAGTATATTTTTAGGTTTTTTAAAACTTATTTATTTTTATTTCATGTGCAATGGTGTTTTGCCTGTGTGTATGTCTGTGTGAGGATGTTGGATCCCCTGGAACTGGAGTTACAGGAAGTTGTAAGCTGCCATGTGGGTGCTGGGAATTGAACTCGGGTCCTCTGGGAGAGCAATCAGTGCTCTTAACCACTGAGCCATCTCTCCAGGCCCTCCTCCTTCTTTTTATTATTTTTGTTGTTGTTTTATTTTTTTTTTTACTTAAAAAACAAAAAACAAAAAAAACCCAAACCATTCATCACAGATAGTGCCCCAAACTAAGGCACTTTCCTGTGTTGCCGATTAGAAAATGTGCCCTGATACTTATGATCCTAGCACTGGCATGTAAACAAAACAAAAACCTGGCCTGGCAGCACACATCCTTGCATGTGGAGGTGGAGGCAGGAGGCAACAGGTCAGGAGTTCAAGGTCATCCTCAGCTGCATAGCAAATTTAAAGCCAGCCTGAGCTACATGAGACCCTGTCTCAAAATAATAGTTTTAAAAGTATGTTTCCGTGTTGATTGTGAGCTATTCCGGTGGATTCAAATTTCTTTACATAAACAGGGAGGCTTGTTGGATAGGCTGAGCAGACAGGAGTTCATTTGAGCAAGAAAGGCATCATTAATAATTATGCTGCCACAGCAGGCTCGAACCCTGGCATGTCTTGGGCAGCCACTCAATTTTACCTAAAAGTAAAGAAGTAGAGTAATGCCGGGCGTTGGTGGCGCACGCCTTTAATCCCAGCACTCGGGAGGCAGAGCCAGGCGGATCTCTGTGAGTTCGAGGCCAGCCAGGGCTACCAAGTGAGCTCCAGGAAAAGGCGCAAAGCTACACAGAGAAACCCTGTCTCGAAAAACCAAAAAAAAAAAAAAAAAAAAAAAAAAGAAGTAGAGTAACTTTCTTGTTTTGCTTTTTGTGGTTTTATTTTATTTTGAAACAGAAGATCTCTGTAGCCCACGCTGGCTTTGAACTTTGAGCATTCCTCTACCTGAGTGCTGGGATTACAGGTGTGAGCAACTATACCTGGATGTTTAAAAGAACAATAACAAAAATTTTATTTATTTATTTTGCTGTGTGTTTTAGGCAAGCAATATGCCACTGAGCTACATCCCCAGCCCAAAAGTAACTTTTAAGATTTTAAAGTCCTTAGGAAAGCCAGGAGTAGTGGCGCATTTGTGTAATCCCAGGTACTTGGAAGGCTGGGGTAGAGCATCACTTGAGGCTGGGATACTAGCAGAGATAGACTAACAGAGCCTGGACCAATAGTTACATTCTATCTTTGAAAGAAAGAAAAGGAAGGAAGGAAGGAAGGAAGGAAGGAAGGAAGGAAGGAAGGAAGGAAGGAAGGAAGGAAGGAAGGAAGGAAGGAAGGAAGGAGAGAGAAAGAAAGACCAAAGAAGAAAGAAAGAAAGACCAAAAAAAGAAAGACCAAAAAAGAAAGAAAAAAAGAAAAGAAAGGTAGAGAAGAGGGCTGGAATGACGGCTTGGTGCTTATGAGCATTTCATTTGGTTTTGCAGGGGACCTGGATTTGGTTCCCAGCACCCACATGGCAACCTACAACCACCAGTAACTCCAGTTCTGTGCGCAGCACCACTCACACATATAAAATAAAATAAAAGTCAGAAAAGGAAAAAAAGCCTCATCTCAGGCTCAGGTTTGCAGGGTTCCTGGAGCAAGGGTGTGCTTGCAGGAAACTGCATCCTTGGGCCTTGGCACTTTGCACTGCTCTTTGCTTAAAATCTAACACACATCTCTGAACCGGTTTAAATGGCTGTGATCGCTTCCTAAATAGAAACTAGTCTGGGTTCAACACCAGCTACTCCACTCTGCACGCACACTGTCTTCTCGCTGGCTTCCTTGTCACGGCTATTATTATCATCGTCTCTGTAACTGTTTAGCTCTTATTGTGTGCAGAGTCTGTACTAAGTGCTTCTCAGACATTATCCATCCGTCTTAGGAGGTGGATTCTATATTATCCTCATTTTACAGGGAAACTTAGAAGAGGTTCAGAATACCTGTCAAAGAAGGGAGATAGGCTAGACTTGAGAAATAATTAATTCCTTTGTCAGTTGCCCTACTGGTCTTTTTTTTTTTTTTTTTTTTTTTTTTTTTTTTTTTTTTTTAAAAAACAGGGTTTCTCTGCATAGCTTTGGTGCCTGTCCTGGATCTCGCTCTGTAGACCAGGCTGGCCTCAAACTCACAGAGATCCACCTGCCTCTGCCTCCTGAGTGCTGGGGTTAAAGGCGTGCGCCACCCGCCGCCCAGCATCCCATGTTATTTCTACTGCCTGCTTACTTACATTTATTCCTTCTTTCCTTTCTTTCCTAACAATGTCCCCCTCTGTATTTTATAGCCCAGGCTAGCCTAGAAGTCATTATATGGCACAGGCTAGCCTGGAACTCACTCTGTAGTCCGGTCCTCCTGCCTCAGCTTCCTAAATGCAGAATGATGACATGAACCACCATACTCAGCTACATCTTCTTATCTTTTAAAAGTATTTCCCCCTTTTAAAAAATTTTTTGCTTAAATTCATTTATTTTATGTATATGAATGTTTTGCTTTGTGTGTGCATCATGTACATCCTGGGACTGGCATTGTGGATATCTGTGAACCACCATGTAGGTGCTGGGAATTGAACCCCAGGTCTCTGCAAGAACCGCGCACGCACACACAATTCCTTGCAGCCTAGAGAAGTAGATAGGATAAGACTTCCCTAAGGAGGAGACTGACCTGAGATCGGCGGTTGATGAGTGAAGGAGAGAGGTGTGCAATTGTTTGGCCCATCCAGAAGATACTCTTTGACTCTAGCTGAAACATGGGGCTGAAAAGAAGAAATGACACCCAAGGGGGAGATGGGAACCGGAAGCTGGGTCACAGGCTGAGAGCGTAGGCTGGATGTTGGGAGGAAGAGTGACAGGTCAGAGCTCTGCTCGGCAAGTTCGACCGTCTGATGTGGCAGGCAGTTGGAGGGCTGAAGCAAAAGCTGAGGCCATCACCTAGAGGCTCTTGTGGGTATCAGACGTGCAGTTATGAGGGCAGAAAGTAAAAAAGAAAAGAGCAGCCTGGAGATGGAAAGACACACTGAGGGAAAGCATCCGAGTCCTCAGGACAAGGAACCAAGGTGAAAGCGAGTAGCTCCGTGTTCTACTGTCCCAACAGCCTCAAAACAGTACAGATTCTTTTTATTAGCAGCACCAACGGTCCGATCCCGTCTGTCTCTTACATGCGGCTCTGTTGTGAGCCTGGGACAGTGTGCAGTGTCCTGACTGTACCCATTCCAAGTGGGCCACACATGAAAACTACGACCCTCACCAGCTGACGTTTGAGCTCCTGAACCTTTCACAGCCAGTGGGAATGCATCACGAGGAAGGCACGCTCCTTGCATTAATAAGCTTGCCTTTTCTTAAATGATTTTGGGGGGGGAGGGGCAGTGTTTTGTCAGCACAACCAGCAGTATGCACACATAGATCGGGGTCTCTTGTTCTGAGGGAAACAGAAGCACAGCACTGTCAGATCTCTGTGAGTGAGTGGGAGATGGTCAGGGACCCACCTCCGATCCACGGCCAGTACTGTAACAGACTAAGCTTATCAAGTTAAGAAGGAAAAACAAAACCTCTGCTCAGAGGTAGCTTCAGGGGGAAATTTTTAACATTCTGTTCATTTGGTAGATAAAAATATTTAGAACAAAATGGGGGGGGGGCGGATTAGGCACGTTACTTTTCCTTGGCTACCATTCAGTCTGTCTGCGGACAGGTCCTGGGGGGCTCTCTTGCTGGGACTGTGTTCTTAGCACAAAGCGGTCATTCCAGTGAACTTGGCCTGTCGTGCGGGCCTGGTGCCCGCCTTCTGTGTGGTGGGAACTGGCCTGGAAGGGGGTTGGCTGACTCGGCGCATTCTATAGGCTTCAGCGAGGACTAGAGTTTCCACACGGAGTTAGGCCACACAGGCAAGGGATAGGAGTTCCCCAGCAGGGTCTGATCGGGAATCTTGGCAATTTTCCACAGCCTGCCCACAAAGTCTCCTGCACCTCTCTATAGGCAGCCTGGGCGCTGCGAGCAGTTTTGTTTTGTTTTTTTTCATTCGTTTGTTTGTTTTTAAAGATAATTTCTGAAGTTGAAAAGTTATACAAAAATCACAGTACTCCCTTTAGCTCAGTAGTACACAGTCATTAACATGGTCACAAAACTTGAAACATTGATTTTTTTTTAAAATATATAGTTTCTTTTCATCATACTTGGCGCTGGGTTATGTAAGAGTATTTTCATACAAGTATGTGGTGTATGTGGAATATATGGCCCTAAACTCCCCTGCCTTCCCCTTGGTCTCTTCTGCTCCCCTAAACAGTTTCTCTTTCACTTTCTTTTTAAATTACTCCCATTATTTATGTGTATACTGGTGCCCGGGGAGGGCAGGAGAGGCTGGGGGGGGGGAGCTGTCCCTGGAGCCGGAGTTGCAGGCATTTGGAATCCGAAAGCCCTGTGCCTGCCCTGCGGTATCTCCAGTGTGCAGAACTACCTCCTCCTGCCATCAGAAAGGAGAAAGGGTGCCCAGGCTGTTCGACTTTCGCTAGACAAAAAGGGCATTGGTGGGTTTGAGGCAGCGGCTTCTCGTTTAGAGTGGTCAGCATTCTCTTGCAGGTCACGGGGTAATGCGTTGTCATCTGTTGGGAGATCTGAAAGGGGTCACAAGAAAGCTTAGCCCCACACACACACTGGCCCCAAAAAGTAGCTTCAGGGTTGTTTCTTTCTCTGGATGGTAGCCTCCTCTCCGTTAGGCTGGCTGCTGAGGTTGTGAGACCACATAACCTTGTCGTCCAGCAGCATTTGAATACGAATTGTGCCAAGATCCCGCGCAGCACTGACGTTCAAAGGCAGCGGGATTGGAACAACCTCATCTCTCGCCTGGCCTTTTCTGCCTTGCAAGTCTTTTTGTTGTTATTGTTTTGACTGGGGCTGTTTGTTCTGTTCCGTTCTGTTCTGTTGAGTTGTGTTGTGTGTTAGAGACAGAACGTTATGCAGCCCAGGCTGGCCTTGCTGTGTGCTGAGACCCCAACAGGAAGAGAGAAAGCTTTCACTAGCATGTCCCGCCTTTGGCTTTGCTGATGTTTGGGGTAGCTGCTTAGCAGTTTTGCAGGCCCAGAAAACTACAATAAGTGTGGAGTTTTGGATATTCTCTCTAGTTCCTAATTCTTTCCATGGCCTGCACCTAAGGATGCAAAAGAAAGCGAGTCAAGATGGGAATCCTGCTGAGGTCCTGACAGATTTGAGAACTTGCACACCCAGCCAGACTAGCAGAGAATGGCCACCCGTCCCCGGATCTTCTTCCACGTGCACAAGGTCACCTGAGAAGTGGCTGCCATTCAGCAGTCCTCGGGGAAAGAGGGAAGGGGTTCCTTCTCCACTGGCCTGTTGCAGAAGGGGTCCAAATGGAACAGGGTGAGATTCTGGCGTCCTCTCACGCGGAGTCAGAACTGACCTCTGCCTGCTTTCAGTTACACAACACCTTCCATTTTTCTTTAATATCTGCGTTAAATGCAGAGGATGGCGCACCCTCAGCGTTTGATTCAGAAATAGGACGAGGGAGGAAGGGAAGTAGGAAGGATCACACTGCTTTCTCTCCCCTCGGTGTTCATGTTTATCGTTATGTTTCTCTTGATTTGAAGTGGAAAAACAATTTTATTAACAACCGCTGTTTAAAGTCTGAAGTGTGCGAACCTTTTTCCGTTGTGGGAGTTTCTCCAACCCCTCAGTAATTACTCTCCTGAGAGACTAACCTAATTATTCTGATATCTCTCCCTCTATCAGAAGTAGGACACTAAATTCATAGGAATGTTAATGGCTACATTTAATTGATTTCAATGTTTCATAAGAGAAAGCTTTTAGCTCTATATTGAGTATTTTTTATTATAAGAGAAAAAAGTAAATTTAATCTGTCTCAATAAAAGAATGTCATCAGTAGATAGTTAGAAAAGAGGTGTCCAAATTATTTCACATGACTCAGTGTCAGAATTACATCATGTAATTCAGTTTTTCTACCAAAAGAAGGCAATTTTGGACTAGTTCCCTGCTGACCATTGACTCCCTGACCCTTGTAGGAAAAGTTTGTGTTTAAAGAAGAGAACTAACCTGTCTGTGGTGTGTTCACATAGCCATGTCCGGCTGTCCAGCTGTGGTGTGTTCACATAGCCATGTACAGCTGTCTGTCTGTGGTGTGTTCACATAGCCATGTACAGCTGTCTGTCTGTGGTGTGTTCACATAGCCATGTATAGCTGTCTGTCTGTGGTGTGTTCACATAGCCATGTACAGCTGTCTGTCTGTGGTGTGTTCACATAGCCATGTACAGCTGTCTGTCTGTGGTGTGTTCACATAGCCATGTACAGCTGTCCAGCTGTGGTATGTTCACATAGCCATGTACAGCTGTCTGTCTGTGGTGTGTTCACATAGCCATGTACAGCTGTCCAGCTGTGGTATGTTCACATAGCCATGTAGGGTTGGAGAAAAGGCTCATGCTAAGGGTACTGCTTGCTCTTGGGGAGGACCTTAGTTAGGTTCCCACCACTCACATGATGGCTCATCACCTGTAACTCCAGTTCCAGGGGATCCAATGGCCCCTTCTGGCCTCTGAAGGTTCCTACATGTGTATGGTGCACATAAACTCAACCAGGCACACACATACCCATAAGTAAACAAACAAATAATAGCATGTATTGTTGTACTATGTTCTAGGTAATTCATTCCATATAGTCAGGCAGAGTGATAAAACATTGCTTTTGGTTTTGCTGTTGTTATTATTTTATGGTGTAGTAGTCAGTAACAAAAAGAGCATTTTATTTCTTTATGACTCCTGCTTTCTTTATGACTCCTGTCTTTTTCTAAGTTTTGTCCTCCAGTGCCAGGGATTGCTTGCATTCCCAGGCATGCTATCTGAGCACTCTACCACTCGGTCCTTCCTTAGCCTGGTGTCCTAGCATCTTAAGACAAAAGTCTCAGGAGCTGAAAACATTCACTGTGGTGGCGAGGTTTGTGTGTTCATGCCAGGGATCCCTCTGGAAGCCACGTTTGTAGTTAATGTCCCTGCATTGCACCGTGTTTAATATTTTCACCCAGGATCCAGTTGTCAACCGGAGGGAAAAGACAGTCGAGTTTACTGCCTTTTTTTCACTCACCGCTACAAAATCTACTCACCCAGATGGTGGGGGGGATGCTAGTGAGGGGGGATGCTCCTGGGGTTTGCGAAACATGTAGGTGGTAACAAAGCACCCAGACACCTAGACGCTGGCTCCAGATGTGTGTTTCAGGCTGTGCAGTCGGCAACCAGGAAGCACCAGGAGGTCACAGGTGAGTGTAAGGACTGTTCCTGGGGTCCAAGATCACTATTTCAGAAGCAATGTGGGCACGGTCATCTCCACTTACACATAACCCTCTGACACAGGGAGTATGAAAGGCTGCCGTTAAACGCTCAGAGCTGAAATGATTTTCTAAAGTAGAGCACTTAGTGTTAGCTTAAGTTTAAGCTTAGGAGGACTCTCAGTAACAAAGAATTAACTATTCGGGCAGTTTTAGACTCGTGACTCTCTCCTTCGCTTTCTGAATGTAAAATCAAATGGTGTGTCCCGACTCCACTAGTGCTCAGTACCACACTCTAGGGTAACATATAAAATCATATTGCATGCTTGCAACATGTAAGAGCTGCGGAGTAGTGGATGTGACGACAAGACTCAGTGCCACCTGAGCCACATTTCAGTTGAGGAGAAGCTGGGACATCCATTCCACACATAAGGACTACAGGGAAGTGGTAACCAGTACTGCTGATGGCCCTACTGATAAGTCCCAGTCCCAGACAAGCTGGCACAAACTCCAGGTCTTCAAACGTGCCCGGGCCTTTCTGTGTGTGTGGACCTGACTGGTATGAAGTTCTGCATGTGTAGTCCTTTCAAGACACAGAGGCCGGGACTGGGGCTATGAATGGCTCCGCAGTTAAGAGTCCTTGTTACTCCTGCAAATGACTTGAGCTCAGCTCCCAGCACCCATGCTGAGCCGCTCACCGCCACCGCTGTCTGTAAGTCCAGATGCAGGGGAATCTGATGCCCTCTTCTGGCCTCCATGCAAAGACTGGGCACCTTGGGCAGTTCTGAGCTGACGCGGTTGCATCATGTGGCTGGTGCTAAGGTGTGGCCTGTGCCTGTCTTTCCCCAGGGCACCTGGACGATGATGGATTACCACACGGGTTCTGTACCGTCACCTACTCCTCCACAGACAGATTTGAGGGCAACTTCGTGCATGGAGAAAAGAATGGACGCGGGAAGTTCTTCTTCTTTGACGGCAGGTAGTCCTCGCCGCTCTGTTTTGTTTAGGGTTGGAGGAGGTGGCGGGGTGGTGGTGGTGGTGGTGGTCTCCAGCTATTTTCAAAAGAAGGAATGATACAAATGCAAGAATGCAATGAAAAGTTTGTATACACCTCCTGCAAAAGGTGGGTGAGAGTAACCCCAGCATGTGTGCAAGGCTTTGGTGACCAGAAATGGCGGTGGTGGCTGTGCGGAAGCCAGCCTAAGGTGTGCTGAGCCTGGCGTGTGTCTGTCCAGGGATGTTCTGCCAAGCCAGATGCAGGGGCCCCATCTTGCACAGATTCATTTCAAATACAGTTCAAAAACTGTGACACAGCTCAGTGACATCACACAAGCCGGAACAAGAACTGACACCCAAAGTTGTCCTCCAACCTCCACGTGTACCGTGCCCCACACTCACACACAGCCATGTGCACAGGCACACACATCATATAACACACACACACACACACACACACACACACACACACACACAAATGCACACACACACACACACAAATGCACACACACACAAATACAATACCCACTGGATATCTGGTCCCCACAGGTCTCTTTCGAGGTGTTAGTATTGGTGCCTTCTCTTTCAGAATCCCTCTATCCAGAAAGTAATTCTCCTACTCCATTTCCATGGCAATTTAACCAAAGCTCTTTAACTGGAAAATGTCAATTTTTATTTTATGCTGAGATTATTTTTGTGTTCATTTCACAATGTATGTTTTTGTAAATGTCTTATTTGCCCTCCCCACCTGAGGAGAGTTTCCGAGTTCAGGATTTGTCTGACATCTACTGCGCTTCCCGACACTTTCCCTTAACTTGCTGCTTTTGAACAATGATAGTAAAGTCCTTGCCACGTGGATGTGGGAGCTGAAAACAAGTTAGAATTTATCCAGATGGCTGCACATACACACACAGGCACACACATGAGCATATTCATACTTTAAATTTGGTAGTTAGATAAGGATAGCCAACAACTGACTGACTCGTAGGGAAAATAATCCAGCAAATGGATTGTATTCAGTGGCATTTACCTACTGGCTTTACAGACCTGGTGTAGAAGAGCATTAATGAGCTACACTGAGCTTGTTATGGGCTAGACTGAGCATTTGAGCCAAATGTGCCAAAAATGCACTCCCTGTTAAACACAAGAAATGGAACCCTTAGTAAGCAGATAGGGACCAAGACTCCCCATCAGGAGCCACACGGTCTGGAGCCTGACACTGGATGTGTATAGTCCTGAGGACACTGTGGAAATGTTTTTCTGGTACTGAGAATGATATCTGCACCTCAGATTGTCACCTCTAATCTGGATGTTTAGTACAGTTTAACTGTTCTCAGTTCCACCAAAATGTGTAAACCTGGAGCCAGAACGTGTCACTAGCCTAGGACTGGAAGAAGAAAAAGAAAAATCAAACAAACCCAGAGGCCTCTACTTTCAGGAGTATGTGGAATGGTAATATCAGGGAGTCGTGGGGTCTGTAGCCCAAGACAAAAGCAAGGTAACTTATCATATGTATGGTTATTCCTCGGAACTGGGGACTGAACCAGGGCCTCGTGATGCCAGGCAAGTGTTCTACCACCGAGCTTCATCTCCTGCTCTTTCAATGCTGTTTCTAGTCGCCTGGCTGTCCTCAGACCCACTGTCCTCCTGCCTCGTCCCGGAGAGTACTGGGATCACCAGTGTGTGCCATAGAACCCAGAGTGGAAACGTCGATTGTCAGTGCTTTTCTTGGATATGCCGACTAGTTTCCAAAGAATTTGCTACTGCATGCCTTTATTTTTCTGTACCCAAGTCATTTTCTTTTGTGTGTGTGTGTATATGTATGTGTGTGTATGTATGTGTATGTGTATATGTGTCATTTATGTGTGTGTGGTATGTGTGTGTGGTACACATGTGCACACACATGGAGAATTTTTAAAAATTCCATTATTGTTACCCATTGCCATGAACCTTGATTTTATGGAATTTTTTATTGCATTAATTTATTTGTTGGGAGGGGCTAGACATGCCACAGTGTGTGGAGGTCAGAGGACAACTTGCAGGAATTGGTTCTCTGCATGTGGGTGCCGGAGATGAAGCTCGGTCGTCGGACTTGGTGGCAAGTACTTTACCCACCCAGCTATCCAGAAGGCCACATCTTGGTGTGTTTTGAGACAGGATCTCTCCCTGGCTTGAAACTCACCAAGTAGGCTAGGCAGAGATTCCAAATCCACACCGACACATTGGCTTTGGTTTTTAAGTGGTTCTGAGGGACCAGCGCACATCCTCATGTGCAAGGGAAGCCGTTTGCTGACTGAGCTATCACCCCGCCTCCCAAAGTCATGACTTCCTGTGCTGATGTGTCCTGCTGAGCAGGATCCCTGTGGGCTGAGGGGCGATGAGGACATCTAACATTTCCCACCTTCTTACAAGGCGCTTGATTCACATCTCAGAGACGCTGTGTGGAAATGAACTTTTGAAGTCACGTGTTCCCGCCTCTCATGAGGCAGCATTGTTTCTGTGTTCCTGCTGTCACTGGGCTCTTACTGGAACCGAGCAATAAATACATTCGGACTTACAATCCCACCTCATTTATGAGGGAACTAAGGCTGAGAGAGGCTGAATAACTTCCCCAGAGTCCCCTAGATCGTAAGAGTTAGAGTCGAGGTGAATTCATTTCTATGTTTCCTTCCTTCCTTCCTTCCTTCCTTCCTTCCTTCCTTCCTTCCTTCCTTCCTTCCTTCCTTCCTTCCTTCCTTCTTTCCTTCCTTTCTTTGAGACAGGATCTCATGTAGCCCAGAGTGGCCTTGCCCTCACTATGGAGCTGAGCATGATCTTGGCTCCTAATCCTCTTGCCTCTACCTCCCAAGTGCTGAGATTACAGGTGTGAAACACTGACTAAGTTCATTTTTAGAGGCAACACTTTTTATTCTATCTGCACTCCATTCTGAACAGAAGCGAGGAAATAGTGATGAATCTGTTTCCTTTTTTCCATGCTTTCTTTGTTTTCTTTAAGGTCATTTCTTTTTGGTTTTTCGAGACAGGGTTTCTCTGTGTCGCTGGAGCCTGTCCTGGAACTCAAGTTGTAGCCCAGGCTGGCCTCGAACTCACAGAGATCCGTCTGCCTCTGCCTCCTGAGTGCTGTGATTAAAGGCGTGCGCCACCACTGCCCGGCTAAGGTCACTTCTTAACTATTTGATTGGTTGGTTGGTTGGTTGGTTGGTTTTTGTTTTGTTTTGTTTTGTTTTCTGAGGCAGGGTTTCTCTGTGTAACAGCCCTGCTGTCCTAGAACTAGCTCTGTAGACCAGACTGACTTTGAACTCACAGAGATCCACCTGCCCCTGCTTCCCGAGTGCTGGGATTAAAGGCGTGTGCCGCTGCCACCGCCACCACCAGCAGCTAGCTTGTTTTCTATAGGTGTGTTAGCACTTGCTAGGAGCCCGGGAAATTGATGAAGGTGTTCCTGAAGAGTCATCTTCTTTGATAGTGACCTCCCCAGACTCCTATTTTCTCATTTGTAGGATGGGGATAAATGGTTGAATGAGAAAAGCAATCAAAAGACCTCGGAAGGCATGGCACCCCTGGCAAGTGCCTGGGGGATGGGGGATGGGGCTGGTGACCAGTCCTGAGGTTACTCTAATCTTGGTTGATTCCGGCGGCCTAGAAGACTACTTGTTAGGAAAAACATCGGTGTCAAATGTATTAATGTTGCTACAGTCACACACCAATCAACTGCTCCAAAAGCTGTGCCTCCCCCACCATTCACCCCCATCAGCAAGCTAACAGTTCAGCACCAGACACCAACTGGTGTCACACATTCCAATCCGTTCCGACAATGTCTGCCTGGGGTAGTGCTCATCTCTCAGTTCTGGAGGGCTGAGAGCTTTGAGATGAAATGCTGTTAGATTGGTATGTGGTAAGGACCTGCTTCCTGGCTTGCAGATGGCCGCTTATCTTGTCACAGGCTGGAGAAGGGAGCCAGGGAAAGCAAGCTCCCCGGTGTCTTTTTCTAAAGGCAGTAAGTGCACCCAAGAAGGCTCTGACTTCATAACTAACATCTCACCTCCAAGGACAGCCCCACTGGGAATTAAGGCTTCAAAGTACAGATTTTACAGAGGCGTGAACATTCAGTCCATAGCAGTACACTTCTTAGGGTTTTCTTTTAACAAAGAGGACTAAATTTTGCTAATTGCTGTTATTTTGAGCCTTAGTGATTGTCAGATTCTCTAGACTCACACATCCTCTGTGAAAGGATAAAAACAAAGGCAAGAGAGACTTTGAAGGTGCCCAGCATATGGCCAGACCGATTACAGAGCAGAACGTGCTCTGTTCTGCTTGCCCATCCCGCCTCCCGAGGCCGAAGGTGTTGGCTGGAGATGGCTTTCGCCTTCCTCGGTTTGCAGTATTAGATACCAATGCAGCCACACGAACAACTCCTAGAACAATGTTTTCAACCAAGCCACAATTTAGTTTGTTAGAGATGGGTCTTGAAAGTAGAATCTGATTCATTTGTACGTTTTTTTCCTCGACTCTTATATTGCTAGGACACACTAGCAGCTGTGTCCAAACTTTAATATTGGACACAGAGTCATTATCTACAAAAGTTCAGACTTGAAAAGCACAATATAATAGAGCCACCAAAAGGAAAAAGAAAAAGAAAACTGGAGCTTTAAGCAAATTTGAGATTTGGTGTTGGCCACATTCATAGCCACCCCAGGCCATGTGCAGCCCACAAGCTGCAGGTTATAGAACAATGGTTAGGCCGATGAGGTG
This sequence comes from Peromyscus maniculatus bairdii, assembly GCF_049852395.1. Classification (NCBI taxonomy): domain Eukaryota; kingdom Metazoa; phylum Chordata; class Mammalia; order Rodentia; family Cricetidae; genus Peromyscus; species Peromyscus maniculatus. Next base: position 34,021,318 of record NC_134857.1, on the reverse strand, counting down.
GAGGACAGAAACTTCTCGGTCCCCAGACCATGCAGAAAAGCCAAGCTTCCTAAATACTTTCCTGTCTTCAGACACCATAGAGGTGACTTTCAAATGAAAATACAGTAATATTTAAATAAAATGCAGGTGCCTCAGTTGGGGTGAGCAGCTGCTAAGTTTCTCCACTATTTCAAGCTCTATCTCCTACTTTAATTGTTTTTCGAAACTTAGCACCTCATAAAATAAAAAGGCCTGTATCTGTGAGGAGAAAGAAGTGTGGTTAGACCGATGTTTTCATTTCCTCTCAGTTGTCCGGTTATGTGCTTCCAGTGCCATTGCCAGGAAACCAAGCAATCCAATGACCATTTTCGTTATTTCTTAATATGATCCTGAGGAGCCTGCCAAAGGTAAAAGGTAGCATGGGTAAGAATGTTAAAACCGGGCCTCGAGAGATGGCTCCACGGTTAAGAACGCTGGCTGCTTTTCCAGAGGACCCAAGTTCACTTCCCAGCACCCACATTAGATGGCTCACAGCCACCTGTAACCCCGGACGCAAGAGCTCTGACACCTTCTTCTAGCCTCTACACATACACACACACACACACACACACACACACACACACATACACAAACATATACAAACACACACACAAACATACAAACACACACACACACAAGCACACATACACACACAAACATACAAACACACATACACACCAAACACACACACACACACACACACACACACACACACACACACATAAAAAGAAAAAAGAAAATTAAAACAGAGCAGGAGCCACTAGTGGTGACCTATATCTACAAGTTCCAGCTCTTGGGAGGTAGAGGAAGAAGGATCAAGAGTTCACACTCATCCTCAGCTACATAGTGAGTTCAAGGCCAGCCTGAGTGAGTGAGACCTTGTCTCAAAACAAACAACAGCAAAATACAGAGCTGAGCATGATTTTACAAGACTGTAACCCCAACACTAAGGACAGAACAGAAGGTTCCTGAGGTTGAAGCTAGCCTGGGCTACATAGTGAGACCCTGTGACAAAGAGGGGGAGGGAGGAAAAGGAAAAGGATGGGGAGGGAGAATGGAAATGCATAATATTCACATAAAAATGTCAACCAAATATTTCAGATAAGAATAGTGAAAAGCTATACTTTCTGTAGCTTGGTGACATTTTGTTACAATGAACACATTGCTTTTTATTTTTAACATAAAAGATATCGATTCCTTCCTTCTCCCATTCAGTCGGGTCATTCATAAATTACTGCCGAAAGAGAAGCATCTTTCTTACCTCCCTAAAAAGGTAGCTTTAAGGGCTCTGGAATTGAGCCGAGCTGTAGAGCCCTTGACTGCCCTGCCTTCAGAGACTGCACTGTGCGTATGAAGTCAGCTGTGCAAAGAGGAAAAGCATTGTTCCTCTTGAGAGGGAACTGAGAATGGGCTCACAGGCAATGACAAGCCATTGGACACGGTTGGGACCGAGATCAAAACAAGATGACTCAGTGGGTCTGGGTGTGGAGGCGCCCCGCTTAGAGCCAGCACTCAGAGGCAGGTAGATCTCATGAGCTGGAGGCCAGCCTGGTCTATATGATGAGTTTCAGGACAGCCATGGGGGGGGGGGGGGGGCGCAACAAAAACAAACAGAACTATGACTCTGGTAAAAGCACTGATGCTCTGAGCTCCACATTAGGAGGAACAACTGATCCCCAAAGTTGTCCTCTTACCTCGTGTGCCAGCCCTGGCACGCGGGAACTCACACTCACAAAGATACGTGCAAGTCTGTGCTGGTTTCTTAACTTGTCTGAGACACCTGTGACTTGCAGATTCGGTCATGAATCTGAGAGGTATTGGCAGGCTTGTCTGTGGGGACGATACCCAAATACACACAGGAACATTTTGAATGCTGCTGGGAATCTCAAATCAAATGGGTTGCCAGAGCTAGCAAATAAAAACTTAGAACACTTGGTTAAATTAAAACTTCAGACCGCAACAACAAAGCATCCTTTTTATATTTATATCTTCTATCCGATATTTGGGATATGCACCTGCTGAAGTTTATAACCTGTATACAATTCAGACTTCACCGAGTATCTTGTATCTTTTTTTGGGGGGGAGGGGGCATGTGTTTCAAAACAGGGTTTCTTTGTATAGCCCTGGCTGTCCTGGAACTCACTTTGTAGACCACACAGGTCTCAAACTCACAGAGATGCCTCTGCCTTCTGCCTCCCGAGTTCTGGGATTAAAGGCATACACCACTACCACCCGGCTGCATTTGTGTCTTGCCTGACAGTCCCTCCCAGACAGGAAGAGGGATGGTTGACTCGCTTTCCTGTGCTGCACACATCACGCCATCAGTTGATTAGCAATCCTTCTCCGAGCAGCCTCTCCTTTTTAATTGTCTGAATCTAATGACAGTTGAATCTCATTAATTCGGCTTCACTGAATTTAGAGTTTTGATCATTTATGCAAAAGCTATGTTAAAGTACACTTCATTCCATTCAAGATTTTAATAAGCCTATTTGTCATTGATAATACAAACAAACGGGAGAGAACTATTTATCTCCTTGGGAGACCACAAATAGTGTAATTACAATGAAATGAGACGCTGTCACCGTTCAGGCTGTGCATTTCATTTAATAATTACAGATCATTCTCAATCATAAGACAGGACGTCACCAGGCAGAGTCAGGGACAGCCTGCTCAGTCCCTGTGCCTTGCTTTGCATTTTACCTGCCCCGGAACATGATGTGTGCTTGTCCTACTTAACCCAGGACGCAGTGCATGCTTGTCCCGACATAAGGTGTGTGTTCATCCCGCCGACCCAGAATGTGTCGTGTGTTTGTCCTGCGTGGCCTCTTGAGCAGTGTGTGCTTACAAGGCAGTACTGGTGGGCTGTACTGACGCCGGGCACCCTGCTGGCTGGAGCCCCAGACCAGGCTCACTATGTAGGACACATACCTTAACATGCTTACCAGCTGAATCTGTGACTAAAGCCTGGCTGTCAATCAAACCGTCTTTGTTTCTGAATACCAAGCATTTATGTTTTAATCTTTAAATTACACTTGTTTATTTTGTGGATATGTGCTATGTGTAGGGAGGGGTTGGCCTGCGTGTGGAAGTCAGAGTACGGCAGGCCTCAGCTGGCTTTCTCCTTCCATAACGTGTGTCCAGGGAATCAAATGCAGACCCTTGGGACTGGCGGCAAGTGCCTTTACCACTGAGCCGTATTGTTAACACTTACATTTAAAATTTTACAAATGGGAGCCGGGCCATGGTGGCGCACGCCTTTAATCCCAGCACTCTGGAGGCAGAGGATCTCTGTGAGTTCAAGGCCAGCCTGGGCTACAGGCGAGTTCCAGGAAAGGTGCAAAGCTACACAGAGAAACCCTGTCTCGAAAAACCAAAAAAAAAAAAATTACAAATGGTTTGTGCTGCGCTTCCCTTTATTACAAATGGTATTTTTGGTAAACTTACTTCTATTGCATGAGGATATTGGACAAAAAAAAAACGTATTTCCAAGTTTTCCAAATGTGTTTTCTGAGGACAGCGGTAGGCGAAGGATGGTAAAATGGCCTTGGGTGTGCTGTGAGCTTTCTTCCGGTCCAGCACCATGGGGCTCAGGCTTCGTCAGGCTGCGGATGGGGTGAGCAGGGTTGATCCCGCTGTCTCCCCCCTTTACCCCGCCATTCCTCTGTGTCCATGGTTGCGCACAGGAGCACATGTGTCCGGCTGAGTGTCACACACAGGACTCCATGAACAGCCTGTGCCACAAAAGTCCTGCAAGATCAACATGTAACCTAGGTAAAGAGGCAGCTGTCACATCTGGATTTGTTCATGCCTGCTTGTGTTGTTCACACATTGACAACGTCGTCTAATGGCACATTTTCCAGAGCCTGTCCCTGTCATTAAGGGACACATGACTGTATAACAAAAATAAGTCCTCATCAGTCTCCCATCAGGATCAGAGGGAAGTCTTTTGATTGGATGCCGGTTATCATTGCTACTGTGGAACAAAATATTAGTGACTTGGAAGTAAGATGGCCATTCACACAAGCTAAACCATGCTTGTGTGACTGAAGAGCCTTGCATGCAAGCCATCCAAGAGACTTGGAGCCCAGAGAGAAGCACAATGCTCGCTGTTGAGTAGATTTAACAGCAGAAATGCTAATGCCCCAATGTAAGCTGGGCATCTGCCTGGCCGTGGAGACATGGGTAGCTGAGACTTGTTCTCAGCTGGACCTGTGGCTTTTTTCTTCTCTCTTTCTTTTAGCAAAGAAAGAAATAAGATTCATAGGAATCAGGAGATTATAGGTTAAGGCTTCCTCAAACCCAGGGCCCTGGGCATGCTAGGTAAATGCTCTACTAACCAAGCAACATCACCAACTATTATTTGTCTCTCTCTGCATTTTTCCTGGCCATCTGTCTATGGGAATTTCAGATGTCCTGGATACATGAAAGGGTGGGAACAGAGCTGGGCATGTGAGTCCTCGGACCTGATCCTTTATTTTAAGATGACTTAGTGGGTAAAGGTGCTTGCCACCAAGCCTGACAACCTGAGTTTGATCTCTGTGATCCACACAGTGGAAAGAGAGAGCCAACAACAACCAAATATCCTCTACCCACTACCTGTATGCTAGAGAGAGACAGAGACAGAGACAGAGAGAACTATAGTACTGTGTAATCTGACTATTCCTTTCTGTTCTCCCTTACCTTGCAGCACCCTGGAGGGATTTTATGTGGATGATGCCCTGCAGGGCCAGGGTGTTTACACCTATGAGGATGGAGGTGTCCTCCAAGGCACATATGTGGACGGCGAGCTGAACGGACCAGCCCAGGAGTATGATACCGACGGGAGGCTGATCTTCAAGGGCCAGTACAAAGACAACATTCGACATGGAGTGTGTTGGATCCATTACCCAGTAAGCTGGCGCCTGCTCGCTATGAGGGAAAGGAACGTGTTTTAAGACAATGTTTTGACTCCCGATGATAAACAGTCAAATGTATTTGCTGCGAAGCCACAGATCAGTCGCTACAGATGAGTGTGTGAGGCTGACATGCCTGCTGTTGTTCACTGGGACTAGGCTTTAGATTGCTATTAATTACTCTTCTGAGTCACACTGAGTATTCCTGAGTATTTACTCATCACTGGCACAAACTAGTTTTATTGTGCCCTTTATAAAGTAAAAAAATAAATTGCTTTTAATTCCTTTGGCACGTAGAAAGAAGTGGTGGGATATTTCATCATTGAAATACATGTGAGGGATGGCTGGGTGGGATGATACATGCCTTCAATCCCAGAACATAGTGAGATCCTGGAGAGCCAGGACTGTGTAGAGAGACCCTGTGTCGAGAGCAGAGACAGAGAGAGAGGAGAGAAGAAAAAAAGAAAAAGAATAAAGAATAAAGAAATGCATATAGGGGAGAGACAGGCTCTCACTGTGTAATCTGGCTGGCCTCAAATGCACTCTGTAGACCAGGCTGTCCTCAAACTCTTCTGAGATCTACCTGTCTCTGCCTCGAGTGTTAATATTAAAGGCGTGCACCATCTCACCCAGCTCTTGCTAAATTCTATCTGGTCTCTTATACGTGAGACCGAATCCTTTCTGGAGTCACCACCCCACTGCAGCGTGACTTTTACATTCTCCTCACTATGAAGGTGCGTCATGGACTGCATTGCTTATGTTAAGATGATTTAACTTAACTTGCCTTCAAGTGTTTGGTAACAGTGCTGGCTTTGAATTCACTACAGCAAATAGATATGGCAAAGTCCATGGTTGGGAATTAATAATTTTTGTTTGCATTTCAAATGCTCCATCTGTTGTTGATGAATTTTAAAACTATGTTTTGAAAAGCAAACCTTAAGATATATTTTGTTTACTGTTTTATCATGTCCAGAGCTTAAGTGAAAATACCTTTCTGCTTACTCTAAATTATTAGTAAGACTGGCTAGGCACAGTGGTGCTTGCCTGGAATCTCCCAGCATTTGGGAATGGAGTCAAGAGCATCGGGAGTTCAAGGTCAGCCTCAATGACATACAGAGTTTGAGGTCAGCCTGGGCTATGCAGTAAAACTTTGTCCCAGAAAAGCAAATTATTACATGTAAAACAAAAAAAGTAATCCCGGGTAATTGTACTTGCACGCTGTTGTATTTATTTATGTCTTATTTGTGTGTGAGTATGCATGAAGTATAGGGCTGTGTGCGTCAGGCATGTGTGTGGCGGCAACCTGAGGACAGTTTGTGGACCCCATTCTCTGTTCCCACCTAGGGCCTGAGCTCAGGTCCCCAGGCTTATACAGCAAGCACCTTTACCCCACCCCCACCCCTCCGCCTCCCTGAGCCATCCCACCGGCTCACATTATTATTCTTTTTTTTTTTAAACAACATAAACAGCCTTTATACTTTTACTTTATTTCTTTAAGATCTATTTATTTATTTATTTTATGTATATGAGTTCTCTATCTGCATGTACGACTTTATGCCAGAAGAGGGCATCAGAACCCACTACAGATGGTTGTGAGCCACCGTGGGAGCTGGGAATCAAACTCATGACCTCTAGAAGAACAGCCAGTGCTCTTAACCACTGAACCATCTCTCCAGCCCCACAGTATTATTCTTTAGAAACCATTTAAGTAGCTAAGAAGATGGCTTATCAGATAAGCGCATTTGCTTCAAGTGTGAGGACCTAAGTTCAAATCCTCAGGAACCAAGTAAAAGGGCTGGCTGCCTTGGTCACTTATATACTCACAAAGCTCTCACTGTGGCGCTCTGGGGCTGGCACACCTCCAAGTTCAGGGAGACCCTGCCTCAAAGGAATAAGGCAGAGAGATAGAGCAGGACATCCAATGTCATCCAAATACAGTTGGTTTTTACTTATTTTTGAGACAGATTTTTTTTCTACATAGTCCTGACTGTCCTGGAGCTCAATGTGTAGACCAGGCTGGCCTTGAACTCAGAGATCCACCTGTCTCTGCCTCCCTAGTGCTAGGATTAAAGGTACACACGACAGTGCCCAACCACACAATTGCGTTTTTAATCAGTTAAGCTTGGCACAGATCATGCACCTGTAGACCCAGCTACTAGGGGAGCCTGAGACAGAAGGGCTTAAGCCTGGGAATTTGAGGCTGGGGAGATGGCTCATCAGTTAAGAGCTGCTGCTGTTCTATCGTGAGGGCTGGAGTTTGGACCCCCGCATCCACACTGGCGACTCTAGGGATTCAAGAGCTCTCTGTCTGTCTCCATCTCTGTCTCTGTCTCTGTCTCTGTCTCTGTCTCTCTCTGTCTCTCTGTCTCTCTCTCTCTCTCTCTCTCTCACACACACACACACACACACACAGAGAGAGAGAGAGAGAGAGAGAGAGAGAGAGAGAGAATTTTAAAAAGAAACTGTACTATTTTTTTTTTTTCTTTTTTGAGCTGAGGATCGAACCCAGGGCCTCCTACTTGCTAGGCAAGCGCTCTACCACTGAGTTAAATCCCCAACCCAGAAACTGTACTCTTAAGGAAAGAATGTGGTTAATCTTTGTCTAAGACTTGCCCAAACATTTAGGTATCCTCTTGGTCAGCTCTGACCCATCAGACATCATTTAGGTGACTGTCCAGGTAGAAGCAGACAAGCAGATGGACAGGTGCCAAGGTACCTACAGGTCCAGAAGGCTGGGAGTGGGCTTTCCGAGTGGCCAGGCTGAGCCCCACGATGCCTGTGCTGGGGCACCACTGACATTTGAGAGAGACTCGTCAGAAGGATGAGTGGAGCCCTGTGTAGGAAGAGGATGGGAGAGAGACGAAACAGGAATTCCCGGAGACTCCCACTCCCTGTCACTTTGCTACTGACTAGGATCAACTGAGGTCCCGTGATGAGATCGATGGTACACTGAGACCATTTCCTGCATTCATCTCGCTGAGTGGAGTCAAGTTTTGAAACCTATGTATGCAGTGACATCTTTAGAGAATATTTCGTGTGTTCTTTGACAATTTCGTACACATGTATACAACATGTCTTCATCATATGCACCCCCAACTCCGCTCCCCAACCCCACCAGACACCCCCAACATGTCAGCTCCCACCATCATGTTCTTTTCTCACTTTTTTTTTTTTATAATCCCTTGAGTCCCATTAGTACTTCTGCAGGTACATGGGTAGGGGCCAGCCACTGGAGCATGGGCGACCTATCAGCCACTATAGCTACATTTTGTTCCCTGGTCTTATCAATAACCAAGAGTGTACATAATGTCACTTATTCCTGTCTCAGTAAGCGACACAGAGGATCACCCCACATTGCAGCTTTGAGTAGCCGTTCCCAGATACTCGAGCTGAGGTCATTAACCAAGCTGTCTGAGGTGCCATAGTATCAAATTGTTCAGCAAGCTTACAAAGGACTCAGATTGGTAAGTTATGCAGTTAGGACTCCCAGGGGAGGGCCCCATCTTTTGCACCCTAAATTAAATTAGCCATAATGCTGTTGTGGCCTAGTTCAACTAACAAGTCTCAGTGAGATGGTTTCGTGAGTAAAGGCGTCTGCCGCTAAGCCTGGCGATATGATGGGCCCCCTGGGATCCACGTGGTGGGGGACTTCTGCAAGTTGTCCTCTGACCTCCACACATGCACCACAGTGCATGCTTACCCATGCACACATACAGGAACATACACAGAAAGTTTAAAAAAAAAAAAAATCAGGTATTTGTCAGTTACCGACTGTGACCCTGGCACTTAGCAGGACATGGAATTGCTCTAACATTTGTCCTATGGAATGAAGCAAAGCTGGCCCTTCTCTTGCGGGAAGGCAGGGGAGCCACAAATGAAGAATGAAAGAAAGAAGTGCTGTGGAAGAGACAAGGTCTGCTGCTTATCGCTTAGAAGATACAGGCAATTCTATTTCCACTCGGGTAGACCAAATGAATTCTTAAGCATGTTTAAAGGCATGGAGATTTAGCTCAGGGGTGGAGTGTTCACCATGTACAATCCCACGAGGTCCTGGGCTCTGGGTTCACCCCAGTGCTACAGAAAGGGAAAAAAGGGGGGCGTTCATTTTCAGTGAAGTTTGTTTGTTTGCTTTGAGACAGGGTCTCTCTATGGAGTGCTGGCTGGCCTGGATAGATCAGGCTGGCCTCAAACTCACAGAGATCAGAGATCTGCCTGTCTCTGCCTCCATAGTGCTAAGATTACAGATGTGTACTGTAATATATTTATGCTGTAATCTATTTCCCTTAATATATTACAGGTGTGTGCTTAATTATATTTCCCTTAAATGTCTGCAAGTCTGTTCTGAGTGTGATGTGTTTGTTTCTTAGATAATACACCAAGCTAGAGGGCCAGTCACTACTTCAGGATTGCCAAGTGCACTCCAGTCTCCTGCTCTAAATGAGGCATACCTGTCCCTGTGCATAGAACATTCCAGAAGTGTATTTGTGTGTGTGGTGGAGGAGCTGCCTGCAGGGGCATGAAGAACTCTCACTCCTGTGAAAAGCTCCAGATTCTTAAACTGCTATTGTTATTGTTGGTGCTCTTCACAGTGGGGGTTGCCGAGGACGAACTTCCTGAACTCACACCCTATCCACGACTACTTTATATAAAACCTCTGGGTTTGGGTTTCTCCTTCCAGGATGGAGGTAGCCTCGTCGGGGAAGTCAACGAAGACGGAGAGATGACTGGAGAGAAGATAGCCTACGTCTACCCTGACCAGAGGACCGCGCTCTATGGAAAGTTCATCGATGGGGAGATGCTTGAAGGGAAACTGGCCATCCTCACGGCCACCGAAGAAGGGAGGCCACACTTTGAACTGACGTCTGGAAGTGAGTTGTCCAGTGGGTGACAGGTTGAAGAGGTTTTGGGGGTGTTTTGGTTTTGGTTTTTTGAGACAAAGGTTCTCTGTGTGTCCTGGAACTCACTAAGTAGACCAGGCTGGCCTCGAACTCACAGAGATCCTCCTGCCTCACCTGCCAAGTGCTGGGATTAAAGGTGTGCACCACCATTGCCCTACAAAGAGGTTTCTTTTCTTCTCTGGGGAGCCCACTTTAATGGAGTGTCAGCCCATTTTTGCCAAAAACCCAAATAAACTGTACAGCTGATTAAGTCGGAGATGGCTCTGCGGCTGTAGGAGCTGCCTTCAAAGGCCGATGACCTGAGTTCAATCTCAGGGACCCACATGGTGAATGAAGAGAGTCAACTCCTGAAATTTGTCCTCTGACCTCACACATGCATCTCTCTCTCTCTCTCTCTCTCACTCACTCACTCACTCACACACACACTCTCACACACACACACACACACACACACACACACACACACACACTAAATGTAAAACCCTTTTTAAAAGTTAATGTTAGAAGAAACAGTGGGAGGAGTCTTTCTTTCTTTGTACTTTTCTGTATATTCACTATTATTTCAGAACCTAGGGAGATGGTTCAGTTGTTAAAATGCTTCTTACCACCTAAGCCTAAAGACCAGAGTTCAATCTCTAGAACCTAAGTACAAAAGCTGCATGGCACTGGAGAGGTGCAGACAGAGAGAGACCCTGTCTCAAAAAAAAACAAGGTGGCTGAGCTGTAGTGGCACATGCCTTTAATCCCACTCGAGAGGCAGAGGTGGGCAGATCTCTGAGTCTGAGGCCAGCCTGGTCCACAGAGAGAGATCCAGGACAGCCAAGGCTACACACAGAAAAACCCTGTCTCAAAAGAAAGGAAGGAAGAGAGAGAGAGAGAGAGAGAGAGAGAGAGAGAGAGAGAGAGAGAGAGAGAGAGAGAGAAATCCCTCACAGGTGCACCTAGCCACTTGGGTTTTAGTTAATTCCAGATGCAGTCGAGTTGACAACCAAGAATAGCCATCACATTATCCCTGTAGTCCTCTGCCAGGCAGCTGCTCCTGTCCCCAGGCTCCTGAGTATCTGACTGCTGAGTTTAAGCCCTGGAGAGGCTGCTGGCCACAGATGTGGATGGAACCTGGAAAGAACACACCACCACCTCCTCTCCCGTCCCCAGCTTAGTAGGTCGGTGGAGGCTTCCTGCTCATGCCCACTTCGAGATTCCTGCTGGCTCCCTGCTTGGCTTCACCGCTCTTCTGTCTCCTGTATAACCAAGCCCCTCAGCTGAATGTTCTCTTTTTTAAATACTTAAGTAGTCTGTTTCCTAGGCAGTTACAGACTGATTTGGATCATAGTCTAGCTTAGGTCTGTGACATTCATTTAGGTTTACGTTATATTTTAAAAAACAGGAAAGGGGCCAGTAACCATGGTAACTACTGAAGAACCGATTGATGGGATTGTTATTGATGTTAGTGCTAAAAATGATTGGCTTTGTAGGAGTTCATGCTCTGGGTCCAAATCTTGCTTCTTTGTTTATGAACACTTGGAGAGTCCAACATACCTTGTGCCCTTGAAGATTCGCCAAGGTCAACAGAAAGCCAACAGTAATTCTAGGACAGTTGCATACCTTATTTTCGGGACTGATTACCAATCGGTAATCTGAGCCACCATGCTAGAAGTCAAGTGAGTCTTCATGCAGAGCATTGTTGTTCTCCATAATTCTGGGAGGTTGAGTTTACTCTCAGTGAGGAAGTCAACTGCTGGCCTCTGCTATACATTTTACAGACTGTCTGGTGTGAAGAAAACCTCAAAGAAATTTAAAAACCAATATCCAATTTACTCTGATCAGAGAAATCCAAAAATTCTGCAACGTGTTTTGCTTAAAGTTTTAAGCACACAAGCAGATTTTAAGACATTTGAATAAAGGAAAATCAACAAATAGGAATCTTAAGAGTTAAGTCTGATGGCTGTGCATTAAGACTTAAATAAATCAGGCCTGGTAAGTATAGGTCTGTAACACCAGACTCAGAAGCTTGAGGCAAGGGGATCTTGCTGTGGGATGGTCTGTATGCTGTGAATGTGCTGCTGATTGGCCAGTAGCCAGGCAGCAAACAAGAATTGTGGGAAGGCTGAAAGACTGAGTCAGGAGATGCCAGCCCAATGTCCAGGGAGCAGCATGTAATGACATACAGGTAAAGCTATGGAACACATGGCAACATATAGATTAACAGAAATGGGCTGAGTTTAAGAGCTAGTCAGTAGTAAGCCTGAGCTAATGGCCAGGCAGTTTTAATTAACATAAGTTTCTGAGTGATTATTTCATAAGCGGTTGTGGGGTCCTTGATGCCAGGTGAGCACAGGAAAACCTCCAGCTACAGAATCTCAAGTACAAAGCCAGGCTGGGCAATTTGGTAAGGTCCTATCTCACAAAGGAAAAGGAAAAAGAGGACAAGATTGGAAAACATAACCGAAGAGTAAACCTGACAGATGCCCACTTGGCTATTCTAGCTGGCATGACCAGGGTGGCCTGTGTGATTGTTTGGTTCGTCCTGTGACTGGGGGGCCACATCTGCATGTCCTGCCGGGCTCGCCACCTGAACTGACTGTCGGTTTGCCTTCTAGGTTCCGTGTACCACTTTGATAAATCGACGTCCTCCTGCATCTCTAGTGATGCCCTCCTTCCAGACCCTTATGAGTCCGAGAGGTAACTCTTTCCTTGTGGCTTTCATTGCTCTGTCTATGCCCTGGTGGTGGGCACCCTTGAGCTTCTGTGGCTCTCTGCTCAGGCTGGGCTCCTGCTCACGCCAAGCCCCTCCATGAGTACTTTTCCTTGGCACACTTCCTAGTAAGTATTTGTGCATTCTAAAGAAGACTATATTCCTATATAGAGACTGTCCACGGAAGGTTTCCACGTTATCAAGCAGCTTCATGTCTCGTCTGTCCTAGAATGAACTCTCTAGGTAAAGCGTTGGATCAGGCAGTCCCACCCTTTCTTGGGACTCTGGGGGCTTGGGGTAGCACGCATGTAGAAATCAGAGAACAGCTTTTGAAATCAGTTCTTTCTTTCCACCATGTGGAAGGGCTCAGCCTTGGGTCAGGCTTGGAAGCAGGCGCTCTCAAGGCTCTTGATGATGCAGTCCTCTAGGGGAGCAATCCATGCTCTGTCAATCTAGCCTATACCTCCAGCCTGACCCTTGGAACATAAAGCAACTTCTTTACTCCTCAGGGAAGGCAGGATAGAAGCAAAGGCAGCAATGGCAGGCGTAAATACATCCCTCCCTGTCAGGTCTGTCCTTTCTATACCTAACCTAGGAGGATGGCTGCCCTCTAGCGTGGACTCTCAGTGCCCAGACTTCCCCTTATTCTCCTACCGCCCGCCGCTCTGCTGAGAAAGGACAGCCCCTCGGGGCGTGGCTTACCGCCTTTGGCTGGTCTGCTGAGAAAGGACAGCCCCTCGGGGCGTGGCTTACCGCCTTTGGCTGGTCTGCTGAGAAAGGACAGCCCCTCGGGGCGTGGCTTACCTCTTGTTTACTTTCTGCTCCCGGCTAAGAAACAAGCCTCTTCCTGGTCTAAAGGACAGCAGTGCTGATCCCACAGTGCCACAGGCAGGGAGAGAATGTCCTCTTTTTTTGACAAGAGGTTCTGGCCCAGGGCCAGTGGGTGTAGACTGACTACTGTGTTCACCCCCAAACACCACAGGGCCATCTGTATCTATCAGCCTAGTCTGTTGTGAAACCCTGCATAACCAATACTCTCAAACCGCTCAGCTGTTCACAGAGGCCAGCGTTTTGTATTACATTATACTCATGGTTCCGTGGGTTGGCTTAGGTTCAGCCATCTTTACTTGGGCTTCACCAGGCTCAGCCGGACTAGGCTGAGCTCCAGGATTCAAGTCGAGTTCAGGTCTGTTTCCCATCTCTTCCTTCCAAGACTCCGACTAAAGGAATAATAGCCTCCCGGACATATTCTTCTCCTGGAGACAATGGAAACTGGAAGAGACTGGCAAAAACTCGCCATGTCTCTTAACACCTGAGACCCACCAGCAGGGCCTCCTCCATGTTCTGCTAGCGAAGTCAGCAGGATGGGGATGTGTGCCCCACCTGCACGGAAGGAAGTGTCACGAGGTCACCTGGCAAAAGGGTGACATGTTTCATTCTGTCAGAGGAAAGGAGCAGAATTGGAAGCAATCATTCAGACTTCCCAGTCCATAAAATAAGCCAAAATTACAGATGCCCACTTCCTACTGGGGCCATCCATCACAGTGCACAGAGAAATGAAGAAATCAAAGATTTGTTAGTGGAACATAAGCTCTTATCACCCCTGTTCCGCAGCTGAGGGTGCTTTTCTTATTAGGCAGCGTTTAGGGACCCTTTTCTGTGAAAGAACACCAAGAACAACTTGGGGACTTGTAGGCCCTGTGTTGGCCATTGCACAGACTCAGCTCCACATTTGACTACAGCAGTCACAGTCCTAAACCAACTCAGGAAGGCAGCTGTGTCTCAATCAAACTTTATCAACAAAAATGAGCGGCAGTCAGATTTGGCCTGTAGTTAGCTGACCTCTCCTTTAACCCCTCTGTAGGGAAACGCTTGTTGGATATGTCTCATTAATTGTCACTTTTTGTATAAACAGTCCATCTTGGCATTTAACTAAGGAATAGTCTTCCTCTGTTGCCTGGCTTTGAGAAACTTGAGCACTGTGTTGGTAAATTTTGGGAAATGTTTTCTTGTTGTTAACTATAAACATCAGCTTCTTTTTCAAAAAGGTCTATCAAGTACTAGGCTGGCTGGTTTGCGTGTCAACTTGACACAAGCTAGAGTCATCAGAGAGGAAGGAAGGAGCCTCCATGAGACCAAGCTCTAAGACCCCTGGAACTAGAGTTACAAATGGTTGTGAGATGCCATGTGGATGCTGGGAATCAAACCCAAATCCTCTGGAAGAGCAGCCATCTCCCCAGCCCAGGAGAAGACATCATCTGAGGCCTGGGGATGCAGCTCAGTTGATGCATGCCTAGCATTCCCAAAGCCCTAGGTTTGATCTCCAACACCACAGAAAACTGGTCACTCAAGAGGTGGAATCAGGAGGATTAGAAGTCCCTAGTTACCACCAGGTGGTTATGACCAGGCCCAGTGGTTCACACCTTTAATCCCAGCACTCAGGAGACAGAGGCAGGAGGTAGATGCTGTGAGTTTACATAGAGAGTTCTAGAACAGTCAGGGTTAAACAGAGAAACCCTGTCCAAAAGAAAAAAAAAAAAAATGAAGTTTCTGATTGTCGTTGGCTCCAGAACAAGTCTGAGGCAGATACCCTAAGCCAGATACCCCATCTAAAGGAGGCGGGTGGAGTTCATTGTAAATACTACTCTTAAAGAGACAAAAGCTATTTCTTCCATTACTGTTGCTAGCATATTGTGGTGTAATTTCTCACCCTCCCCTCCTTCTTTGTTGACTAATTGGGAACTGTCATTTGGGATTCAGTATCATGGAATTTTGGTGATCGGCAGCAAGAGTGATCTATCACACTGAAAAATCTCATGATTTTATTATTCTTTGTTCCTTTTTTAGAGTTTATGTTGCCGACTCTCTCATCTCCAGTGCCGGAGAAGGACTATTTTCCAAGGTAGCAGTAGGACCCAATACTGTTATGTCTTTTTATAATGGAGTCCGGGTTACACACCAAGAGGTAAGTGGGAAGAGGTGAGCACCAGCCTAACTGACCAAAGGGCTCAGATAAAGCCGCTCTCGTGGTCCACAACTACTTCCTAGAAGGCGGGATGATGGGACTAGAGAGACAGCTCAGAGGTTAAGAGCACTGACTGCTCTTGGTGAGGTCCTGAGTTCCATTCCCAGCACCCACATGGCAGCTCACAGCCATCCATAATGAGATCTGGTGCTCAGGCATACATGCAGGCAGAACACTGTATACATAATGAATAAATACATCTTTTAAAAAAAAAGAAAGAAAGAAAGTGGGATGATGACAGTCATGGATTTCCTCTAGATAACACCCAACATCTGAAACCAAGATCCAGTCAGATTCTTAGTAACTAATGGCCTCCAACACGGTGCTTTTTTAGGGACGCCCCTGCCTCTGTTAACAAAAAGTCATACAATAGCCTCTGTCTTGCTAGAAAGTGTTTCAGTGGAAAAAAAAATCCAAACTCAACTGCTAAATGTTTAATAAGGCAGGATATGGTGGTGGATGCCTTGGGAGCACAAAGCATGAGGATCACATGAGCCAAGTGTCATTGACATTGTACGGCTGTGTCCCCATGTGAGCCTCAACACCTGAAAATGAGTCCTTTTCAAACTGTCCATCATCTGTTCTCAGAATCGTGAGGGTGTGTCAGGTGAAGTGTGCTTCCATAACCCCAGCATTTATGAGGATGAGACAGGAGAATTATGAGTCCCAGGCAAAGCCCGGGCTGTATAGATGAAGGTCCTATCTGGGGGGGGGGGGGGATGTTCCAGGACAGGCAGGAGCACACAGAGAAACTCTGTCTCGGAAAAAAAAAAAAAGGTGACCTGTACTTTTTGCTGGCTGTGGTGGCGCACACCTTTAATCCCAGTACTCAGGAGGGGAGGCAGGCAGATCTCTGAGTTCCAGGCCAGCCTGGTCTACATAGAGAATTCCAGGACAGCCAGGGCTACATACACAGAAAGACCTTGTCTCAAAAAACAAAACAAGGAAGGAAGGGAGGGAAGAAGAAGAAAGGAAAGGAGGTAAACTGTAGTAGGAATCTTAAAAGTTCTTATTAATAAAATCAAACTGAGGCCAGGTATTGGAGTGAATACTGGAAGGTCAGAGAGACAGAACAGGCCACAGCTACCTCACCTGGCCAACTTCTCAGCTGATCTTGTTTCCTCAGACTGGAAGCCTCTGTGTCCTCATATCTGAATGACTCTCAGCTGAACTGTGCTGCTGGAAGCCTGAAAGCTTAACCAGCCAAATGCTTCTAGTTTCTGGTCCTCACGCCTTATATATCTTTCTGCTTTCTACCACCACTCCCTGGGATTAAAGGCTGGCTTCCTGGGATTAAAGGTGTGAGTCACCATGCCTGCCCATTTCCAATGTGGCCTTGAACTCACAAAGATCCAGAGGGATTTCTACCTCTGGAGTGCTAGGATTAAAGGCGTGAGTGCCACCATTTTCTAGCCTTTGTATCTAGTGGCTGTTCTGTCTCTGACCCCAGATAAGTTTATTAGGGTGCACAATATTTGGGGGAACACAATACCACCACAGTAAACAAACATGGAGAACAGCCGGGAAGGACACTGAAGTTGTTCTCCAGCCTCCCCATACATATTTGTGACACACACACCATCCCTTGCCTTGAAAACACCGTCTTTGGCATGTTTGAGAACTTCGCTGACGGCCCTGGTTGTTTCTCCACCTCACAGCTGACTCCTTGGTGTCTGCTTAGGGCCAAGTCTGCAGCCTCCAGCACAGTCCTTGAGCTGCATCGTGGCCACACTTCTAGTCCACACACAGGGCTTAGGTCCTGACTGATGCCTCCTCACACTCAGGTCTCTGCTCCGCCACTTATTCCTGTGGCTAAGAAGAGAACATTCCACAAATTGTTCCCATTAGTCACACATTCAAAGCACCTGGGCAGGCAAAAGACAACAAAATGCTCAGGGGGAGCAGATGGCATCCACACAGATGGCTGTGCTTCACCAGGCCTCCAGAAGGTCCAAGACACTGAGCAGGGAACGGGTGGCTTTGAGGTAAGGGTGTATTACAGGTGGAGCCCCCCTTATCTGAAATGCCCGGGACCAGAAATGTTAGGAATCCAGGGTTTTTAAATATTTGCATTTTTATAATCATCTTAGGGATGAGACCCCAGTCAAAATATGAAATTTAGTGTTTCTTGTGTATATAGCTGGGAAGCAGTTATTCTATATGTTTATTGTGTCTGCATTTTGCCCGTGACCGGTCATATGGTCAGGTGTGGCTTCTTCCAGTTGTATAAATCAGCCTCAAAAAGTTTTAAATATTAAACCCATGCCTCTTCATTCAAACATTTTGCAGATGAGAAAAACAAAAACCTAGAGAGATTAAACAGTTTGCCCAAGGTCACAAATGCCGTGGGAGGCACAGTTCAAGCAAGGCCAGCATCTGCCGCTGTGATGATTCACAGGCCCCTGGCACCCAGGGAGGTTTAGACTCTGCTATACACCTAAGAGTAATTTACAGCAAATTTACAACACTACATACAACCTGTCAGTGTTGCGTGGTTACATGATAGGTTGGGAACAATGAGATCCAAGGGGACCTTCCTCATGTTTGATACTGCAGCTTGTGGCAACTGCCCAGTTTATTGACTGACTGTCACATATAAACGCAATGTCTCAGAGGAAGGGTTGGTTTATCCAGGAGAGGTGTCTGTCCATCCTGTGATCCACAGGCTACTTGGGGCCAAGGGTAACTTCAGACACAGCCTAACACAAAGTTGTAAGTTTGCTTAAAACTTAAAGGGAGATGGATTTGTTGTTAAACTCGATGGTTTGGCTCACAAACATGGGGTGTAGATGTCAATTGTGTCGCAGTGTCGGAAGGTTGCACGTGTCTGCTAGATTTACAAGTTCTGCGGAAACGTGACCCTTTTTAAAAGGGCCCATCAGGCTCTTCTGTGGCCTCCCAGTGTCCAGCCTGAAGAAGCCAAGTTAGGCGGTGAGCTCGAGCCCAGGTAGACCAGCACACTGGCTTGCAGACAGCCTCCTGCTCACCCTGGTTCCTCCACTGGGGCGGAGGTGTGGGCCTTTTTATAGATTTTCTTTTCTACTTATCTTATGTGCATTGGTGTGAAGGTGTCAGATCCCCTGGAATTGGAATTACAGACAGTTGTGAGCTGCCATGTGGGTGCTGGGAATTGAACTCGAGTCCTCTGAAAGAACAGCCAGTGCTCTTAACCACTGAGCCATCTCTAGCTCAGATGTTTTTAAAATACATTGCTGGCTGGATAGCGGTGGCACACCCCTTAGTCCCAGTACTTGAGAGGCAGAGACAGGCAAATCTCCCAAGTTCAAGGCCAGCCGGGTCTACAGAGTGAGTTCGGGGACAGCCAGCGGTACACAGAGAAACCTTATCTCAGGGAATAAAACATAAACAAAAACATGTTTTTCTTTGGAGGATCATGTGCCATTGTTCAAGAGTGGCAGGCCTAGGACAACTTCCAGGGGTAGGTTCTCTCTAAGCACGTGGCTTCTGTGGCCCGACCTCAGGTGTTCAGTCGTGGTAGTCAGCATCTGTGCCCACAAAACCCTCTCAACAACCTCTTCTTCGTTTATTTTTAGTTCAAGTTTATCTGATATTTTTGTGCACCTTTGTAAAGAATCAAAACCCTTTTCTTCTGTATAAAACAAGGAAAATACAATAAACAGTAAGCTGAGCTGTCTGGCTACGCCAGTCTCGTGTGGGAACATGTCTTGGCCGGCTTCCTCCACGTCTGCAGAGCTCAGACTCTGAAGCGTTAAGATGAACGAGGTAGAGCCTCTGCTGTGCCTTGAGCTTTGGGGAGAATGGCCCTCTCCAGCGCCACTTCCCTGTGTTTTGCAGGTTGACAGCAGGGATTGGGCCCTCAACGGGAACACTCTGTCCCTGGACGAGGAAACCGTCATTGACGTGCCTGAGCCCTACAACCGTGTATCCAAGTACTGTGCCTCCCTGGGACACAAGGCGAACCACTCCTTCACTCCAAACTGCATCTATGACATGTGAGTAGGATGCTAGCTAGTGGCTGGAAGGATCTATGCCGAGGGGCTCCAGGACCCAGGAGGGCGTGGGAGAGGTGGGCCCTTGGCCGTGCACCTCAGCCTTGTGGTTTAAGGCTCAGGATCTAAAGAGCCTGCTTTCTAGCTGTGAGACGAAAAGAAAGTGATTTCAGAAGCAGAACTATCAGAGAAATATGGTGGCTGTTTTACTGCTGTCCTTACTTGCCCTTAGATTTTTTTTTCCCCCTCATTTAAAGATTACATTGCAGGGCTAGAGAGGGAAGGAGCAGTCAAGTCATCCAAGGGCTTGCTACAGAAGCGTGGAGACTTGCGTGCAGTCCCCACCCGGCACCTATATGAAAAGCTGAGTATGGGAGAGGGTACTCCAAGCACTGAGGAGGCAGAAGCAGGGTGATTCCCTGGGCTCATTGGCTAGCCAGCCTCATCAGCAAGTTCCAGGCCAGGGAGAGACCCAGTCAAAAAACAGGGTGGATGGTGTTTGAGGACCACACCTGAAGTTGTCCCCCTCTGGCATACACACACACACACACACACACACACACACACACACACACACACACACACACGCACGCGCTCACACACGCACACGCTTGCGCGTACTCACTCAGGTGCAGACATAACCACGCACACACACACACATGTGCACACAGATAACGGGAATGGCAGTGTAGCCCTAGAGCAAACCCTTCCCGGCTTGACGCTGTAGCCGCGGTCCCTCCGCTCTGCAAGATCACGCTCTGGACATTTCATCTGTGAGACCGTGCCAGGATTTGGCGCCTGCTGGGAAATGTCCTGAGACTCGTCCTTGAGATGTCTTGGAAATCATCCTGGCGGTGACTAGCTCTCCTTGGCAGCCAGTAACAAGTGTTGGTGCTCCAGCTGCTTCTAAGGGGCTGGCTGGGATGGCAAAGGACATGTGTCATGTGAAATGAGGCTGACGCTGTTATTAGCTTCGGGGCTTTCACAGCTAGCTAGCGTGAATTTGGCTACAGCTCATTCCCAGCTGTGCCCAATAACAACAGCCCCCACATACCACTCAGACCCCTCATCGGAATCAGGCCTGTCTGTGGCTTCACAAGGACAGTTTTTCTCTCCAAACGCAATAGAGAACTGGAAACAAGAGAAGTTTCTGTTTGTGCAAAGTCAATCTCTGCTCAGCAGGTTTTATTTTTGTTTTTTTTGGTTTGTTTTCTTTGGTGGTATTTGTTTTGTTGTTGATGATGGTGGGTTTTTTTGTTTGTTTGTTTGCTTGCTTCCTTGTTTATTTGTTGGAGTGGGGGAGAGCTTTGAGACAAGGGTTCTCTGTGTAGCCCTGGCTGTCCTGGAACTCGATTCATAGATCAGGCTGGCCTTGAACTCATAGATCCTGCTTCCTAAGTGCTGGGATTAAAGGCGTGTGCCTCCACTGCCTGGCTGTTTTCTTTGTTTTGTTGTTGATAATTGTTTTGCAAGCAAACCCAGTGTGGCCAAAACCCATTCTATGGGGTAATGACTCCTTGAATAATAACCAAATGTAAACTTCAGATTCCAATTCCGGGCATCTGTGTGTCTCCTCAAGTCACTGGCGTTAATCTAAGTGAGACAGCATTTCTCTCTGCTGCTTTCACTGAAGTCTGGCACAAAATGCCCAGAGACAATCACACGAGCACTTTCCCTACCTGTAAATATGGTAACGTGTCAGCCAAGGTCCAGGACTGTGTGGCCCAGAGGTTTGGGTTCATGACTATTTCTATAGCCATGGGCTCTGCGCATTCCCTCTGCGTCCCTCTCTCCCTTCCCCCCTCATTCCTCCCTTCTTTGTGGTAGAGATTGAACCCAGGAGCTCCCACGTGCTAACTCATACTCTGCCCACATACCCTAGCCCTACTCCAGATGCTTTGCACGGTGCATCTCATTCAGTTCTCCTGGGAACTCCCGGTCAGTTAAGTCTCGGATCTGGAGGCGGAGTGGCCCAGTGCAGTCCCTGGCCAAGCTCTAGCACCTGAAACCAAGTTCTTCCTTTTTATTCTGTCTATTCAAACTAAAGGGATGCTGGGTGTGGTGGTGCCCACTTATAACCCCAGTTCCCAGAAGTCTGAGGCAGGAGGAGACCGAGTTCCTTAGTCCCAGCACTGGGAAGCAGAGGCAGGCGGACCTCGAGTTTGAGGACAGCCTGTTCTACAGAGTGAGTTTTAGGACAGCCAGGATTACACAGAGAAACCCTGTCTTGAAAAAACAAAACAAAACAAAAAATTAATTAAATTAAAAAATAAGCAACACCAAAAACATCAAAATAAAAAGTCGACATTGACAATGAACATGGGAATAAAGCGACCAGAACATTGGAAAAGAAGCCTTAGGCCCAAAAATTCAACATCAGATTCCCCTCCCCCACCCCAGTGGATCTTCTAGAAAGTTAATCAAATCTCCATTTCAGGAGCATTATTTAATTTTCATATTGAAATAATATGATACAAATTATAATGAAATGTGTCAACTTAAAGACAAAGTTGCCTGGCACTGTAGCTCAGGTCTTTAATCTCAGCACTCGGGAGGCAGAGGCAGGTGGATCTCTCTGAGTTCAAAGCTAGCCTGGTCTACCTAGTGAGTTCCAGGCAAGCCAGAGCTATACAGTCATACACTTCTGTCTTAGTTAGGGTTGCTGTCACTGTGAAGAGACACCAGGACCACAGCAACTCTTACTAAGGAGAACATTTAGTTGGGGCTGGCTCACCATTCAGAGATAGGTTTAGTTAATTGTCATCATGGCAGGAAGTGGGGTAGCATGCAGGCAGACATGGTGCTGGAGAGGTAGCTGGGAGTTCTGCATCCAGATCCACAGGCAGCAGGAAGACAGAGACACTAGGCCTGGCTTGGGCTTCTGAAACCCCAAAGCCCACCCCCAGTGATGCACCTTCTCCAACAAGGCCACACCTCCCAATAGTACCACTCCTTGTGAGCCGGTGGGGGCTGTTTTCATTCAAACTACCACACTTGTGTATAGGTGAGTAGACAGACAGACAGACACACATACACACATACACATACATACAAAATTGTGATCTTGTGGGACTAGAGATCAAAGCCAGGGCTTACTACATGCCAGGCAAGTACTCTAGCACACACACACACACACACACACACACACACACACACACACACACACACACACAATACAGTAAATGCCAGTGCACTGTCTGGGGTATTCTGTGGGATTTGGGGTTTTATTTTTAAAACAGGATGTTATATATCCCAGGCTGGCCTCAAATTCATTATGAAGCCAAGGATAACCTTGATGTCTGATTCTCCTGCCCCACCGCCTACGTGCTGGGACTCCAGGCATGCACCATCAATGCCTGGTTTATGAAATATTGAAGAGAGAGCCCAGGACCCCAGGCAGGCTAGGTCCACACTCTGCCAACCGAGCTACATGCCCAGCCTGGAGTGTTCTGACCCAGCTGGTCTGGGGCTGGGGCTGAGACACTCCTTGTCTTAGAAGCTCCTGCTGAAGCTGGTGAAGGCATGCCCACACCCTAAGAACACAGGAGCAATGCCCAGCCAGTGTCCGTGGGCGAGAGGCTCCCTTCCGCCACTGAGGTCCGGGGTTGGCCCAGGAATGACCTTTCCCATCTTGATGTCCAGGTTTGTCCACCCCCGTTTCGGGCCCATCAAGTGCATCCGCACCCTGCGAGCTGTGGAAGCTGAGGAAGAGCTGACCGTGGCCTATGGCTATGACCACAGCCCCCCCGGGAAGAGCGGGCCCGAAGCCCCTGAGTGGTACCAGGTGGAGCTGAAGGCCTTCCAGGCCACCCAGCAAAAGTGAGAGACCTGGCCCTGGGGTCCGGAGACCTGGAATAGAAACTTGGATCTATGCACTACATTTATCTGACAACGGGACAACCAGGGACTGTTCATGCTGTGACATCACATCCTCTCACCCTGCGTTAGCAACGACTTTCTCGCATACTAACTAGGTTTGACTGTATTACTCATACCAGATTTAAAATTAGCTAGCCTTGCAGTAACGCCCTACTGAGAGGTACTGTCGAACTGTAGACAGCATGATGTTCTTTGATGGTTGAAGTCTAAATCTGGACCACGTTCAGAGATACCAAATGATGGGGTTGAAAAAGGGAACTGGGATTCTTCAGTCATTTTTCCGTCAGTGGTTTTTTTCCATGATGTTTTTTTTCTATGGCCATTGCAAATGGTGTTCGATCACCCTTGCATGTTGCCATCTGCGGGGCAGGAAGCGATGACATCTTTATATAAATGTAGGGTCATTTATTTGCCTTTTAACCTTTGATCTGTATCTTGCAATAGAATGGCTTTGTTTCTGTTGTTACTCTCCTAGTGAACCGAAGCCCAGTCTTCTGAGTCTTTTCTCTAGCCTCACTTCTTATCTTAGCTATCCTTTACAAGAGAAAGCTTCCAAATGGATTTTGCATTCATAGCAGTGTCCAGGTCTCTCTGGTTCTTTCTCTATCATTTCATTCTTATGTCCTGATATAAAGTACTGGCTCATAGGGCCAGACTGTTATTATAGACTTATTATTCTCGCATGTAAACAAAGATACCTTTGCTTTCAGATGTGAGAAGAAATGAATTTGCTCTGTTTGCATTAAGTTACCAGAGAGTTGTAAGATACACTTTCCGGAAGAAGAGAGGAACATTAGTATTTCTAAGCAGTCATTGTGGCAATTTTGCAGTATATCCAGTAGTGCTGGCAATTTTTTCTCCTCGGGTACACACTAATTGTACATAACCTAGTGCAGTCTGGCTTGTGACACAGCTCACTGAATTCGAAGTACAATAGCCAACCTGCATTCCAACCCAGAATGCAGAGTTCTCTTTGAAACCAGTGCCCAGGAGACAGACACGCTGATCACTAGGTGCAAGTCAGATCTGTAGCTAAAGCTTCTCACCACAGTGGTCTCCGAGCACTTAACTGCTTCCACGCTCTGCGAGCCCAGAGTTCACACCTGTGCACTTTCTATCACTAGCATATTGCCACCTCACACAAGCCATATGTACTCACAACTGCAGAAATACAGAGGAAAACCCATTGTTTTAGTTTAGCACATTAGATCTGTAACATAACTGGATTGCTCTGAATGAATGCTGAGTTGGGGGGGGCCCTCCCCCAAGGCGTCACTCCGTCACAAGGAAACCTGGGAACCACAGTTGCTGAAGTCTGCAGCTGTCCACAGTGCCGTGTGTGGCCTGCTTGGTTTGGGCTTTTGAGGGAGCTCGGAATGCATAGAGATGCGTGCTGGGAGTGGGTGGGATTGGAGGGAGGAGACAGGTAGAGGGCAGTTGCCCCCCCCCCCCCCCCCCCCCCGTCAGTTGCTCTCTTTAACAACAGCTTCCGCAAGTGTTCCATCTGGGGCTGCACACTGTTTGCCCATCGAACAGCCCCAGAATAGAAGACTCAGCCCTCAGCTCCGATAGCCACACCCTGGGCTCTTTTACAAGCTTCCTGGCACACCCAGCTTCAGGCTCTGCACCTAGGTGGCGGTGCTTTCCAGGAGAGCTGGTCACGTCCCTGTTTGAAAGCTTTTAAGAAGATAGTTCACTCGGGAGAAGCATCCTTGGAACTTCTGAGGAGGTCTCCTGCAAGGTGGCGGAATCATTTTTAGACTACAAGTCGCCAGGATAGGATTGCTTCTATTCTGTAGAAAGAGACCACTCAGTAAACTGTGACGGAAGGGTGGGGTCTGTGGATTTGAATTCTGAGAGGTGCTTTCATGTAAATGTGTCCAAAGAGAGTTAGCTGCCTTGGGGAGAAAGATGGCTTTCTTCAGCTCCACCAGTCAGGTTTGGACTCGGTCGAGAGATGAGGCAGAGGGAGAGAGGGCAGGTCCCGCCTCGGATGGTGCGCCCCAGGATTTCACACCTGGAGTTGGAACCTAGTCTTGGTTGCAACGGGGGCTCCACTTCTATCCTAAAGGGCTACTCTAGCGATCTCATTCAAATGGAACTCAAAAACAATTTTGGGGGCTTGAGGGCCAGCAAAATGGTTTAGCAGGTAAAGATGCTTGTGGCCGAGCCTATGACCTGAGTTCATCTCTAGGACCTCCATAGCAGGAGAAAACCAACCCCTGAAGGATGTCCTCTGACCACACACAGTGTGGCATGTGTTCACCCCCACATACAAAAAAAAATCTTTTTTTTAAATGTATAAATATAAAGGGATGGAAGGACAGTGGCTGGGAGCTAGCTAATCTGCGTTTCACATTCCACACTGGAGGAAGGCGGTCTGGGCGTCCAGCCCAGCACTGTGTACGTGACCCTTAGACAGATCCCAGGAAGCAATCCACCCAGCCAAGCTGCTCCGTCTTCCCTCTTCCTGTGTGTGTCCTGTGTCTTTCTCCCTTTTCCTTCTGCTGTGTGAGAAGCCTTGGTGTGTGAGCAGAACGGCAGCCCAGCTCTTTGCTCCGCCTCTTTATGTCTAGAGTTCCTCTCCTCTCACACTGTGTGCTTTTCCCTGAGTGACCTGGTCCAGTCATCCTGTCTCCCACTCCCCGAGATATCCAGGGTTGTCACAGGCTGCAACTCTTAAAGGGGCCAGAAAGTCATTGGAGAGGTAGAGGAGTCAGCAGGGTAGAGGTTGCATAGAGAACTCACTGCTTAGGGGGAGCTGAGGTTTGTTCCTAGTTTGACCCAAAGTGGAAAAGCACCGTCTACTTACTTCCCATCTGCTGCAGTAGGAAATAAGAAGCAGATAAATCTGGTCTTCCATCAGGATCAAAATAACAAGAGGACATGATTGAGATTCAACGTGGTAGAGGGAAAAGATTTAACCTTCCGCTGTCTTCCAAACAGCCGGAGCCTGTGCACTGACTGACGCCATGGTCTCGGAGGGGATTCATTCAGAGCTGTCTCGGTTCAACCCTGCATGACTTGACCCATCATTAGCAACTTTTCTATGATGAACTATTACCTTGTGTTAGACTTAGGAATAGGAACTAATCTACAGAGCATGTCCCCTAGGGGGCATTTGTTTGAACTAACAAAAGCGAATGTAAGGACTGAATTTAGGATGCAAAAGAATGAGATGAGGCTAGAAAGTAACAGGCAGGGAGGACTTGAGTTTCTTAGTACCTATTCTTGTTTTAACCCGCTTGATCCCAGAGGAAATTCTTTGTCAAGACCTCTTTGAACCTGACTGGGACTAGAGTTCAGCTTCATTACCCTTTGGGGTTCATCACACTTGAAAAATGATTTTCTTATCACCACCACCACCCCGAGACACACACACACACACACACACACACACGCAAACTGTCAAGGCCATGTAACCATTTATAACATTTAATTGTGACAATTAAAATTGCATTGAGCTGGGGATATAGCTCAGTGGTCCAACATTTGCCTAAAAACTGTGGAGGCCCTGGATTACATCCCTAATGGGGGAGTCAATTATGAACACTGAATTAAAAGTTTGTCTTAGTGAGACAGTATGTGGCACTTTTATTAATCTTCACTTAATAGATTTTTTTAAAAAAAAATCTAAATTTCTCACTGCAAGATATAATATTTAAAATCTTCCAGGAAGGTCAAAAATCCTGGGTGTTGTTTGCTCTCACACAGCCCTCCCCAAGTTCTGTCTTCAGAGTAGCGATTTAGAATCCTGACTTCTTTTGTTTTAGACAAACAAGTGAAACTAGGTTGCAAGATGGATAGTTGTAATGTTTATTTGCTGCAGATCAAAGGTTCACAAAATATATTCAATTTACAGGTACTTGAGGTACCTTGATATATTCCTCAACATACACCTTGGATTTTTTTCCCTTCAGAAATTTTAAGCCTTGGTGTCAGGGTTTTTGTTTTTGGAGTTTTTTTTTTTTTTCTTTGTTTTGTTTTGGTTTTGGAGAGTTTTGGGGGGGGGGAGTTGGGTTTTTTGTTTGGTTTGGGGTTTTTTGGTTTTTTGGTTTTTTGGGGGGGTTGTTTTCAATAATACTAAATTTTAAAAGTTTTATTTGCCAAACGTGTGCATACATATTCAAAGCAATGAAACTATTTCAAGCCATACAGCCACAGGGGTGGAAACCCTTTTCACAAATTTTAATGTGTTTGTATGTAAATAGATGTTTGTATGAAATATTTTCATGGTAGAATGAATATATTTAAATGAAGTTGAATTATTCCAGTGCTATTTAAACACACGACAAAATTTTTGGTGAGAATTATCTGAGTCTATTGAGATATAATGCAGATCAGTTTTCATTTTTAGAAATCAAAAGCCTACAGAGCCCTCTGACTGGCGCCCCCCTCCTGGCGGGGTAGGGTCTGATGCAGGTAGGCTTCCCAGTGCCTCAGCCGCTTTCTGGTGGTAAGTTCGGTGCTAATGGAGGTGTGTTTACCTTTTAGTGATTCCCTGCAGGCCCCCTGGGGGGCCTGAGCGAGAATCGAGGCATTAGAGATACTGGTGCAGTTCTAGGAGCACAATTTCTTTGCAGGGCAGCAGAATCAGAAACCAGACTTGGCCGTGTGGACCTCAGAACTGGGTTTCCCGGCCACCTTCACTTACCACCCCTAACTGCCTAGTCACAATGTCAGGGAGGCTACCCTCAGTGGAGTTGGGGTCCAGACCCCAGGGTGGGACTTCACAGATTTACCAATGCTTTTTGCCTTCTGCCCTCCCTCTCCCAGAGAGGGAGGGCAGCCGCTGGCAGGGGCCACCCTCAGCACAGTCCATATCCTGTCTCAGCTCTGGAAGACTATGCATCTAAGCACCCAACTTCAGCCAGAGAGGGAGACTTCCGCGGATAATGGAAACCCTTGATTCCTGTCTGTGACTTTACACGGTTGTTAAATGTCATTTTAATATGAAGACCATTCATGTACCTAAGACATACCTCCCAATTCTTCTGACGCTTGAGTTACTAGAAAGGAAAACAAAACAAAACAAAAACCCCCTTACAATGATAAGCCACTGGAGTGCGTTCCCCAACCCACCTTTGGCCCTGGATACAATGAAACAATAATCTGACAAATTTTCACTGTGTACACTAGCAATATGAACACTGAGCGGGTGCATTCTCCTCTACCTACTCGGTTACTAGAATTTCTCTTGAAACTACAGGGACTGTGTATGTCGTGCCTGGTGGTTGCATAAGAAAGTTATGAAGTTATGTCCATGATTTTTAGCTCCCTTCTTCAAATGTTCTTCCTCCTGGGTTTTCTATGTTCTTTCTATCCTAAAATGCATTTATTGGGTTGTGAGGTATGTTTATGGAATGGAAGCCAGGGGTTACGCTTTCGGCCTTGATTGTATCCAAAAGACAACCACATCAACAAAACAACAACAACAACAACATCTTTGGTCTTTTGTGGAATTTGAACTAAATCTATGAGCCTTATTAAATATCTATAATTCTATGATTTTTTTAAATTATGGGAAATTAATGGAAGATGTTTACATGAGTAATGTTTGCCCTTAATGTGTTATGAATGAATTTTTTGTAGTGTGTCTGGGCGCATGTGCAAGAAAGTAGGAAAAATGTTTCTGAAATAAAACTTGACAAATATTTGTAATGAAAAGTAAACTTAAAGATTGCTATAATTGCGCTATAGAAACAATGCAAGTATTAAACAAATATAAACTCCTCTGTTGTCTTTTTTTTTTTTTTTAGCTGTCCAGGGGAGAAAAGCAGCAAGAGTGTCCACACAGTGTGCCTTACCTGTATATTTAAATTACTAAATGAACTTTACATTGTAAGTGTAGAAATCCTAGCACAGACTCCGTGGTACTCACACCATTAAGATCACACACTGCAGCCAGGTGGTAGCCCAGGCCTTTAATTCCAGCACTCAAGAGGCAGAGGTAGGCGGGTCTCTGAGTTCGAGGCTAGCCTGGTGTATAGAGTGAGTTCCAGGACAGCCAGAACTACACAGAGAAATCCTGTCCCAGCATTCAGGAGGCAGAGGCAGGTGGATCTCTGTGAGTTTGAGGCCAGCCAGGGCTACACAGAGAAATCCTGTCTTGAAAAACCAAAAACAAACAAAAGTACCACACACTGCTCTTCCAGAGGACTGGAGCTGCCAGCACCCATGTCAGGTGGCTCCCGACTGCCTGTAACTCCAGCTCCAGGGGTCATCATGATGGCCTCTTCTGGCCTCTGCAAGCTCATGCACTCACGAGCACATAACCTCATACAGACACACACGCATAATTAAAAGTAGACCGAATCTTTAAAATCTTACTAGGAGGGCTGGTTTAGATGGCTCCACAGGTAAAGGTGTGTGCCACCAAGCATAATGTCCTGAGCTTAATCCCTGGGACCCATGTGGTGGAGAGAAAAGGACAGACTCCTGTAAGATGTCCTCTGACCCCCACGTGTATTCTGTGGCACATACGCCCCCTGCCAGTAATAATAAAAGTTTAGTTACCCAAAACACAAACAGCCAGTGATCACACCCCTTTCTTCTTTGACTCTGGGCTCCCACAAGTTAACAGCTGCATCTAACTAGGGCACTCGCCCTTG
Source organism: Peromyscus maniculatus bairdii (assembly GCF_049852395.1). Classification (NCBI taxonomy): domain Eukaryota; kingdom Metazoa; phylum Chordata; class Mammalia; order Rodentia; family Cricetidae; genus Peromyscus; species Peromyscus maniculatus. The sequence goes on along the minus strand of NC_134857.1, from coordinate 33,991,329 downwards.
ATGACAGATGCTCAGAGATCAGGGTCTTCTTCTGGTGCACTCTTAAGTAAGGGATGGCAGAATATAAAACCATGTTCTCTGTTCGTCCACCCGACATCTCTTCAGCCTTACGTACAGCAGGCCCGGAGTCCATAGCAAGTGGGAAACAGATCATTTACAAGCCAGGAGATAACTAAATGTGCACAGGTGGGTAGCCTTGGGCAAAGGTGAAGGAATAAAGAGTGTGGGGAAGGGGTGAGCCTTGTAAGGGGAGTCAGGGAAACCCTTGCTTCTTGAGGGTGAATCACCATCCCAGGCTGGGGAGAGACAGCCAGACCCCCAGCCTGAAATGAGTGGGTCTGGATCTTGCAGGAGCCGCAGAAGTCAGGGCTGGCAGCAGAGATGGATGAGTCGGGGTGGGAATTAGGGGTTCTATTGCTGGGAAGAGACACCATGACCACAGCTACTCCTATAAAGGAAAGCATTTCATTGTGGTGGCTCACTCACGGTCCAGAGGTTCCACCCATTGTGAGCATGGTGGGACATGGCAGCGTGCAGGCAGACACGGTGGGTGCTGGAGAAGGAGCCCAGAGCCCTACATCTTGACTTGCAGGCAACAGGAAATAGTCTGTCTCACTGGGTGTAGCTTGAGCATAGGAAACCTCAAAGCCCACCCCCACAGCAACCCACTTCCTCCACAAGGCCACACCCCCCATTAGTGCCACCTGCAATGGGGCCCATTTTCTTTCAAACCACCACAGATGCCCAGTGAGCAGCAGGCAATTGTGTTCCAAAGGACCTGGAGGCCTGTCACAGAGGAGTGTCCAGAAAGCCAGCCAATGGAGCAAAACTGTCTTTGAAAACCAATTTTGTTCAACTGAGTTTATTACAGTTCCCAGAAGCAGTTTTGTTTTGTTTGCTGGGAAAGTATTTTAGATTACATTTATTTGTTTACTGGCAGTAGGGATGAGGTGGGCACATTGGTGCCATGGTGTGTGTGTGTGTGTGTGTGTGTGTGTATGTGTGTGTATGTGTATGTGAATGTATGTGTGTATGTGTGTGAGTGTATGTGTGTATGTGTGTGTGTATGTGTATGAGTGTATGTGTGTATGTGTGTGTATGTGTGCATGTGTATGTGTGTGTGTGTATGTGTGTGTATGTGTGTGTGTATGTATGTGTGTGTGTATGTGTGTGTGTATGTGTGTGTGTGTGTGTGTGTGTATGTGTGTGTGTGTATGTGTGTGTGTGTGTGTAGGTCAGAGGACAACCTTCTCCTTCAACCAGTCTCCTGGGGAGCTAACACAGGTTACTGGCCTTGGCAACGAGCACCTTCGCCCTCTCAACCATTTTGCCAGCCTCCTTTGTTGTTTTGAGTCAGGGTCAGAGTGGCCTCAAAACTGGCAATGTGGCTCAGGGTGTGATCCCAACTGTGGGTGATCCTCCTGCCCCCCCCCCCCCCCCCCCCCGGTTCTGGGATCACAAGCATGTACTGCGACCTCTGGTTCAGAGACACTCCTGAAACCATGGCCACACTTGTCCCCAAACCTTCCTCCCACGTGTACCACTTTTGCTCTGGCAATGCTGTGGGGACTGGAGTGAGGACGGAGGCCTAGGGAGGAGCAGGGAGTGGTGCTGAGGAGAGGCAGAATCTGAGGTGTACCTTCTGAACTGTGGGGTCAGGTTTGCAAAATGCAGATTGGGGGCCAGGGAGCTGGCTCAGTGGGTGACAGACATGGTGGCCGGCCTTCCAATCCCCAGCACCCACCTAAAACTGGCGTGGCCTCCACCTCGATGCTGATCTCAGTGCTGGGCCAGGGGCAGGGACAGCAGCGTGCAGACAAGAGGATCACTTTGGGCTTGCTGGCCACCAGCCCAGCTCCGGGTTCAGTGAGAAACCCTGTCCCAAGAATAAAGCAGAGAGTGACCATACCCAACACCCTCCTTGGGCCTCAGGGAGCTTAGAATGTAACACACACACACACACACACACACACACACACACACACACACACACACAAGTGTAGGGTGTATAGCAAGTGCTATTGAGGAGATAGTTGGTCAAGGACAGTGTCCCCATCTTGTGGAGCCACACACAGAAGTGAGGAGACCGAGAAGTCAGGGGACGATCAGGGCAAGAGCCTTGCGCACATCTTCTGCAGGAAGGATGTTGAGGCAGGAAAAGCAGACCAGGACTGGGTAGCAGAAACATCTTTTAATGTGTCCTGGGGTGCAGGAGCTTCCTGAGTCCTGACCCTGGGGTGAGAATAACAGGACGATCCTCTGACTGTGTGGAGATGACTGGAGTTGTAGACCCTGGGTGTGTCGGTTTGCAGGTGGAAGACACGGGTTTAGGGGTTACAGTTGTAGGAAATGAGCACTCTGGGCCAGGCAGTACCTCCAGAGCCAGCCAAGGGCCTGTCTGTCCTTCAAAGCAAAGTTGAGCTACAGGACAGGGGTCGTAGCTCCGGGACAGAGCATTCACATCTCATCCATCAACCGTTTGGTCCTGGGTTTGTTCTCCACAACCAAAAATAAGTCACTGGGAAGTGAATGAAAGCCCTGTGGATGGGGTGTGAGCAACTAAAGCGTGAAGTTCATCATCCACCTGCTCACTGAATCCAAACAGTCCTTGAATTTCTCTGTGGCTCGGCTCCCCCTTGTGGCGAGGATCTGTTCTTGTATTGTTTCTGGCAAGAAGACATAAACAATGACCTAGTTCTAATGTATCCTCAGAAGGAACACAAAGGCCAGGCAAGCTTCCCTCGGGAAGCAGATGCTGGAAAACCAGGAACTTAAGGTCATCCTGGGCTACACTGTGAGTTCAAGGCTAGCCTTCAATACATAAGACCTTTTCTCAAAAAAAAAAAAAACCAAAAGAGCAGAAAGAAGTCTGCCAGGGCTGGGAGGCAGCTGAGTGGTGGGACAAGTGCTCAACATGTGTGAGGCCCTGGGTTCCATCTCTAGCAACACACACACACACACACACACACACACACACACACACACACACACACACAGAGAGAGAGAGAGAGAGAGAGAGAGAGAGAGAGAGAGAGAGAGAGAGATGCATGCACGCACATGCACCCATCACAAACAAAAACAACCTGAGCTAATTTTTTAATCACCAGATTAAACTTTTAATTGCTTCTTAACTGTTTTAAAAGCCCAAATTTCAAGAAGGCTAATAGCACATTGGGTGCCTACAGTAAACTAGATCAAACAAAGCTGGTTTATATTTTCTTAAAGGCATTTTTTTTTTAACTGTCTTGTGGCACTTTATAATCTTTAGCTGGAATGCAATTATCCGCCAAAATACAGGTTATGGGTTCACTGGTCCTGTACATCACTAAGTTGTCCGTGGGCCAGCCCAGCGTGGAGAAAGAGTTCTAGTTCATGGAGGAAGTTGGCTTCCCTTTCATTGTATACACCAAACACAAGCAATCAGATCAAGTCATGGGTAGGAGTTAGCTTCCTGAATTTCTACAGCGGTTCTCAACCCTCCTAAGGCTGCAACCCTTTAATACAGTTCCTCAGGTTGTGGTGACCCCCCCCCCATAGAATTATTGTTGTTGCCACTTCATAACTGTAATTTTGCTACTGTTAGGAATCGGAATGTAAATATTTTTGGAGATAGATGTTTGGCAAAGGGGTCACGACCCACTGGTTGAGAACCAGTATTCTAGACCCTGGCAGAGAGAACACCTCCCTAAAACAGAGAAGTCTCAGGCACCTTTACACAGAGATGGAAATAAACCAGGTATGTCAAAACACACCTTTAATCCCAGCACTCAGGAGCAGAGGCAGGAGGATCTCTATGAGTTCAAAGCCACCATAGTCTACCTAGCAAGTTCCAGGAGCCACCAGAGATGCACAGGGAGACCCCATCTCAAAACAAAACAGCTTGAAATAAAAACTAAACCGGGATGGCCCCACAGCTCAGCAGGTAAAGGGGCCTGCCGCAGCTGGGATCCTGATGCCCTGGGTTCATGCCACATGGTGGCAAGAGAGCATGGACTCCTGGAAGTTGTCCTCTGACCTCCGTGTGTGTGTGTGTGTGTGTGTGTGTGTGTGTGTGTGTGTGTGTGTGTGTGTGTGGTGTGTGTGTGTGTGTGTGTTAGCATGAATGTGGGAGTCAGAGGACAATTTGTAGAAGTCAGTTCCTTCCATCCTTTGGATCCCAGGGATCAAACCAAGGTTGTCAAAGCCTCAGCAGCAGGTGTCCTCACTGGCTGAGCCAGCTTACCGACCCACACAAAAAGAATTAAATAAAAAATCGTATTCCAGCTGGGCGGGCGGTGGTGGCGCACGCCTTTAATTGTTGCTATGTCTTTATGTTTTTTTTTTTTTCGGAGCCGAGGACCGAAACCAGGGCCTTGCGCTTGCTAGGCAAGCGCTCTACCACTGAGCTAAATCCCCAGCCCCATGCCTTTAATTGTAACACTTGGGAGGCAGAAGCAGATAGATCTCATGAGTTTGAGGCCAGCCTGGCCTACAGAGTGAGTTCCAGAACAGCCAGGGATACACAGACCCTGTCTCGAAAACCAAACCAAAACAACAACAGAAACAAACCAAAGCTAGGAATCCAGCTTGCCATGTGAGTGGAGTCTACACTGGAGGGAGTAGCATCCACCCCATAGCAACTGAATTGATTCCTAAAGAGCTAGAAGATGTAGCATATCTTGTTTATATAGTTATAATATTATAAACGTAACATTACATATTAAAATTATAATACTCAGCCTATGTGCATGTCTAAACATATGCTTGTGTGTGTGTACATGCGTGTGTATAAGACCCCTTAGGCAGGTAATAGCTATAGCACACACAGCATGGGACCTACAGCCAGAAACCTGACAGCAATCAATATTGAAATTTGAAAGAGCAAACTCTTTCAAATATCATGCACTAGACACAGCCACATGCGACATCAGAGCGGAGACTCAGAGCCTCTGATTCAGGGAGAAATGAAATCCAGCAAAAGAGGGAGGATGGGGGAGCACCAGGAAAATGCAGTTGGTTTTCTTGAGGTCTCCATGATGGTTTTGAGCACCACAGCCAGTGCCTATCTACCTTATTAATCACTGACTACATTCCTGAGTTCACTCCCAACTTCAGCGGGGTCAATAACTTTACAGAAGGGTTTGCAGGTGTAGGACCTCTTGAACTCCAGTCTCAGAGAGCCCAGATCTGCATGGAGTTGCCTGAGCAGAACCCACAAAAACCCTGGAACTCTGCTCTGCAATGTAGTCCAGTAGCTGATGCTCATGGCAGTGTTCCTGAGTAATTAAGAAAAGATCAAAAGGAAGCAGAAATGATGGCAGTGATTGTCTTGAACTGCTCTCTGGGGGCCGTATTAATGCAAGCAGCGATATCTAATGTCACCAGAGAACAAGAGGAAAGTTCAAGCCGGCAGGACAGGATTGGATAAAATATCTTTCAAAGCTATCACAAGGTTTGGAGCTTTCTTTACAATAATACGGGAAGTAGGAGAAGTAGCTGAGGCGTAGATAAAACCAGATTGGCCGTGTGTGGAAGCTGAGAGATGGGCACAAGGGAGTTCATTATGTTATAATGCCTGCTTTTATGTTTTCAAATCTGGAATAAGAGAAAAAGCATAAAACAATTTTAAGACTCCCAAAGGTTATTAACTATAAACATATCAAGTGCAAGAATCGCTGAACTTGATTGAGGCAAGCATTACCTGTCATAATTCTATCTGAGCAATTGCCTTTCTTTAACTTCTCGGCCCACTGGCATCTAAGCCCCATTGTGAAATGGATGGATCGGGTTTCATTCAATGTGGCGCTGATAGCAGAGACCCCTCCGATCGGATTCCTGCTCATTAAGCTGCGCTCTGGCTGTCACTCTGCCTCGGGGGAGAAAGTGTCAGATGATTTAGCGCAGTAGCTGATGCTCCTTGGTCTCTGTGGCAGTCACATTTTTCACTCTCTGGGGCGACACTGGCATTCTGGTTCTGAACATTGGTCTTATGAGTCTGGCTAATAGATCTGTCCTCAAAAGTGGGGCTGTTCACAGTGTGCAGACAAAACATCCAGGAGGGCTGGAGAGATGGCTCCGTGGTTAAGAGCATGGACTGCTCTTCCAGAGGACCCGAGTTCAATTCCCGGCACCCACATGAGGCAGTTCACAAATGCCTGTAACTCCAGCTCCAAGGGATCCGACGCCTTTGTTTCTGGCTTTCAAAAGCACCTGTATACATATGTTATAGACACACACCCGAATAAAAATAAACTGGAGAAGGAGGAGGAAGAGGAGGAGAAGAAAAGAAGGAGGAGGAGGAAGAGAAGGAAGAGGAAGAAAAGGAGGAGGAGAAGGAGGAAGAAGAAGGAGAAGGAGAAGAAGAATCTATGTTCTATGCCTTTGAAGAGCTGGAAAAGATTGAGCCAAGGGAGATTTCCCGAGATGATAAACATCCCTACTCTTACCCCCCCCCCCATTGCTCTCCCTGTGCTCCTGCCTTCCATTTCTCCTGCTTGACCGGCCATGACCCCTGCTCACCCCCCCCCCCAGTGTTGTCCTCTGGTCCTCTACACAGCTTCTCCCTGCCCACCTTCTGCATTCAGTACCATGTCCTCATGAGAGATGCCTTCCAGGACACAGGTGTCCTCTGCTGGCTCACTCTGCCACTCGGTTTGGTCTCCCTCTTCTCCGTGGTGTAGATGTGCCTACTTCCCAGTTGTACGTCATCTGCTGCTGTGAAACACGAACCACTGAGCTACGGCATTGACTTGCTCTCCGCAATTCGTTAACCCTTTGTATAGTGCCTAGAGCACTGGAGTTCTCATTCGATATTGACCGGGAACATGAATGAGTCTTTCCTGGGAATCTCCACTTGTAGAGAGTGTTCTTCAGTGAAGGAATCATGAGGCTGAACAGCAGTGCACAGCGAGAAGAGTACTGAGTGCAATTGCAGACAGCAGAATGGCTGGGTGACTTCCAGCTTGAGGTAATCAGGGGAGCCAAAGTAGCAAACATCAATCATCCATCAGTCAATCAATATAGCAGGAGCGGGATTGAGATGGGGATGGAAGCAGAAGGTGGTGGGAACCGCTGGGCCCTCATTCTAGGAACCGCTGTGGTAAACATCTGGTCCAGCAAAATAAAGTAAGATTAGGAAGACAGCCTTGGGGAGTCAGCTTTCTTTCAACCTCGAGTGCAAAGCTGTCCTCTGACCTGCACACACACACACACACACACACACACACACACACACACACACACACACCATGCACATATATATACTCATTAAAGTTTAAAAAAAAAAAAAAACTAAAAATTCTGTGGTGGTTTGAAAGAAAATGCCCACCAAAGGGAATGGCACTATTGGGAGGCGTGACCTTGTTGAGGTAGGTATGACCTTTTTGGAGGAAGTGTGTCACTGTGGGGGCGGGCTTTGAGGTCTCTTTTGCTCAAGCTTCCCTCATTGTGACACTGAGTTCACTTCCTGTTGCCTTCTGATCAAGATGTAGCCAGCACCATGTCTGCCTGCCGGCCAGCATGCTCCCAGCCATGGTGATAATGGACTAAACCTCTGAAACTGCAAGGAGCCACCAAATTAAATGTTTTCTTTATAAGAGTTGCTGTGGTCATGGTGTCTCTTCACAGCAATAGAAACCCTAACTTTGACAAATTCCTTTTCAAAAGCAACAAAAATACAATTCTTAGAAATAAATCCTTTTTAAGAAGCAAATTATAAATCTTCATTGGAAGATATTAAAGAAAAACTAAATAAATAGATTTGCGACATTCTTGGGCAGAAGGATCTAGCTTTATTATCATGTAGGCATGCTTTTGTAAAATTTTTCTTAAATTTTTTTTTTACCTCTGTGGGCTGGCAAGATGGCTTCGTGGGTACAGGCATTTGCCATGCAAGCCAGGCTTTTAAAATACCTTTGCCTCTGAAACAATTTAGTTACAAGTAAACCTTTTAATTTATAGTCAAAGTTTCTCAGCATGCATGGTGAATACTTGTCAGTCTTTTGAAAAGGGATAATATAATGTGCCCCTATCTGTCTCCAAATATAACCACTATTTTCATGGATACTGGCTTCCTTCTGGTCCTAGCATGGGCTTACACATGCTGGGTAGGTGCTGTCCCACTGAGCTACATATCCCCAGCATAGTGCAAACTAACATTTGTCAATTAACAATCTCAGTGTAAATTCCAGTTCATAGATATTTAGCGAAATGCTTAGTTTTCTATATTCACTTTATTTTCATATTCATATTTTGGGGTCAATCCTTCTTGTTTACTTCTGAGTCATCTACATTTTCATAGGCCATCTGAAAGCTCCTTGGTCTTTCAAAGCTAACTAATGATTAAAGAAGCCTTGCAGAGGTCAGGAGCTAGAAGGCAGCTCAGTGCAAAAATAGACACCAGCTGGAGCCCAGAGCTGCCTCCTCCATCAGACAGCTGCTATTGACAAGCTCCGAAACCGAACCAAAGTGGAAGTGAGATGATCTGAGGCCGTGAGGACAAGGAAGAGAGAAGCAGGGCCAGAAAGCAAAAGCTCTTCTACAACGCACCAGCTCGGGGCTGGAGAGATGGCTCAGAGGTTAAGAGCACTGACTGCTCTTCCAGAGGACCCCGGTTCAATTCCCAGCACCCACATGGCAGCTCACACCTGTCTGTAACTCCAAGATCTGACACCCTCACACAGACAGACATGCAAGCAAACGCCAATATAAATTAATAAATGAATTATGGTGGAAATATCTGTGAGAAGGTAGCATGGCCTCTGTCCTGGGCTGAAACAGCTGACTAGGCCCACACTGCAGAGCTCAATGCCTCTCTGGTTCTTCTGTCTCACTTGCAGAGGCTGAGACTGGAGGTTCATGAGTTCAAGGCCTACCTCAATTAGAGTGAGTTCAAGGTCAGCCTGGACAACTTAGTGAGATCCTGCTTTGAAATATAAAATTAAAAACTATGCTAAAGTGCTCACCTCAGGATGTGTGGGACCCCAAGCAGGAGGAGGCAAACACACAGAATAGCAAGCTGAGGTGTTTATGTTAGAAACCACCTTGTGAGTTGCAGAAAGGCTGAAATTCTGTCTGTGTGGCTAAGAGACTTTTATTAATGTAGGTCAGTCCAATAAAGGAGAAGAATCTTGAGATTTACAGAGGCAGGTGGGGTAACTGTCCCCAAATGGGAAGGCTGACGCTGAGAACAATGTCCACAGGGATCTCACAGAGACTGAACAAGCAGAAGCGGCCCTTGCTGACTGTCAAAATACATGGTAAGGAGATGAAGAAACTAGTTTATTCTATTCCCCGGCCTTCTGAGACGGGGTCATATTGTGTCCCCATGCTAGCCTCACACTTGTCACCTTGGAGTGTTGAGGTTTCAGGTGTGTGCGTCACGTCTCCATCCATCGCCTTCTAAAAAGAAGAGATGCTACCTACCTCGGTGAGCTTGGCGGAGACGTCCACATCAGAGCGGCCCTGTGTTCGCTTTCCTGTCATGAAACTCTCGGAAGGCGCATGTTCCCAGCACAATCCCAAAGCTATACAGCCAGAGCATCATGCTGGGCAGAAATTGCTCATTTTCACGAAGCGTGATTCAGCCATCACATCAGGAAATGTTTCCTCTTGTAAAGCCCTTGGAGCCAAATTGGTAGAGAATCAAGAGGCGTCGTTTAAGGAGTGATTTTCAAACGTCAAATGCTTTCGGGAGAAAGGATGATTGTGTGGCAATCAAGTGCAAGACACTGGCCTCCACGTGTGGAGACTGTGGCAATCAAGGCGATTATAAACAGAGTTAACGAGGCCCCTTCTCCTTCCCGACATGAAGAGCCTGGGGAAGACACGTGATGCCAGCCTGCAAGCAGAAACCCTTGACTCTGCCTCACGCGGCGAGGCGGCACAGGGCCACAGGGCCACGGCGTCACGAGGCCACGGAGCCACGGGTTGCAAGCTGTAAGCTAAAGAGACGCACCTGAAAAGGCTGGCGTCCGAGCCACTGGCAAGGCCGTTTGTCCCGGGTCTTCAGACTCTTCAGGTCCCGTATTCTGAGCAGGATGGCTATGGGGAATGGTGCTTGCTGTCAAGCCTGGAGAACTGAGTTCAATTCCAGGGGCGCATGTCAAAGACAGAATTGAGGGCAGGCTGGAGAGATGGCTCAGAGGTTAAGAGCACTGACTGCTCTTCCAGAGGTCCCGAGTTCAATTCCCAGCAACCACATGGTGGCTCACGACCATCTGTGATGAGATCTGGTGCCCTCTTCTGGCCTGCAGATAAGACACTGTATAATAAACAAACAAACAAACAAATAAATAAATAGCTTTAAAAAAAAAAAGACAGAATTGATCTCCAAAAATTATCTTCTGACTTCTATGTGTGCCCATACTCAATACACTGTCCAAGTTTGCATTCTGTCGATGTGATATCACCAAAAGGAGTTGGGAGGAAAGGGTTCATTTGGCCTACACATCCCCATCACACTTGATCACTGAGGGAAGTCAAGGCAGGAACCGAAGCAGAGGCCGAATGCTGCTTCCTGGTTGGCTGCTCACGGCTTACTCGGTTTACATCCATCGTTGGCCAGGCTCAGCCCTGTTCCTGGGTTTTCTGGTACACCATAAGCTATGCAGAAGCATCTTTACTGGAATTCATTCGCTGGATTGGCAGCTCTCTCAACTTGCTCTTGCACACTAATTAGGTGTCACATTCGTCTTTTTAACAAATGGGTCCAAAGTCTAATGCAATTCTAAATTTGGAAGGATTTTCAACAAGATAGAAAATTCTAACTTTTAAAATGCCTAGATCAAGATGGGTGCATTTTTGACATGGCGTAGACTTCAGATACATAAGCACTTCAGACCAGACCTCCCTGAGAAAGCGACGGCTTAAGTGTTCGTTTGTTTTTCTTTCTTTCCTTTCTTGGTTTCCCCAAGAAGGAAAGGGTTTCTCTGTGTAGCCCTGGCTGTCCTGGAACTCACTCTATAGACCAGGCTGGCCTTGAACTCAGAGATCCACCTGCCTCCGCCCCCCGAGTGCTGGGATTGAAGGTGTGCAGGTGTGTGCCACTGCTGCCTGGCTAAGTGTTTGTTTTTCTAAAAATAACTATCAATGGCTAAGCGGTGGAACCTGCTTAGATGTCCATCAAAAGGTGACTGGGTAAAGACAATGTGATGCAGGGCTATGGAATTCCATACAACCGTGAAGGGCTCAGCCCTAAATGGGACATCTCTATCACAACCCCTCCCCTTAATACTCAGGGATCATCTCAGAAAATGGAGGTGCAAGACTGTAAGAGCCAGAGCCAGAGGAGGGTTACCTCAACAGTTTGTCTGGCACGGTGGTGCTGTCATGCACATGAACTCACAGTAGCTGTGACTGCAATACATAAAGTCAGGTCAGCCAAAATGCCAGTGGAGATACAAGAGGGCTTCACAAAAACCACCCGTAGCTGAGGCATTATAGGCAATGGACGGCTGCGGGGGGAGGGGGGGCGGGGGGGGGCATCAGTTTTCTTTGAATGTGGCCCCCGAGAGGCCTGTGCACATATTGGCAGCAATAACTGGACTTGGTGGGCTTAAAAAAGACGCCACAGGAGCTGGAGGGATGGTTCAGCAGCTAAGAGTGCTTTGCTCTTTCTGAGGACCCGAGTTCAGCTCCCAGCACTCACATGCTGGCTCACAAAAAGAGAGGACATGAAGTTGGAAGGGGGAAATGGTAGGGAGGATATAATGGGTATTTTTAAAAGAAGAATGAAGTGCTTTCGAGATGGCTCAGCAGTTAAGAGCATTGGTTGCTCTTCCAGAGGACCCAGGTTCAATTCCCAGCACCCATGTGGCAGCTCACACGTACTTCAGTTTCAGGGGGTCCAACACCCTCTTCCAGCCTTCTCTGTCATCAGGCACGCACATGGTGCACAGACATACATGCAGGCAAAACACCCACATACATACATAGATCTTTATTTTTTTTTAATGAAATGACATTTATAGGACAATGTATGGAACTAGGGATATTACACTGAGTGTAATAAGCCAAACTAGCCAGGTGGTGGTGGCACACGCCTTTAATCCCAGCACTTGGGAGGCAGAGGCAGGTAGATTTCAGTGAGTTCGAGGCCAGCCTGGTCTACAAAGCGAGTTCCAGGACAGCCAGGACTGTCACACAGAGAAACCCTGTCCTGAAAAAAAAAAAAAAAAAAAACAAAATAAATAAATAATCAAGCCGGGCGGTGGTGGCACACACCTTTAGTCCCAGCACTCGGGAGGCAGAGCCAGGCGAATCTTTGTGAGTTCAAGTCAAGCCTGGTCTACAAAGTGAGATCCAGGACAGGCTCCAAAGCTACACAGAGAAACCCTGTCTTGAAAACTGCCCCCCCCCAAAAAATAAAATAAATAATAAAAAAAAACAAATAAATAAATAAGCCAGACTCAGAAAGACAAATACCTCGTGTCTTCTCTCACATGAGGAACCTTGATTTAAAATTCTCTCTCTCTCTCTCTCTCTCTCTCTCTCTCTCTCTCTCTCTCTGTGTGTGTGTGTGTGTGTGTGTGTGTGTGTGTGTGTGTGTGTGTCCCAGATGAACCTTAAGGGTGCTGGCAGGAAAAGAAGAGAGAGAGAGAGAGAGAGAGAGAGAGAGAGAGAGAGAGAGAGAGAGAGAGAGAGAGAGAGAGAGGAAATGTGTAGACCATGGAAGACATGTGACGAAGGGACACGGGGACAACTGGTAGACCAGCCAGAGGGTAGCAGGGGCTGTGGATAAGAGCAGTGTACATAAGAAAGTATCATAATGAGCCCATTGTTTCAGATGGTAACTTCAAAATAAATTTAAAAAAAGAAAGAAAAATAAGTCAAAAGAACCATTAAGAAGCAGAGCAGTGATGGTGCACACCTTTAATCCCAGCACTTGGGAGGCAGAGGCAGGTGGATCTCTGTGAGTTCATGGCCAGCCTGGTCTACAGAGCGGGTTCCAGGAAAGGCACCAAAGCTACACAGAGAAACACCTGTCTCAGGGGGGAAAAAAGAAAAGAAAAAGAACCATTAAGGTAACCTATTCCTTGGTAAAGTGCATTCTCTGCAAACGCATGGCACAGCTTTCCACTTCACAAGGGTTCTAATTGGCTCTAGCGTGGCACAGACGAGGCCACTGTGAGCCTCACTACTCACAGTCCCCGTGTGGAAATTTTAAAAGCCACACTTTATGCCTGGCCTCCCTTTCCAGATAGAGCTTATCCACATAAGCCTGAGGCGGCTGTTTTAACTGCTGTTCAGAAAGACATTTGTACCTAGTTAGAAGTGGCCATAGAATCATGCAGATTTACCTTGAACCACTTCCCCTGGGGGTTTCCAACTACAGTACAGGAAGTCCTCCTGACTTGAAGCTGCCATGTGGAGAGGGTACAAATGGCAGGGAGAACCAACCTTGAGAGCCGACTGCGCCATCCCAGATGTCCAGCCTTTCCCGACTACCCTTCCGATGACAGCAGTGTCCTGGACACCCAAACCGGAAGAGCCTAGCTGAACAGCTTGCTCACCCACCACAACTGAGGGATAATACATAACGGTTTTATCAACTAAGCGTCAAGGAAATTTGCCAGGCGACAATAGATATGACATATAAAATTAAGTCATTTCATTGTCACAGTAACCCAAAGGGTTGCTGTCAATCTCTTTTCTAAAATAAGGAGATGTTGGCTGTGGTGGTGCACACCTTTGATCACAGCACTTGGGAGGCAGAGGCAGGTGGGTCCACCTGAGCTACCTAGTGAGACCCTATCATTAAAAAATTTAAAAAAATAAAACGAGGAGACCTGAGGCCAGGGATAGCAGTATGGGTGAGTGGGTGTGCTGCGCAAATCTGGCAGCCTAATTTCGGTCCCCGGAACTCACAAACGTGCAAGAAGAAAGCTTGGACTATTCCACAAGGCTGTCCTCTGACTGCCACACTGCTCCTTAGCACACATATTTGCACACCCAGAAATAACAAAACTTTAAAAATGAGATTAGAAACTGCACAAGCAAGGCCCAGAGCTAGGCAGACAGGAAACACAGGACCATCAGCTCAGGTCTGTGGTCTCTTAGGTCTTATGCCCTGGGCTGAGACGTGTATGACTCCTTAGCAAAATATGTCTGGCTTGACAAATATTGACACATTGAGATGAGAACTAGAGACGTGGACAGAGCCATGGAAATGTGTTTGCATGCATGCTGGCCAGGGCGGTGAAGCTGAGCCAGGCTGAAAGTCTACCTAGCATGGCCAAGGCATAGGCTCCTGCCCTCGGCACTCAACAACTAAGTAAAATAATCATTCCAAATATGAAAATAGAGATTTTGACGTGTAGCTGTCTGCTAGTCTGTGCCTCGTGCCATTCAGTAAAGTATGGGCCAATGGTGAGGGGATGCAGGGAGGTGGTAACAGGAGAATGGACCTTGTGGGCAGCACCATGTTAGAGGACTTCGCAACACTTCTGGAGACATGTTGATGGCAGGTCCTGGGTGTCACCGGTGCTGAAGAGAACAGAAGTGACAGGGGACGCAGGCGAAGATTCTCGTGGCTGCTGCTGTGCCTGTATTTGCCACACCTACTTTCCTGGGTCTACCTAATGATTATGAAAGCTACCCCAAATCCTCTAAGCCCTTTGTTCCTTTTTTTAAATGTATTTATTGTGTTGGGGCACAGGGTATTGAACCTAGAGCCTCAAGCATCCTGGGCAAGTACCATACCACGACACAGCACTATCAACCTTTTAGATTTTTATTAATCCATTCATTCACCCATTCAGTTTTGAGATAGAATCTTAACCCAGGCTGGCCTCAAACGCACTGTGTAGGCAAGGATGACCTTTAAATTCTGATCGTCCTGCCTGCACCTCCCTAGCACTGGGATTCTAGGTGGACAGCGTATTCGGCCAGCATCTCACTTAGAGCTCTGTCTTCTAGGCTATTACAGTAAGTCGACTGTCACCATGACCTCATTTCCACATACCCTTCACGGCCACAGAATTCCCAGCATAAGTGTGATGATGTCGCTACCCTGCTCAATGGTCTCATTTGTTACCCACTTACGGTAAGGCTCAAATGGTTCTGGGAGGCTGTCACAGCTCCTTCTTTTTACTGCCTTACCCCAAATTCCTTCTCTCCTGAGATGTGAACACTGCCTCGTTTGTTTATTTATTTATTCATTTTAAGATGATGGCCTTGGGGCAAGCACCTGACTGGCCAGGCCATTCAACAGTCCATTCTAGAAACTTCAACTCAGGTCTGACAAATCAGTTCGTCTCTGTCTAGACGGTTGCAGTGTCCAACATCAGAAATGGTCGGTGACCACATTTTCCTCCCTACTGAGCCAGGAAAATGGAGAAAGTTCAGTGTGGGGTTCAGAAAGTCAAGGTCAATCTCAGCTCCCCTCTAAGTCCAAGGAGACGAGTCAGACTGAGTTTGACTCTGTCTGAGTTGCTTTCCCCCTTTTTTCTTCTTTTTAGTTTTTATTCTTTAGGCAGGCTCTCATGTAGTCTAGGCTGGCCTTGAACTCACTAGGTAGCCAACGATGACACTGAACTCCTGATCCTCCTGCCCCCGCCTCCAGAGGGCTGCAGTTCCAGATACCCTACCGTGCCTGTTGGGTGTGGGGCTGGGACTCTACCCCAGGGCTTTGAGCAGATTAGGCAAGCATTCTGCCGAGTACATCCCAGGCCTGCTTTAGACTGTGTGATACCTGTCCCCAAGAGTCCCCAACCACCGTACGGAACCCAACTCCCCCGAGCCATCGCCCCTTCTTTCCCTTGAGTTAGAGAACACCTCGCGTGGACCTCAGGCCACCCAGACAGACGTCCTTGCCGCTGTGATGCTCCAACACTGCTCCACTCCTGCACACCGTCCTCTGGTATGTGCTTATCCCATCAATCACTTACCCCCCTGGGACGGCGTCCTGCTTACCTATGCTGAAGTGCTTTCTGAAAATATCTCTTGCCTTCAGGGAGACTGAACTTTTGCTAGACCTTGCAGCCAAGTTAATACTATGCCTGGAGGCCATTTAAGACTGTGTGCTTTGCCTGCTGACCTACTGTGTGCTCATACTGTTTAAGCTGCCTTTAGAACAATGTGACCAATCCGTTTTTTTTTTTAAAAGATTTGTTTATTTATTATGTACACAGTGCTTTGACTGCATGTATGCCTGCACACTCTTAAGAGAGCACCAGATCTCACTATAGATGGTTCTGAGCTTCCATGTGGTTGCTGGGAATTGAACTCGGGACCTCTGAAAGATCAGCCAGTGCTCTTAACCTCTGAGCCATCTCTCCAGCCCAATGTAACCAATCTTAATATGCTTTGGATTTTCCATGCAATCAGCTTTTACAACCTAAGCTACATGCATAGTTTTACTCTTAAAAATTATGTACTAGTCCATGAGCCAGGATAGTGTGGTGTGTGTGTTTATCATTTACTGAAGGCAGGCAACAGGTTGAAAGCAACCCTAAACAAAATGAATATCCATCATATGTTGGAAGCAACATGTGATATGGGTTGATAAGATGTGTGAGGTTTTGAGTGTTACTGTGGGTCAGCTGAGGTCAGTAGTTTCTTCCCATGTAGACCTTTGAAGAGTTCTGTCAAGAAGCCCTCATTCCTTACCCATGCTATGTTTCCTGTACTGTTCAGTAAATACAGAGCAAAGCCCTTTGCTAGGACAGGTATAACACACAGCAGCACAGGCAGGCAATGGGGGCAGATCAGACACACAACACATGGGCTACAGGCCGGTCAGAAACCACAAACTCCAGACGGAAGACACAGGGAGAGAACTGGGGAATTCACATTTGGGCTCACTCTTGGTCAAATTATGTGTATGCAGGTGCTTGTAGAGTCCAGAAGAGGGTATCATATCTCCTGGAGCTGTAGTTATAGGTGGCTGTGAGGTACCCAACATGGGGTCCTCAGGAAAAACAAGCACTCTTAACCACTGAGCCATCTCTCCAGTCCTTCACCTACATTTTAAGCTCTTCAAAGACAGTTCTATTTGTTTATGTAGCTCCACAGCCTACCGCCACTGGGGAACACATAATAGGAATTTGGTAAACAACGGATAGACGAGATTATTTCAATAAACCAAGTGAATCAACATGTGCCAGCTCTAGCAAATCTAGACGGCCATGGCCAGTTGATGACCCAGAAGACCCAAATTAAGTCCCCAGTGCCCATGTTGCATGCCTCACAACCACCTCTAACTACAGCTCCAGGTGATCTGGTAGTGTCTTCTTGACTCCACAAACACCTGCATACATGTCTGAAGGACATGGCCAACTGATGAACCCAGTATCTGATGAAGACAGCTGTCTCTGTATATAGTTCAGCAGTTAAACACAAGAGTAACTTAGGTAATACAACTGACCAATGGGAAGCAGTATCCACTTAAAAGCCATACTGCACTCTCCAGAGGGGTCCAGGTTACAATCTTGTGCCTGAAACACACTCTTCTTTCTCCATCTCTAGTACCTGTGTCCACTCTGCTAGAAACACACCAGTTGTAGCTGGAGTTATCTCCAGTCCCCCCGGGCCTGCAGCCACTCAGACCCAAATAAACACACAGACGCTTATTTTATTTAAACTGTTCGGCCATTAGCTCAGGCCTACCACTGACTAGCTCTTACACTTAAACTCAGCCCATTTCTATTAATCTGTATGTCACCACGTGTTCCATGGCTTTACCTGTTGCCTTTACATGCTGCTCCCTGGACAGCAGGCTGGCATCTCCTCCTCCGCCTTCTGTTCCCACAATTCTCTCCTCTGCTTGTCCTGCCTCTACTTCCTGCCTGGCTACTGGCCAATCAGCATTTTCTTTATACAGAGCGATATCCACAGCAACCAGTCATTTTTAGAGCATGTGCTGTGTGCAGTGAGTAGTCTTGAGAATTCCTTGTTTTAGACTTTGGACTTGTTTTTTGTCATCAACATCAACTTCATTGGTTGAGAATACCTAATCAAAAAAATTCCCAATCCAAAATGATCTAAAATCTGAAAGTTTCTAGATGAAATAAATATCAGATTTGGGATTTTCAAATTAAGGAATCACAGGGCATATATATTTTCTAAGAACTACAGCAGACAGGGGAGGAGGTATGTTCTTTAATTTTATATTCAACCCAGAAAACAAAGGAAACAAAACAGCATTTCTTTGTGGCAAAGATGGTTTATTGTACTTCATGGGAGAAATGTAAGAGGGACACTGGTTCATAGCAAAACTACTGAACTTGTCGAGGAAATATGAAAGAGCAGTACAGACAATCAAGCAATGTGGAGGTGACCACAACAGATTCTAAAGTAGTTTGCTTTGGTGTTCTCAAATTAAGATCTTAATAAAACATCTGATACTTCTGAATAAATGTCAGTTAAAATAAATTCACAGAAGTACAAAATGTGTGATTTGTGCTTAAAAAATTAATAACTAGATGTCAGTTCACCATCATTTTGGAAGTGATGTCAACAGTCAGTAAGTGCTTTATAAACACTTTGGCTAAAGGCCTAATCTTGCTCACCTGATAAGTATCTTTTTAAAATAAAGAATTAAAAACTAAAGTGGTTTTTAATTAATTAATTAAAAACTAAAGTGATAAGTCATTACAAATAAGATACAAATGTTTTAATTAATAAATACTAAAGTGGAAAAAAAAAACGATGCTTTTCACAGAATTGTAAAAAAATGCTCATTTACTCCTTATAAAAGAAATAGCCTGCTAGGCAGTGGTGGCGCACGCCTTTAATCTCAGCACTAGGGAGGCAGAGGAAGGTGGATCTCTGTGAGTTCGAGGTCAGCCTGGTCTACAGAGCAAGTTCCAGGACAGGCTCCAAAAAAGCTACACAGTAAAACCCTGTCTTGAAATTCCAGCCCCGCCCCCCCCCCCCAAAAAAAAGAGAAACAGTCTGTTACTTTAAAAAGAAAAGTAATGCATTAATAGTACTGAAGAAACAGAGCTGAGAACAGTAAGGAGCAAAGCAGAGCTGGGCTGGGAAAGCCTATCTGTCCCTCCCCAGTTGTACAAAGTGTTGCAAACAATGAACAGAGGCTCCCTTCTGTAAAACACTTGTCCAGCCGCCAGTTACTACAGCCATTATGTTTCTCCAGAAAAATAGTTCACAAGTCAGCGTTAGTTTAGTCATTAATCCTAGTGTGATTGAGAAAAATGTATTAGGCTAGTTCTGGTGACACAAGCCTTTAATCCCAGCAGTTGGAGGATGAGGCAGGTGGATGGATATCTGTAAGTCTGAGGCCATCTTGGTCCCAGGCCAGTCAGGCCTATAAAGTGAGACCCCCCCCCCGTATTTAAAAAGAAGAAAAAGAAAAATCTCTCTAAATGCAAATAAAGCCAACTTGGGCCCTAATATTTAAAATTGTGCAATCATTTCTTCAAAGTTTTATCTTCATTTAGTTTTTATTAAGTAGAAAAAGTTTGCATTTGTAACTGAATTTTCCAATTGGGACCTTCAGAACAATGAAACAAAAATCTGAAACTAGGTCAGAGTACCTTTATTTCCCACATTCTGAAAATATTTATGTAAAATCTATTTTGGCATAATTTTCTCTAAAACTGCCCAGGGCTGCAAGCTGTCAAAATGAGGATGTGCACGCTTAGGCTAAACATGCCTTACACTCCATTCTGCAAACAGCTTCATATGCAAACGTGCTATTTTCTTTGTGCAAAGTCTTAAATTCAAACTAAAAGTATTTAGGGCAAAAAAAAATTTTAAACTATTTCTTTCACCACTGAGGGACAGGCAAGATATTTTTCAATATTGAATTCATTTTTTCATACCAAGGAACAGTTTGTGGCCATAAAATTCAAACATTTAGAAAAACTGACCCAACAACACTATTACAGGAATACATGTAGGCTCAGCAACTCGAGGCGTGCTCTCAGCTCTCCGCCATATGGATGCTGACTGAATCCAGCCCCGGGTCAGCCAACTGTCTAGGAGCAGGGGACAGGGGGCACCAGGACCCAGCTTGGTAAAGATCTGATATTTCAATTAAAAGTCATGGCTAAAATAAACTCCCGTCAGAACTGTCTGGATTCCTCTGATTGGTTTTTAGTGCTTAGATGCCAAGGAAAAATAAAAGCACCTTAGTAGCTCGTCATTTGCCTTTAGCTCTACGCAGCATTTCTTCGATGGTCCAGGGACACTTGGGCCGCCTTCACCGGGCTGCACCGGAAAGACGGCCTGGCTCATCCCGCTGTACACGGGCCCTCTCCCCGCATTGTCATGGTGACAGACTTGTTAAGAGGATGCAGAATACAAAAGGCAGCATAGCAATGCCAAGAACAGGACGCTCCGTTGTATTTCAGATTTAATCTTACAGACTTAATTACACTTATCAGAAGCGTCCCTCCGGTCAGCCCCGGGACGCGATACCTGCGACCTAGCACCAGCACGGCACCGCTGGCTTTGTTTCCGGTTTCAGGCTAATTCTGTTATCAGGTGGTTGGCTGAGCATCAACGGCTTGTGGCTCTTCAGCTTATGAGCCAGTGTCATAAATATAGCTTCTACGTGGTCATTATCATTGGGATTTTTAGCAGAGGTCTCAAACAAAGGCATACTGTGTGTGTCAGCAAACTTCTGTGCCAAGTCTGTGGGCACCTGAATGGCGCTTCTCAAGTCACATTTGTTTCCAACCAGAATGCGAGGTATGTCGCTTGCCAGCAGGTGTTGTTTGCATTCCTCGATCCAAGATGGCAGGCTGTGGAAGCTGGCCATGTTGGTCATGTCATACACGAAGACGACAGCATGCACATTCCTGTAGTAGTGCTGAACCATGCTCTTCCTGAACCGTTCTTGTCCTGCAGTGTCCCACAGCTGGATCTGGAGCGTGGCAAACAGAAAGCAAAGTCCACAAGTTCAGTCCAATGACACACGTATCAAGCAACTTAACCACCTCTACCTGCTCCCTAACAGCGTGACACCTGGGAGCTTGGCTTTTCTGAGTGGGGTCTAGACTTCACCAGGCTAGTCCAGTCACCACGTGACTACTAAGTATGACTATAAAAATCTGAGCAGGTAAGGTCTTAAAAATGATTTTTTTTGAAGAAAATTGAGGGAAAGGGATACAACACATAAAACACCCAGAATCTTCATAGCCTGGAGACAGGAAAGGCAAATGCTGAGTCCAATGTACTAAGTGAGTGGTTTTACATTTCTTATCCTGCATGCACACACATGCCATGATGAGTCCACGCAGGCCAGGTCAACTCAGCAGTCGGTTCTCCACTGACACTTGGTAGGATGCAGGGACCAAGTACTCCCAGCCACCAGGCCATCCATCTAGCCCTCAGTATTGACTTTGAAATCTGTCAGCTCTTTAAATTCAAATTTCTTCATCTTATCCTTTTTTTTTCTTTCTTTTTTCCCTTTGATATAGGGCTTTACTGTGTAGTTCTGATGGCCTAGAACTCTCTATGTAGACAGAGCTGGTCTCAAACTCACAGAGATCTGCCCATCTCCAACTCTGGAGCTCTGAGATTAGAAGCATACATCACCATGGCCAGCCTCTCCATTTTCTTAATAGCCTTCCTTTTTCCTAATTAATATAAGTCTAATTTTATTCAGAGTAGAAATATAAGTACTTACAAATCGTGATTTTTTCTGATTTTCTGGTATTTAGGGGACCCAGTGGCAGAATTTGAACCACTAACATGAAGGCACTCCAGGAAAGCTACTGTCTTTAGGATTGAAAACCCAGGGCCTGGGGAGAGGATAAAGTGTTTGCTGTATGTGGTAGCTTGAATGTAATGGCCCCCATTAGCTAACTGGGAGTGGCACTATTAGGAGGTGTGGCTTTCTTGGAGTGGGTATGGCCTTGTAGGAGGAAGTGTGTCACTGTAGGAACGGACTTTGAGGTTCCCTATGCTCAGGATACTGCCCAGTATCACAGTCCACTTCCTGTTGCCTTCTGATCAAGATACAGCCAGAACCAAGTCTGCCTGCACACCGCCATGCTCCCCTCCATGATGATGGACTGACCCTCTGAACTGCAAGCCTCCACCTCAATTAAACGCTTTCTTTTATAAGAGTTGCCGTGGTCATGGTGTCTCTTCACGGCACAGAAACCCTAACTAAGACACTGAAATTTGAGACCCTGAGTTCTGTCTCCAGTACTCACAACAGCCAGGTGCATCAGTCACACCTCTAGCCCCAGCAATGGGGGGTGAGGACAGGAGGATCTCTGGGGTGTGCAGGCCAGCCGGACGAGCTGGACTGTTCAGTCGCCAGTGAGAACCCTGTCCCAGAACTAAGGTAGAGAGCCCTGGGGAAGAATGCTAGCCTCCATGCATGCCTGCACACACGATCCTGAACAGACACAGGGAGAACATTGAGAACACGTCATGTGTCACAGCTCACTCTGCCCCTTGTTGCCCGACAACAGGCATTTATAAGAGTGAGAACAGCCTCACGAGGAAAGCACAGTACAGAGTTAAACATAAGCTTGGCATCCTACTGTCGAGCTGGGAACCCGGCTTCAGCTCCTCTCCCTCCCCCTCTCCGTCTCTCTCTCTCTCCCGGGACCCCACCCTCAGAAAACCCACCAAACAGCGGCTCCTCCCCTGGAGCTGCTCAAGACCAAGCCTACAAGGCATCTAAGCTCTGGTGCATAGTTGTGCCACGTGATTCCTCTTCCTCCCTGCTGTCTGTGGTACTGTGACTCGGAAGACTAGGGCAGAAGTAGCTGGAGTCTGAGAAAAGCCTGGGCAACTGAGAATACGCTGTCCTTAAACTTAAAGATCCAGAGGCTGGAGAGCCAGCTCAGCAGATAAGAGCATTTGCTGCTCTTAGAGAGGACCAGGGTTTGGTTCACAGCACCTCTATGTTGGCTCACAATGGTGTGCAACTCCAGTTCCAGGAACCCAACCTCCTCTCTGGCACCTTGGTGGGCACCAGGCACACACATGGTGCATACACACTCACCTACATAAAATAAAGATAAATGAAAGCTTTCTTTAAAATCCTAAGAGAAGATGTTGTCTCACTCTCACGACCTCTGCTCCTGGAGTTCTCACCTCCAGTTACCACGCCTTGCCTTGGTGGGCCCTCTTTATCAACAAAAGCCAGTTACTGAAACCTTTAGCTTCAGAGTCAAAAGTCACATAGGATTTTGTTCTTTGTCACCTGCCTTTTCATTAGCTTTCTTTGTCACTTGAATTTGGGAATTCCAGGGTAACCTACCAATGCCCTGTCTGCATAACCGAACACTCAGCTCCTACCCCTACTACAGGGATTGCCAGGCCAGATCCTGCCCTAACAGGGAAGTCAGACACACGATACGATAAAGATGATGATGGTGTGATGGAGGGCTAAGGGGATTTCCACAGAAGGAAGCAGAAAGGCTGGGATTCTAGGAGAAGCTGAAAACCAATCTTGCGTGGAAATACAGGAAGGAGGGAGGCTCTTCAAGGCAACAGTGAGAAACCAGCAAATGACTGGGCTGAACTACGGGAAGATGAAGGAAGAGGGCGGCATGCATCCACCAGAGGAAGGCTTGTGGAAACTGTTTTTAAATGAGATCAACGGAGCTGCCATCAAAGCTCAAAGGCAGGTCTGAACTGTTTCCCAGTACTAAGGATGAAACTCACTGTCCTGACCATGCCCGACAAGTCCGCCATCACTGAGCTTTACACATCTCTCTCCCCTCAAAGGGAGGCTTGAGGGAAAAACTGCAGCTAGGGTTTTGACGAGAGGAGTAACAGGAAAACTGCAGGAGGAAGCTGGCTGGATGTAGGGAGGGAAGGATGAGGATTACATGAGGATGACCTGGAAGATTCCGAATTTCATGTCATTTTCATTTACCATGAAATCTCATTCTTAGACTCATTTTCTCCAACCACCCAAAAACACAGCTGGGGTACAGCTTGGAGCCGTGAGCACTGGCTTGTGTAGCACGTGACGAGGCAGCCCCGCGTTCAAGCCCAGCACAGAGAACAACACAAAACTCATTCTTAGACTGCATGTCCCACAAAAACAGGAAGTAGAGCAGTGGACTGTCACAGCTTGCTGCTCCTTACACCGTACTAGCATTCTTTGTGCTTAATATATTTGATCTAGGGGGAGGAGACATCTTGGCTGTTTTTCCTTAGTTAATATTAACATCATTCTCTCTTCTCCCGATATAACAGGAGAGTCACCGACATGTTTAAGTAGTGACTGCTGATCCCTGATGGAAGACTGGATTAAATCTCAAAATGACTGTTGAGAGAGGCACCCAGCTAGACAGTCAAGGGGGAGCATATGGATCAAGACTGGGACAGTCGATCTGAAAGTCAAATGCATTTTTATTTAAGGAACTCATTTTTATTCAGCTGCCAAAATCCTGTGAACAAGATTTTCCTCTTTCAAGTTTATGCATATAGCACTCAGAAATCAATTAGCAAGTACAGCCTTCTGGGGTTTTGTTTTCTTTCTTTGGTGTGTGTATGTTTAGACAGGCTCTCACTATGGCGCTCTGGCTGGCCTGGAATTAGAAAGGAAGGCTCTTTAAAGCTACCAGACGGCTGGTGGCCGTGGCCACGCTGGCCGAATAGCCTGAGGAGTCCTTTTCAGACAGATCTATGAATGCTGGGAGCGGAGGGGTGCTATCATACCTGACTCAGCCTTCTGAGACGAGGAGGCCTGCAATCCCCTGCAGTCAGGCCAGTCCTGAATTTAAGACCACCCTCCTGACTCAACTTCACATTATGTAGCTCCGGCAGGCCTGTAACTCACATAATCTACCTATCTCTGCTTCCAGAGTGCTGAGAACAAAGGCATGAGCCACCACACCCAGCTTGAGGAAAGGTTTTCAAAGATTTAATATACACAGGGATGGGGACAGAGCTTAGGCCACAGAATGCTTGCCCATTGTACACACAGCCCTGGATTCAGTCCCCAGCACTGCATAAACCATGTGTGCTTGCCTGTAATCCCAGCATCCAGGAGGTAAAGACAGGAGGTTCACAAGTTCAAGGTCAGGTAGCGGAGATGAGGCCCCATCTCAAAATACACAGGAGCAAAGAGCAATTGAGAGAGACATCTAACATCAACCTCAGGCCTCTACACACACACACACACACACACACACACACACACACACACACACACACACACACACTTTAAGGTTATCCTTGAATATATAGACTTTGAAGTCAGCTTTGGGTACATGAGACCCTAGGACGACTGTGGCTTATAATAAATTTCGGTTTTACTCAATCATTGAAAAAAAAAATAGCCAAACGAATGGAAACACATGAACTATGAACCAAAGGCTGAGGGGCCCCCAGCTGGATCAGGCCCTCTGAATAGGTGAGACAGTTGATTGGCTTGATCTGTTTGGGAGGCATCTAGGCAGTGGGACTGAGTCCTGTGCTCATTGCATGAGTTGGCTGTTTGAAACCTGGGGCTTATGCAGGGTCGCTTGGCTCGGCTTGGGAGGAGGGGACTGGACCTGCCTGGACTGAGTCTACCAGGTTGATCGCAGTCCTCGGGGAGGCTTTTCCCTGGAGGAGGTGGGAATGGGGGGGAGGCTGGGGGTAAGGGGAGGGGGTGGGAGGGGGAAAACAGGGGAACCCGTGGCTGATATGTAGAACTGAATGGTATTGTAAAATAAAATAAAAGGAAAAAAATAAAGGCATACAGGGCTGGAGAGACAGCTCAGAGGTTAAGAATACTGGCTGCTCTCCCGAAGAACCAAAGTTTGATTCCCAGCACCCACATGGTGGCTTAAAACCATCTGTAATTCCAGTTCCAGGAGAACCCAATGCCTCTGTGGGTACTGCATACACACGGTCCACAGACATACACACAGGTTGCACCAGTACACCTAATATAAAAAATATTTTTAAGTGCCAGGGATGTAGCTTAGTTGTGGAAGTGGTAGAGCACTCACCTAACAGGCAGGGTTTGGATCCCAGCCCTAATACCACCACTACTGCCACCAATACACACTTCTCCAGAAGAGGACACCAAGGTGACCTGTCAGATGAACTGAACAGGTTGACAAGATGAAGAGGGTGTGTATATATGTGCGTGTGCATGTGTGTATGTGTTTGAGACAGAGTCTCATTGTTCCCTGGCTGTCCTGGAACTTGCTGTATAGATGAGGCTGACCTCAAACTCAGATCTGCCTGCCTCTGCCTCCTGAGTGCTAGGATTAAAGATGGACACCACCACACCCACTACGGCTCCATAACTTTGTGAGATTTTTTTTTTTTTTTCAGGAAAGATAGTACATTATTTTAAGCCAATGATTGACTTACAAACAGATCCTAGAGGTAAGGGACTATTCCTTACACCCGCAGATTTTCTTTTTTCTTACTTTTTTTTGGTCTTGTGTTTTTGTTTTTTAAGATAGGGTTTCTGTGTAGTCCTGGATATCCTGGAACTCATTATGTCAGTGGTTCTCAGCTTTCCTAATGCTGTGACCCTTTAATACAGTTCTTCATGTTGTGCTGACCCCCAGCCATAGAATTATTTTCATTGCTACTTCATAACTGTAAATTACTTCAAAAACTGTAAATAGGAATCATAATGTAAGTATCTTTGTTTTCCCATAGTCTTAGGTGACCCCCATGAAAGGGTCATTCAACATCCCCCAAAGGGATTTCAACCCACAGGTTAAAAACCACTACACTCTGTAGACCAGGCTGGCCTTGAACTCAAGAGATCTATCTACCTCTCCCTCCCAAGTGCTGGGATTAAAGGCAAAAGTAGGTGGATCTCAGTGAGTTCAAGACCAGCCTGGTCTACACAGAGGGTTCCAGAACAGCCAGGGCTACACAGAACGACTGTCTCAGGGGTGGAGATGGCTCAGCAGTTAAGAGCAGTGGCTGGTGGCGCACGTCTTTAATCACAGCACTCAGGAGGTAGAGGCAGGCGATCTCTGTGAGTTCGAGGCCAGCCTAGTCTACAAATCGAGTTCTAGGACAGCCAGGGCTGTTTCACAGAGAAACTCTGTCTTAAAACAAACAAAAAGAGCACTGGCTGCCCTTCTACAGGACCCAGGTTCGATTCCCAGCACCCAATTCAAACATACATACAGGCAAAACACCAATGCACAAGAAACAAAAATAAATTTTAATTTAAAAGACTCTTAAAATTAAATAAACAGATAAATATAATTAAAAAAAAAAAACCAGAAAAGCAAATACCTTAGTCTGTTTTCTGTTGCTATAACAAAACTTTCGAAGGTTGACTAATTTAGAGAATAGAGGCTTATTCGGTTCACAGCTTTATAGGTGGACAAGCCACTCCCAAGAACCCAGTAATCCATAAATGGGATTAATTCACTAACTTATGAATGAACTAATCCCTTAACCAGTCAACAGATTAATCTAATTAATCTATGAAGGGATTAACCCATTTGTAAGTCCAAAGGACCCAATCACCTCCCAAATGTCTCACCTCCAAGTCTCATTACTTTAGGAACTTGGGAATTAAGATAACTTAGGAGACAAATTTAAGCCACACCACAGCCTGAAGCTTTTCATCGGCTCACACTTGCACCTGAGTTAGCTGGGCTCCAAAGTCTGAGCAACTTCCCACAATTGCTCACCCCATGCTTGCACATGCACACACCAGACGCCTCATCTTTTCTACCATCACCAGCGTCTACACCTGACCCAGTTTAGCTTGAAAAAAAGTTGGCCTTCCACCCATCTAGCTCTTCTTGCAGTGTACACAAATCTCTTTCCTCAGCTTCTGCTAGGGATCAAACACTGGGCCTTGGGCATCCCAGTAAGCACCCTATCACTGGGCTGTGTATACCCTAGTCCCATAGACCTCCCTTTACTTTACAGTACCGTGTACCCAAACCACCAGGACTGGCAGCGCTTGCCAAGCTACACTTGACCCTCAGCACCTGCAACCCCAGCCGCAGGGAAGCAGAAACAGGAGGATCCTCGGGGCTTGCTAGTCAGATAGTCTCATGGAATCAGGGAGCTCCAGATTCATTGGGACACTGCCTTAAAAACATAAGATAGAGAGCAACTTCGCAAAGCTGACATGAACATCTAGAGTCTGGACTAGTCTGGACTTACCACCACCACCACCACCCCGCCCCTGCCCACACGAGCGCGCACGCACACACACACACACACACACACACACACACACACACACTTATGCACACATGTGCACCCACACACATAAATGAAAATGGAAAAGTCAAGGGGCATAGAGAAGGTGGTCCCCTAACTCAGATGATTGCCCCTTATCTTTACTGGGGGTGAAAATTCTTTGAGGGCAGGGAGGGTGCGGTGAGTGAAGAAACGGAAACTTCATGCCTCAAGAACAGAAAGGGAAGAGGAGCAAATCAAAGCTGTTCCAAGGAGACTGAGGTAGAAGACCGCCAACATAGGCCAAAGGAAAAGCAGCTGCTGAAGGAAGTCAGGGTAGTTCCTGGGTTTCGTGTGGGGATTTTGATTTGTTTGTTGTGTATTTTGAGATGCGGTCTCGCTGAAGTCTCCCTAGCTATCCTCGGACTCACTATACAGAACTCCCAGAAACCCACTTTCCTCTATCTCCCAGAATTCTAGGATTAAAGGCATGGGTGGGCCTCCCCCACCTCCATTTCACAGGTTTTAAGGGACGGTATTAAGTAAACCTAGTGATTTTGCAATAGAGTGTGGAGGTTCACAGCATCAGGCGGCCCCCGACTTGTCAAGAATCTTTATTCTGCAATTCCAGGAGTCCAACCCTTCAAATCCCAATCCCGGCTGTCTTGGCCTTCCCTACTATGATGACAGCATCTGATGTCTCAGAAGCCACCTGGGAGAGGGTCTGTGCTTGCATGAAGAGATAGGATTTTGGCAACCACTTAAGATCCACTGCATATATAAAGCTTCAATGGGAAAATAGATTTTTTTTTTCTAAACAAATTGGTTATCATACAGAAACCGCCTCAAACGCAACAGGCTTTATTTCCACAATACTTAGCATTTATGCAATGCTCTTCGAAATAACTGAGTTTTCTATGCTAAAGAAATTTCTGGGTTTGTTTCCTTCGGTCATATTCCCCAGACTCCCAGCACATAACTCTCAGGCAATTGGGGGGGAGGGGGATGACTGCCCCCTACACCATTGACACTCCAAGTGTGATCCACAGGCTCGTTACAAGTGCGTCATATGGGAGCTTACCAACTCATAACGCGCTGTTTTGAAAAGCAAGATGCCCAAGGTAAAGTTGGTGCACGTTAGAGATGCGGGGCGGGGAAACACTGCCTCCGAAGTTTGCTACATACAGACGCGCTTTCCACACCAGCGTGGGGAGCAGACGGGGCCCCCGCACACTCCCGCCCAGAGCCCGGGGTGCGGTGCACACCCCTGCAAAGCCGGGGCAGCCCTCCGCAGCCACACACCCCCTCCCCCATCGGCGCACCTTGATCCGCTCGCCATCGATCTCCACGGCTCGCTCTCGGAAGTCCACCCCGATGGTGGCCTCGGTGCGGTCGGGGAAGCGGCCGGCGCAGAAGCGGTAAGTCAGGCACGTCTTGCCCACGTTCGAGTCGCCGATCACGATGATCTTGAAGATGCGGGAGCGGGCGGGAGGCAGACACCCGGGCGCCCCTGACACCGCACAGCTGGACGAGAAGCTGACCTCCAGGGACGACTCCATGTCCGAAGCCATCCTCCCGACTCCCTCCGAGCTGAGGCGGCGGGAGGAGACAAGCCTCGGGAACGGCGTCCCCGCAGCGACAGCGTTCCCCGGCGGCACCCCACAACGCCCGGCTCCCCAGGGCCCGCAGGCCCCGCAGCGCGCCTGCGCGAGCCCCGCCCGCCCCTGCCCTCCCAGGTGTGGCGCCCGGCTCCGGCCTTCTCCGGCCCGCCGGCGCGGTGTACCTGCAAAGGCCGGCCGGCGCTCCCTGGCTGGACTGCAGCACGGAAGGTCCGCCTGGGGGACCTCTGTCTGCGGCACTCCCGACCTGGACCGGCCCTGCCACGTCCGATGTGCCGGGGACTCTGGAGGAAGCGGCGCAGCTCCTCAGGGGCGGGGAGAGAGACAGCAGAGAGGAAGGAGGTGCGGCCCCGATGCTGTCTCGCGAGAGGCGGCGGTGCGGTGGTGGCGGCCACCGGGCAGGGCGGGCAGCCGGGTCGGAGCAGTGGGGGCCAGGGCATCGGCTGCGCTCACCAAGTCCTCCAGCCTTTGCGGAGCGGGACCGAGTGGGCAGGGGAGTGCGAGGATGCTCGGCCTTGCCTTTCCCGGCGCCGCCATGGCCCCTTGAGGTTATCCTCGGATCTTGTCGCCCAAGCCTTGTTTGCTTTAAATACCCCCGATCGCATAGAGCAGATCACCGTGGGACTCTTGGGAAACCCAAACCCTTTACGCAGCTAGGCGTGCGGGTCCTGGAACGCCTGCTAGCGGGAGCTGAGGCAGAAGGATGTAAAGTCGGAGTCCTCAGAGGAGGGAGCCTAGTTTTTAATCCGAGCACTCAAAAGGCAGAGACAGGAGAATCTCGATGAGTTCAAGGCCAGCCTGGGTTACATCGCGAGCTCCGGGACAGCCAAGACTTTTAACAGGTCCCCACACCTTAGCACAGGATAGAAGTACCATTCAGACCTTAGAACCCAGCACTTAGGCAGCAACATCTGCCGAGAGAGAGAGAGAGAGAGAGAGGGAGGGA
The DNA here is from genome assembly GCF_049852395.1 of Peromyscus maniculatus bairdii. NCBI lineage: Eukaryota > Metazoa > Chordata > Mammalia > Rodentia > Cricetidae > Peromyscus > Peromyscus maniculatus. Next base: position 33,960,738 of record NC_134857.1, on the reverse strand, counting down.
GGGAGGGAGGGAGGGAGGGAGGGAGGGAGGGAGGGAGGGAGGGAGGGAGGGAGGGAGAGAGAGAGAGAGAGAGAGAGAGAGAGAGAGAGAGAGAGAGAGAGAGAGAGAGAGAGAGAGAACAAAGACCTAATCCATCAACATTCATAGTTCTGGGACAGTTCCTAATCTAATGACCTTGCTTTTTGGCTTCTGTGGTCCTGCTTCTGGCTAACTATTCTTGTTAATTGAAGTATGTCAACCAATGTGATTTTGTGTGTGTGTGTGTGTGTGTGTGTGTGTGTGTGTGTGTGTGTGTGTGTGTGTGTGAGAGAGAGAGAGAGAGAGAGAGAGAGAGAGAGAGAGAGAGAGAGAGAGAGAGAGAATTAAAAACTCATCCTGAGAAAGGCTGGGGACTGCACTTGGTCCGAAATAAATATTGCTAGAACCCATGTCCAATTGGTCTTCTCGAATGGATGCCTCACAACTAGAGTATAGAGACCCTCTCTTCAAAAAACAAACAGGGTTAGGGATGTAGCTCATTTGATAAAGTGCTTTTCTTGCATATAGGAAACCCAGTTCAAATCCCAGCACCATAAAAAACAGGTGTACTCAAAAAGTTGACAATCTAGCTTGTCCTGGTGGCAGAAAAACAGATTACTCGGAAGTAGAAAGGAATTACCCAATGATAAAAGGCTGAATTTAGTAGAATGAGTAAACTTGTTTAAAACTAATAAATTGGACCTAAAATATATAGGGAAAAATTTGTAAAATACAGGGCTAGCCTTGGCTCTGAGATTCTGCCTCACCAAGTGAGATGGCATACACCTTTAATCCCAGCAGGTGGATCTTGAGTTCGAGGCCAGTCTGGTCTACAGAGCTAGTTGCAAGACTGGCTACCAGGAGAAAGCCTGTTTTGGAAAAACAAACAAAAAACAACAACAACAAAAACCAGAGAGATCCTATCTTAAAAACAAAAACCACCCACACAGAGAATAAACAATGCAAACAAGTATAAATCAATAAAATGACTTGTTTGTTTGTTTGTTTGTTTGTGACAAGGTCTTTCTGTAGTCCTGGCACTCTGCATAGACTAGGCTAGCTTCGAACTCACAGAGACCCCCCTGTCTCTACCTCCCCAGTGCTGGGATGAAAAGTGGGCACTACTACGCCCAGCTCAATTTGTTTAAAAAAACATTGGTTTGGCCTGGTCCAGGTGGCATAGACCTTTGCTTTAATCCCTGCACTTGGGAGGCAGAGGCAGGAGGATCTATGTGAATTTGAGACTCTCCTCATCTACATAGAGTTCTAGGACATTCAGGTCTATACAGATGCTGCCTTTAAACCCAAAACAAACTGTTTTCTTCACATCTTTGTCAATTTGGTGACTCTTTCCCTTCTTCCCTTCTTTCTCCTTTTCATGTGTATGTACCTGATGAGTATGTAATACATGTCTGCATAGGAGGTGGGCACATGTATACCTACTCTTTCTCACCTTATTCTGTGAGGCAGACTCTCTTAGTCAAATGCAGAACTCACCCATATAGCTAGTCTTGGTAGCTAACTTGCTCTGGGAATCCCGTCTCCATCTTCCAAAGTAAGAGTTACAGGGGGGCTGCCATGCCCGCTCTGCATTGCCCTGAGTTCTGGGGATCCAAATTCGGAGCCTCTTACTTGCTCAGCAAGCACTTTAACCACTGAGCCATCTCCTCATGCCCTGCCCCCAAAAACGGTCTCATGTTGTAGCTAAAGCTGGCCGAGAACTTACTATATACCCCAAACTAGTTCTGAACTTGTGAGAATTCTATCTCAGCCCCCTGAGTACTAGGGCTACAGATGTGAACACTATGCCTAGCTGAATGTTTCCATTGGCTTCAAACATGTTACAGAAGTTGAGTGTTCTAGCATATGCCTATAATCTCAGTTCTGAGAAGGCTGGGGTAGGAGGATTGAGTTCAAGGCCTGCTTGGGCTATGCAATGTTAGAGGTTACATGTAGATTTTTTAGAGTCAAGAACTCTGAAGGATATGTTAACTTTGTAAGTTAACACGTTTTGAGTGCCAATTGATGAACAGGAGACATGAGACCCTTGGGTGAGAAAGGAGGGGCACCTATAACAAGAGGCAGAGTGTCAGCATGTATGCCTCATTCCCAGCATGACGCCATGAGGCCCTGGAGGATGCCTGACCCATGTAAGTCATGACATTACAGGACAATAGCCTGCAGGAAAATGGTCTTCATAAGTGGCAGACGAATCTGCCCAACTTTATCCTGAAGAGTGATAGTGCCTCCCCCACCCCCCATCCTGGAGAGCAAACAAAACTCCTCTTGGAACAAGAAGAGGTAATTATCTTCAGCATACAAAGATGATTGCTATACAAATATCCCTGGGAAAGACAGCCCAGGAAAAAAGCTGTTGATCCCTTTGCCTGAACCTGCAGACGTGAGAGAACAACGAGGATTAACCTTCACTAAATGGTTAATGCTTCATGTTCAGGGTTGGCATCCTTGTTCATTTGAGAACTGAGATTTTTGTCATCCTTTGTATGCTCAGTAATTTGGGGTTACATCCTGGACATTTTGAACATTCTGTTTGGAGGCTTGGATCCTATTTAAATTCTATTGGAAATGTAGATCTGGATATGGTAGTGCATGCCTTAATCCCAGAATTTAGGATAGTGAGGCAGGCATTTCTTTGGGCCACCAACCAGCTCCCAAATAAGGACATGGAGACTTGTTATTATGAATACTCAGCTTTAGCTTAGGCTTGTCCCACTAGCTCTTTCAAGTTAATTTAACCTGTTTCTTTTCATCTACATTTTTGCCTCAGGGCTTTTTTCCCTACCTTTCATTCTGTATGTACTGTTTTCCTGCTTTCTTCATATCTGACTGGCTGGCCCCTGCCATCTCTCTGGTGTCTCCTTTCTTCCTTTCTTTCTACTCCAAGCCTAAATTCCTCCTCTTACTTACTCTCCCTGCCCGGAAGTTCCACCTATACCTCCTCCCTCGCTATTGGCCATTCAGCTTTTTATTAGACCCATCAGGTACCTTAGGAAGGCAAGGTAAAATAGCAACACATCTTTACATAATTAAACAAATATTCTGCAACAGAAAATCATGAATTTGAGGTCAGCCTCCCTGCTATCATGACCATCATGGATTAACCCTCTGAAAATGTAAATATAAGCAAGCCCCCAATTAAATGCTTTATTTTATAAGTTGTCTTGGTCATGGTGTTTCATCAGGGCAACAGAACAATAACTAAGACAGAAGCCTTCTCTCTCTCTCTCTCTCTCTGGAAATAAGCTTACATTTAACATAATGAATATCTTTTCCCTTGGGTGAGAATGAGTGGACACCAACGCTTTGATAAAAACAAAAAATCTCAGAATCTTTTTTTTTTTTTTTTTTGAGACAGGGTTTCTCTGTGTAGCTTTGCGCGTTTCCTGGAACTCACTTGGTAGACCAGGCTGGCCTCGAACTCACAGAGATCCACCTGGCTCTGCCTCCCGAGTGCTGGGATTAAAGGCGTGCGCCACCACTGCCCGGCCAGAATCTCTTAATTTCACAGCACTTCTGTTTGGCAACTATATGTGCTTTAAGGAAACATCTGGCCCTTGTGGGAACTGAGGCATGAGGAAGTGATACAAATACTGTTTATAACAGTGTTGGTCTTGCACATGTCATATACAGTCTCAGACAGGAAAGGTTGACAGGAAAGTGGCAGGATATGAAGGTGTCATAGGCAGAAGCAAATCCTGTAGGATCCCAGTTTAGCTAACTTGATGGATGATGCCAAGGACGATGATGGAGAAGACAAGAGAGCATGTTCTCAGCTCCTTTCTCGATGGTTTATACTAAAAGCCTTTTTTCTTGAAGAAGAAGAAGGAGGAGGAGGAGGAGGAGGAGGGGAAGAAGAAGAGAAGAAGAAGAAGAAGAAGAAGAAGAAGAAGAAGAAGAAGAAGAAGAAGAAGAAGAAGAAGAAGAAGAAGAAGAAGAAGAAGAAGAAAAGAAAAGAAGAAGAAAAGAAGAACCTGGGCTTTGCCTAGGCATTCCAATTCTGGAAACACTCCTGAATGTGCAACTAGATAAAATAGCAAAGGGTTTTTTGATTCATATATGCAACTAGATAAAGTAGCAAAGACTTTTTTTTAATCATATCTGCAATGCCAAGACGGTGGTAGAACACATGCTTAACATATAAAAGGCATGGGGTTCAACACATTGTGTTAAAAAAGAAAAATCTGATAAAGTTTGTCAGCCAGGTTAGGTGGCACATAGCTGGGAACCCAGGTCCTTGGAAGGGTAAGGCAGGAAGATCCCAAGTTCAAAGTCAACCTGCTGAATTTAGCAAGATCTGCTCTAAAATAAATGAACAGTATACCTAAGAGTGTCCACATGATAACAATATACCTAATGTGTCTACATGATGTCAAATTTAAAAAAATGTGTGTGTGTGTGTGTGTGAAGAAAATGTCAAATGCCAACACAGAGCCAGGATGTACTCAGTGGTAAAGCATTTGCTCCACAAGGCCCTGTATTTGATCCCCAATACTGAAGAAAATGCCTTAAAAATGTCAACCGTCTTAGAAAAACGTTTATGAATGACTAAACTCGTTTTTTCCCTACAGTGGATTTGGAGAGTGAAAAAAGTGATTTCTCCAAAATAGGACGATGGGGTGGCCACCAAGCTCTTCACTCACACCCTCTGGTGGCTACACAGGTTAGATGTTCTATTTTTCCCATTGCCATCTTTAGTAACACTATAGAATTGCAAAGTAATACCGGGCTGAATGATAGAGCACGTGATCCACATGTGTGAGACACAGAATTCTCTCTAGTACCAGAAATATTTTTTTTTAAGTCAATAAGTAATTCAAGACACTTACTCGGCTGGGGATGTAGTTCAGTCAGTCCAGTGCCTACAGAACATGTCCAAAGCCCTGAGTTCGATTCCTAATCCCAGCCCTTGGGAGGTGGAGTCAGTCAGATCAGACATACAAGACCATCCTCTGAACTCTAGCCTTTCCTGCACCAAGCCCCTTCTCATACTTCCTTCTGGCTGAACCTTCCTTTCCTCTTTACAATTCACATTCTTCCATGTGTTTAACTACAATTTGAGCTACAAATTATTCCTCCTGGGATATTTTGTTTGATTATATTTTTTCATTTATTTTACATCTTGACCGCTGTTCCCCCCTCCTCTCCCCACACCCATCTACTCCTGTTTCTGTTCAGAAAGGGGCAGCTGGGCAGTGGTGGCACACGCCTTTAATCCCAGCACTAGGGAGACAGAGCCAGGCAGATCTCTGGGAGTTCGAGGCCAGCCTGGTCTACAGAGCGAGATCATAAAAGTGTGTACCACCACTGCCTGGCGACCTATAAATTTTTAGTACAGTGTTTGAAAGATTAAAGTCAGTCTATAACCTGATTCTAACTCACCTACAAGCTGTTATAACTCCATTATACTGCTGTGGTACTAAACCCCCGAGGGTTTCTACTAGTACTTGACAGCTGAGTCACAGGATCAAAGAAAATTACCTTACTAAGGAGGACCTTCTGTGAAGACAGATCGGAAGTGTAACTTCCAGGTGTGCCAAGGTGAGGAACAAAAGGCATAAACCCCAGAAAGGCAAGAAATATCGTCAATCCCACCACTTGTCCAATAACTATTAACCAGCAGAAAACACTCCAAATATAACTGAGGCTGGCTGACAATATTGTCTTCTTTTTATTAACTAAAAATACTGGCTAGATTTGAGAATCCTACCCAGAATGTGTTCAACACCCTCAAAAAGTAAGTTTATTTGCTGACTCTGGACCCTGTCAACCTCCTTACCAAACACTCTACTACAAAAATTCCTGTCACTACTAAGACTTGTAACAAGGATTCATTTATTTATAGTAAACGCAATCTTGTAGGAAAAACAAATGGTCAGATTCAGTTGTTTTCAGGAAGAACTAGATCTACCTACTTAAAAGCTCAAGGACTTGCTCGGCATCCACTTAAAATGCTGCTAGGGAAAGTTTAAAGATGTTTAATGAAGTCAATGGACGGTTAGCCATTTCTTTGTTCTCTACTCGTATCTCGGAATAGTTAACAGGCTTGAAGTATCAGAAGCGTGGATGGGAAAGCAATTAGAAGGCTCTTAACAGAGTTAAAATTCTGGGCTCATTTCCTTAGTGTAAGAGAGGTCACAATGTCTGTACTTCCAGTTTTTCTTGTTTTTAGAGACAGCACTTCTCTGTGTACTCTTGGCTGTCCTGGAACTCATTCTGTAGATCAGGATATCCTCAAACAAGAGATCCACCTGCTTTTGCTTCCTCCGTGCTAGGATTAAAGGCATACACACATTTGACTGAGACAGTACCTCTTAACTTTGCATGTACTTTAAAATCTCTAGGAAACATCAGGGTCAGGCAGCTATCGATACTGATTAATACTAATTGCAGATCATTTTAATCATTTCCTAGTAGGCCTGGGAAACAACAGGTGTTTTCAGATTTCTCCTGGAACTTGAATACAGAACCAGTGTTAAGCTTATATTTTCAAGGGCTGAGCTGTCTCCTCCACAGAGAAAGGCACTGGTGGACTGGAGCTGATGGCTATCATTGACTCTGATTCCATAGTTGGAGAAGCCAGAAGATTAAAGATGCTAGGCCATTAAGTCTAGGGATGTAGTATGTCTGTCACCAATGTCCCTATATTGTTTTAAAGATTAAAAATTGAGTGGCATCCTTTGTCATAAGTCAGTTCCAACAGGCATGGCAGTATGTAGGAAGAGCCTGCTAAAGATACAAGATGAGCCCATTCACTGCCAACCAATATCACAACCGACAGTGGAGAAAATTAGGCATGGTACTTCCAGCACCTGTGTCCTACAAAAAAAAATGACACAACCATTTCTGACAAACTACAAAAAAGAGCAAAGATTACATGTGGGGAAATATAGTGATAACATCAATAAATATGTATCTGTAATATTTTGGGATGATTACTTATGGCCAACAGGTAGGACCAAGATGAATTTTCTATAACCACAGACCAGGGATAGGAAATTTGAGATTTTGCAGATGACCTAAGTTCACAGTCATTGCTACTTCCTACATTCTGTGGGGCAATGACATTCACACACCACTCTCAACAAGGGTACATTGCTTTCATCCCTCTATCTTTTAAGAGTTCACAGATTACAGACAGGAGATGACTAAGGGGGTAAAGGCACTTGCCACCAAGCCTGATGATCTGATTTCAGATCCTGGGACCCACATGGTAGGAGAAGAGAACTAACTCCTGCAAATTGTCCTCTGATCTCCAAGTTCATACTCAATATACAATAAAAACAAATTTAAAAATGGACATACAAGAATTTGAGCCAAAGCATGTCATGTAACTTCATGCTACAATTGGACATTTCACTCACACAGTTCTAGCAGGTAAGCTGAAAATGCTATGTTCAATGGAGTGCTTAAAACTTTTTCAACTATATAAAAACAAACAAGTGAAGCAGTTGGCTTATTCCTAGGTCCTTTTTAAAGAACTTCTGAATAAGTAATGCCAAATAAATGTTCCTAAATATGTCTATTTCTTACTTTTTTAAAAACTAAGTTAACCAATAGAAGAGTTACTAGTATTTGGTATTCCAGAATCCAGGGGATAGTCTCTTTATCATCTACTTTAACTGGCAACTTTTTCATTTTAAAAGACACAAAGCAGCAATATGATTACTTGAGGGCAGCTAAGTACAGCTCCTAAGAAAAGCCAGTTTTGGAAGAACAATGCAGCCAATTACAAAGGAAACAGGTGGCAAACTGATTCAGGAGCAAACAATGGAAAGCCCAGAGACAGCACAGAGGGTCCCTGTGCCCGTCATGTACAGGTAAACATAGGAGACAAGCACTATTAGTTGAAATCAACTCGAGATCTATAACACTCAAAATCACCTCACTTCTTGTTACTCCTAAATGAGAAGACAAGCTTGTCCTCAGAAGAGGCCAGACATCTTTACATTACAATGTGATTTCCAACATGTAGAAATATGCCATCTGCATGAAATACAGGTTCTTGGACCAGAGACCAGGGCCTCACTTATGGGCCAGTGAAATGTCCCAGCAGGGGAAGGTGCCATGCAGCCTGGTAACCTGGGTTTGATCCCTGAAACACATTTAAGGGTGGAAGGTGAGATTCCTATGCAAGTTGTCCAGCCTCCACACATGCTCTCACACAAGTGTGCCCCCCCCCTCATCATTTTAAGCCTTCATAGTTAGGCATGGTGTTTAATCCCAGCACTTAGGAGGCAGACCTCTATGTTTGAGGCAAGCAATGGTACACAGTGAGATACTGTCTCAAAAATTATGCAGAGCTCAGAATGGTTTTGCTATACTGCTAGTTAACACCCTTACATTTGGTATAAGCAGCCCTGAAACAAAGGCTGGTTTAGGTACATAGAGCACTGAGGTTGTAACATCAGTAAGTTCTAATTCATATTGTACCAAACTTCTTTCTTCTAGCTACTATACCAAAATGATGGTGCCTCAGAGTCAACTGCATGAACAAGCTCGAGACGTTTAGACTCTTTCCTTCTATAGCTTTTCCCTATGCTTTCTTTCTTTCTAGACTGGCCCTCAACTCCATCTCCCAAGTGCTGGGATTACAGGCATGCACCCTCAAACACAGCACCCTTTGCTTGTTTTTAGTATTACCAGGAGTATGTCTTCATGGAAGCAGTTGTTTTACTACATGAACTACAGTATACATAAAAGATATTCTTTGTTAAACACAGCATTCTCCAGAATCTCCTACACACTACAAAGACATATTCATCTTTCCATATTCATCTCAGCTGTAGAACAGAAAAGTGAAACTTGATAAATAACCTTTTCCAAACTTTTTATTGCTATAAATTGTAATTTCCAACCAGCAAAAACTGAAACCATTTCTGCTTCCTGTGGTGTGACACAGCTATCTCATAGGGTTTGTCTTAGACTTAACAACTGGTTCAGCAAAGCTTAGACAACAGCAAAATGGTATTAAGAATCTTTCAATTAAAAGACCAGGAGCATGAGGCAGAAAAGGAAGACTCCTTCCATCAAGAAGGTTGGTCTGAATTCTCTCAATATCATTATCTTCAGAACTCAAGGATAATAATTATCTAAAAGAAATGCCTACCATGTTCAACACTCTGTGTTTAAGCTTTCCCCCAAAGGATGCTGCTATGCATGGCAATGGGAATAGTCTTACCAACTGATCAGAAGGATTTCTCTGTTTGTTACAACCCACCTGACTCAGGACCATGGTTCTCTGAGCTCTTCATACAGTCACAGCTTTCATTCCGCAGCTCAGAGCAGTAGAGCATCCAATACAATCATGGTGAAAAAACAGGGCCTGTAGGACCCAGAAAGCTTTCCAGTGACATCGGCACTACTTTTAGTCATGCTATTAGAGATCATTTTATTGTTGTGCATAATAAATACAGAAAAAAATAGTGAAAATGTATGACTCAACTATCTAATTAAAGCTAAGTAAACTAAGCTAGTCAGAGTTTAGCTTTTCAATGAGAAATGACAATAGTGAATATAAAGAAAAACAAAAGGATCTTTACTTTCCTATATTAATTAATACAGGCCGAGGGAACCCCTTCTTATTAAAAGGGTTGATAACACCAGTTCTTAGCAATAAACATAAGGCACTTGTTTAGATTACAACATCACACTGCATTTTTCCATCTTGTTTATCTAACCCTGTTTTCCCCCACAGTATCACTGGAAATTAACTGAATATGGATGGGGTAAATGTGAAATGATCCAGTTGATATACTCAAGAGAGTACAGTACAATGTTTTAGGTGAACCCAGTCAAGGTTCTTTGACACCAGACAATGTATACACTATCAAGTAAACCTGAAAGAAAATAAACAATTTATTCAATAGTTCCAGTAAAATTGGGGTGGAATACAATATACATGATAGGAATTTAGCTCCTCTCGGGTGGCATCTGCATTAGTTCTGAGTACTTCTGAGTATTCATCCTAAGACAATCTACATCGTTTGAACATTGCCAAGACAGATAGATTTCATTGTGATATACAGTTGAGTTTAGACAAGTCCACACATACACGCCTACTATATGGCTGGTGCTTCCTCCAACACTGAATTAGTGGCAGAGGTAGCACTAGTGTTTTTCCATACAATAAGAGCCTCAGTTGCCACTCACAGGAGAAATTTGTTTAAAGTTTATTTTATTTTATTTTATTTTTTTTGCCATCTGTTAAGATGTTCCTGAGACAGGGCCTGTTAAAGCAAAGCACTGGAGTTCAGACTGTAATTATCTTTGTATCACTAACGTTAGACTGGGATGTGGAATGCAGATCATGTACTATGAAATAAAAGAATTTGATCTTCTGAAAATTCCCTTTAGCGTATGAACTATCTATAACTAAAATACTACAAAAGTTCAATTTTATATACACTTAATTCATTTTACTTAAACTTAATTGCTCAGACCTTGCAAACATAAAGAGAATATTGAGCCTGAGGCTAGTTCTCAGTGTACAGGTTTGACGTGTTTAAGGCTCGTTTTCCCAATCAAAATAGTCGTGTTTAGTTTTCCTTTCAAATGATTACATTCATAGGACCTGCCACAATCCTAGCCCTCAGTGAAATCTGAACAAAGGAGCAGCATTCTACTTCATTCTGGAACTTTCCTGACACCATCCTCTAGCCCACTCTAAAAAGCTCCCCTCTGTACTAGCCCTACAGTGCATTGCATTGCCTCTGGCTTGCAACCTCTGTTTCCACCTGTGTATTTCACAGAAGCCCAACTCGGATTAGTGGAAATATTCACACAACTGTTTTTCAAAACAATTTATTGCATCATATTTGGTACCTTATGTTTGACAACAAAAGAAGAAATTACATTTGTAACTGCAGGAGAAAGAAGCTGGTCTGTTATTGAAAAAAAATCTTGGGCCCTTTAAAAATTACAAAGTCTTGGGCTTGCCTGAAACAACTGAGCAAGAAATATATTCTTAGAAATGAAGGGCTTCAAGTATTACAAACCTGTGACACTGTGGAAAAGTTCCAGAGGTATCTAAACTGCAGCACTTTTTTCTGCATATCGTGAACAAGGCCTGCTGAGGTTTTTAGCTATTAGTCTCTTGATCAGTCATAGAATGGTAGTCAGGAGTTCTGCTCTTTAACTTCAAGCCATGGTAGATTTTCTTTTTTTCACTCTCGGGTGAAAATTTCATGCTTGCTAATTAGTTGGTGCCACATCACAGTGCATTTGGTTCTTGCATTACAGTTTTAACAAGTTTGGCCAAAACAATGCTAAAGGTTTGCATTGTTATTTTAGTTCTTCAAGTTTTAGTTAAAAATTGAGATTGTTCCAACTGGTTCCTTCGGTTAAAAACTGTGGTACAAGAACACCAAACTGATCATGTACAGCAAATTTTGGAAACACAACACGCGTACTGAACACCTTCTAGGTTTCATATAATCTGCTTGGTAGCTATGCGTCCCAGGCTCTACAACGTCAAGCATCTGTTGTAGATGGCTCTGTACATATTGATTCACATTGCATACTTCCTATGGTCAAGAATCAACCCCGTAACAAAATCAGTCAGATGCTAAAGCCCCAACAACTCTTTGTGCTCAGTGAAAGAATCCAGTGCTAAAACAGCATTTATGCTGTCTGAGATATAGTAAAATCTCACAAGACAAATTTAAAGTAATATTTCTGCCACACACCTGCTATGTTAGCTGTAATAGCCTCCAGATTTTATATAAATTAGTTTAAAAACATGGGCAGGGAAGATAGGAGTAGGATATGGAATTTTTTAAACCCTTCAATTTTAGCAGCTTTTAATTTTTAAGAAACTGAACCTATATCCTGTAATGTTAGATATTTTATATATAGTTTTCAGCAGGATAAAAAACGTAAAAGACTATTTGAAGGCAAGAACATTTACTCCTCTCATTCTGTGTAAGTTAGAGCAATGCAGCAGGTGCGTGACAAAAATATTATATACTAATATGGTCCAAAGTCATTCCATTTGCTTGTTTAACGATGTTCAAATCTCATTGGCCAGTTCTTCAGTTTCTGCAGAGCTATCTCCATTAACTGTGATCTTCATATCCTCTTCATATCCAGGGGGCATGAAAGCCAAAGCATAAGGGAAAAGCTTATGACAATTTGCTCTATAAGCTTCAGCAGCGTCTTTACAGTCTCCTAGGCTACCATCACACAAGGCTTCCAACACCTCCATGCAGGTCTAAAGAAAAGAAAAGGTCATGTTAGAACTCAACACAAACCAGATCTTACCATGAGATACTTCAACCATTTCCAAAATAAGAATAAAACAGATATTTAAGGAAAACAAAAGCATTTCGTCCTGCTTATAAATCCCATTAGGATGGTCTTTAAGGCCTAAGTCAACCATTTCTTCAGAAATGGAGGGTTTATACCAAAATTAAACAAAAAGAAGTGTATGTTCATTTGATGAGATACATAAGGGATTAAAAAAGTACTGTTTTTTTTGTTTGTTTGTTTGGGGGAAGGGCTTTGAGAAAGGGTTTCTCTGTGTAGCCCTGGCTATCCTAGAACTCACTCTGTAGACCAGGTTAGCCTCGAACTCACAGACATTTGCCTGCCTCACAAGTGCTGAGATCAAAGGTGTGCACCACCACCGCCCAGCTAAAAGTAGTATTTTTAAAGGGGTACTTTGAACAATCACACACCTTATGAAGTAACATTGCCTCAGCCTAGTTTGGCCCTATGTATAAACATTAAACTTACAATGTCAATGCTGATTTCTGCATGTAGGACATGTTCTTTCCTTCTTTTAGGGAAGGAATGAGCAAGCAAAATCAAATACTGGCCTGGACATGGTGGCCCATATTTAATCCCAGCACTTGTGAGGCAGAAGCCGGTGGACCTTTATGAGTTCAAGGCCAGTCTGGTCTATGTTACATAGTGAGTTCTAGTCCAGCCAAGGCTACTCTCAACAAACAAACAAAACCAAAATCAAGTCCTGTTATTAAACTTCAAATTCACATTAAGGAATCATGAGGCTGGAGAATGGCTCAGCAGTTGAGAGCACTTGTTGCTTTTGCAGAGGCCTCATAAGAGTTTGGTACTCAGCATCCACATGGTGGTTCACAACCATCTCTAATGAGTTCTAAGAGATCCAATGCCCTCTTCTGACCTCCAAGAGCACCAAGCATGCATATGGTGCATATCCATACATGCAGGCAAAACACTCAGACACAAAAATATTTTTTTAAAAAGCGCAATCCTTGTTGCAGAGAAATCCTACCTTAACCCTCCCCCACAAAATAAATAAAAATAAAAAAGAGCAATCTTAAGGAATGTCCCAGAATTAAGTAAGCAAAAAAAAGTCTAGTAAAGTGATTAGAAAAACAGGTTCTCTCTTTCACACACACACACACACACACACACACACACACACACACACACACACACACACCTTTCAATATCTTCTATATTTGTATCTGCATTTTAAAATGTTTCATGTTATGTGCATTCCTCACATTTTTTAAAAAGATTTATTTATTCCTTGTGTATACAGTGTTCTGCCTGCATGTATGTCTGCAGGCCAGAAGAGGGCACCAGATCTCATTACAGATGGTTGTGAGCCACTATGTGGTTGCTGGGAATTGAACTCAGGATCTTTGGAAGAGCAACCAGTGCTCTTAACTGCTGAGCCACATTTCCAGCTGCCTCACATTTTCTTTTCAGTTAGACAACACTATTTAGTTTCCATATACATAGCACTCCAAAAAATCCTGCCAAGATACAAAATACACTACATTCACACTCCACCCCAATGGTGCATTACTTGACAACCTCGGGTTCCACGACTTTCACTCTTAAGCCGGATTGATGGATGGCTCAATGGTTCCAGCTGACTTTTCATGTAACAAGACGAATGTCCTGTAAATGCCTGAAACTCCAAACTCATGGGATCTGACACCATCTTCTGGAAGGCACACTTTCACAAATGCATACACACACATACAAATAAATCTTTAAAAGAAAAGATATATTGCCTTCATTTGTATTGAATAAACACATTAAGCTACTTTTCAGCAAGCACTCTTTCTTTAGCCAGGGCCTTACTCTGTAGACTAGGCTGGCCTCTAACTCAAAGAAATCTACCTGTCTCTGCCTCCTAAGTGCTGGGATTAACAGCCTGGGCAACACCAAGTACTCTCTTTATTGGACCAATCATAATACAATGTAGCTATCTTTTCTTTATAGTTTAAATTAGAATTAACATGATCATATTCTCATAATGTTACTCTAAAAATTATTTTGTTTTTTAATTTAGTCTATGCTAAGAACATCTTATGTTTTGTTTTTTTCAAGACAGGGTCTCACCATGCAGCTCTGGCTGTCCTGGAACTCACTATGTAGGCCAGGCTGATCTTGAATTCATGGAGATCTGCCTGCCTCTGCCTCAGCCTCCTGTATGCTGCTGGGATTAAAGTCGTGCACCACTACATTTGGTTCTAAGTACATTGTAAATCTGTCAGAATCCTCGGTGAGACTAGTGGTTGCAAGATATATAGGTATCCCAAAATATAACTGAAATCCAAAAATAACCATGTTTTTAACTTTCAAAAGATTTATTTACTTTTAAATAAATGAATGGGTGTATGGATGTTTTATCTTTATGTGTGCTCAGTGTCCATGGAAGCCAGAAGAGGGTTTTAGATCCTCTAGAACTAATGTTACATTTCTGAACTGCTATGTGAGTGCTGGGAATTGAATCTCGTTATCCTGGAAGAACATCCAGTGCTCTTAACTGCTGAGCTATCTCTCTAGCCTGAGTACATGTAATTTCATCATAACATATTTCTAAATAAAGTTATTTCAAGTTATATACATGAAACTAGTTACTAAGTACCAACTAACCTGGTATACTTGTGTACAAGAACACAAAGACAAACATACGCACACAGCCCCTCAACACCTTTAGAGAGAAGTGGAAGAGAAGGTAAGTTTCTCTTAGAGAGTGATTGCTTAAAATCAGTAAGTAGACCCCATTACCTGAAGGTTTCTGTTGGTGAGGGACCCATCAAGTGTTGTTGCCAGCTCTACTGCTCGTTTCTGACTAGAGGAATCTAAATAATACACCATTTTGGCAGCTAAATGGAAGAAAGAGGTCTTAGTTTAGAAACCTTGAACGAGTCTGGGCATCTATTTATTCAGATATAAAACAGAAGGTATGGTCAAGCAATGCAACACGATATAGCCATGGCAGACACTGTTATTGCAACACCTCCCTGAGGGTTGGATGGTCTAAAGTAGGAGAAAAGACTAAGGTACATAAAAGATCCACCCAACGGAATAAAATGTTAGTAAACCATGCATAATAAAAAACATGAAGCAATACAAATACTCAATACTGTCTTGGTGTAATGAGATTGTGAACCATTTTCCTACTAAAATAAATACAATAATTGGTAGCCAAGGGGAAATGGTTCAGTAATTTCACGTGGGAAAAGGCAATGAGAGGAACAGCCATGAGACTAAAGCTGGCATTCGTGCCACAGTGACATAAAGCTTCTAAGCCTTAGCCAGGTTTGCCTTGTTTTGTATGCAGGAGAGCTCACTGTGTAGCTCACTGGTCTGGAACTTGCTAGGTAGACCAGGCAGGCCATGAACACACAGGGATCCATCTGCCTCTACCTCCAGAGTACTGGGATTAATAGTGTGCACCAACAGCCTTAACCAGATATTCTCAAAGCACACTAATAAAGCCCAGACTTTGGTGCATGGTGACTGAGGCTTCTGGCCTCACACTTTCTGAAATGTAGGATGTTTTCAGGTGCTTAGCTTACCAAGTCTGATAAAACACAAAAGCATGAGAAATCAAAATCATATTAAGTGAGCTTTCTAATCACAATAATGGAAGCATGAGGAGAACACAAGCTCTACCGGCACAGTGTTGGAGTATACACTTAAATGCACTTTGGGGTGGGTGGGGACTGGAGAGAAAACCCCTTAACTCTTGATGTACTTCTGGGCGAGGTGCCACATGCACTTGGAGGCAGAAGCAGGCAGATCTCTGTGAATTAGAGGCTAGTCTTGTCTACATAGTGACTTTCAGGTCAGGTATGGGTACACAGTGAGTCCTTACCTGCCCCCCCCCCCCCCCGCCCCCGCCACACATTAAAAAATCAGTTGTATTTATTTATTTATAATGTTGGTTCTGAACTAGTAGAAACAATGTATCTGGTTTTACTATAACAATTCTGCTACACAAAAACTTTAAATATATAAGAAGCAACTAAATGCTGCCTGTTTTCCTAGTATTAAAAAAGTACAGTGTAAATTGCCATTTTGAGCAAAATCTATACCATACATTGACAGTGATTCACTAAAGCACTAAAGTTGTTCAAGAAGCCTACCAGAAGGACCAAATAAAATGATTACCTGATAATCTATGTGGCAATGAATCCGAATTCCTTTTCAGAAAAGTTTCATTAAAATTCTTTGGATTTGTTGCTCCAAAAAGACGATGCATTTCTTGTTTTAATACTGTTCTAACTGTTTCAGGTAAGTCTTTACTTTCACACACTGTTAAGAAATTAAAAAGACAACTCTCTTAGCAGTTAGATACTCTGATAAAGCTTACAATAGTTCTTCGCCCAAGGAGCCTTTACTAGTTAAAGCAAAAATGAAATATGACCAACCTTAATCTTCAGGAACTGTGGATGGAGCTATTCACTTTAAAATAAACTTAAAAGTGGGTAAGAAGTAACCTAGAAGATTCCTTAAGGAAAAGCCACTGTGTGTCAAAGTTCTAATTATGTAATTGGTATTCAATAAAGTATACTTATTATTTTACTATACTTTTGAAAACAGTAAGTAGATTTTCCTCAGTTAAAAACTCTGCTGATTGCCGGGCAGTAATGGCGCACACCTTGAATCCCAGCACTCGGGAGGAAGGGCCAGGCAGATCTCTGTGAGTTTGAGGCCACCCTGGTCTATAGAGCGAGATCCAGGACAGGCACCAAAACTACACAAAGAAACCCTGTCTGGGGGGGGCGGCGGCGACTGTTAATCAATTTCAAATTTTTACTGCAGCTAAACATATATGTAACACACATATATCCCATATCCTCAATCTGTGCAATATATACTGACATTTTCTATGTATTTATTTCTATTTGCTTTTCAAGTGATAGTAATGCATTCCATTAATGAATTATTATCCTGAGTTTGAAAGAATTGAACACTAAGAAGTTAAGAGCACTGGCTGTTCTTCCAGAGGTCCTGAGTTCAATTCCCAGCAACCACATGGTGGCTCACAACGATCCATAATGAGATCTGGTGCCCTCTTCTGGCATGCAATCATATATGGGGGAAGAACACTGTATACATAATAAATAAATCTTAAAAAAAAAAAAAAGGAATAGCCTACACATAATCATAAACCAAAATAATTCACCGATAAGCTATTGGTTGGTTAAAGAGCATTTATTTTATGAAGCTAAGTGGCTCAATTAAGTTACTAAAAATTTAATTTGCCCTTAATTATAGTTGTACTTTTAACACTTTCTTACCACTTATCAAGGCTTATTTTTCAGGAAGGAAGAGCAGAAAAGGAATAAAACCTATTAAAATAGACTTAGCTAATTTCTATGAATACTATCTTCTGTAAGATAAAAAGTAATTCCTAGCTAGGTGATGGTGTTGAAGGCCTTTAATCCCAGCACTTGGCAGGCAGAGATAGGCAGATTTCTCTGAGTTAGAAGCCAGACTGGTCTACAAATCAAGTTCCAAGACATCCAGGGCTGCTACAGAGAGAGACCTTGTCCTTTATATACAAACAGAAAGCAACTGTATAGCCTGCATTACTTCTGGAAGGAGGGTTAACTATTTTCATTATTGGTTTTAACTTATTTTCCCTCAGGGGGAAAAAACTGGAAGAAAACAAAACACACCATAAAATTTAAGATGTATTATCTATACACATAAAAATTACCCTATCTTCAGGCCTGAAAGATGACCTGGAGGGTAGAGGTGCTTGTTGCAAAATTAACAACTTAATGATTCTCAGAGCATAGACAGCTCTCACATTGTCCCCTGACCTTTGCATGTATACTATGGTGCTGGCATACATGCACATAAATTTTTAAAAGTAAACCCCTAACCTGACTAACAGCCATTTGCAAAAACTATCCTCACTTAGTAATCTCTCTCTCTCTCTCTCTCTCTCTCTCTCTCTCTCTCTCTCTCTCTCTCTCTCTCTCACACACACACACACACACACACACACACACACACACACCAAACAAATAAACAAACAAACCTTGAGGTCTCTTCAGTTTTAAAATTAGTAAGCTAGGCATGGTGGTGGCCAGGAGGTGGAGGCAGGCAGAGCTTTGTGAGTTCAAGATCAGCATAGGAAATTCCAGAAGAGCCAGAACTACCTAGTAAGACCCTGTCTTACAAAAAAGGCAAGAGAAATGAGAAAAACAGAAAAAATGACTCCTGTACACTGTAGCTGTGTTCTCCACAAAGGGACAATTATCTGTTCCCTCACACACCAAACTATGAATAAACCAAAGGACACAAACTAAAGGCACCAGCAGCAACAAAATCCCAGCTACTGAGCAAACTTAAACTGTTATTTGAAAGCCAGAGAGATGGTTCCATGGTAAAGCGCTCTTACTGTCTTGCAAAGAATATGAGTTCTGTTCCTGGTGTCCTCTTCTGGCTTCTATAGGTACCAGGCATGCACACAATGCATATACATACTTATGCACACATACATGCAAAACACTCCTACACATCAAATATAAATAAATGAGTAAACAAACAAACAAACAAACAAAGACAAGTGGCACATGCCTTTAATCTTAGGTAGGAGGATCTCTGTGTGTGTTTTAGGCCAGCCTGGTCTACACAATGTGTTCTAGGACAGCAAGGAATATTAATTAATAAAATAAATATTTAAAGCAACAATAACAAAAAATTCTATGAATTCTATGTAATGAAATTTTATTGATATCTTAGGTGAAATCTCAATCATTAGACTTACTATACAACAATTTTATTGCTAATGATTAGTGGACAGAATATATATATATATAAACTCTGATTACCTTCCATGGTAGGATAGTAAATCTCATGAATCAAGGAAAAGTAATCACCAGTAAGATGTCAGGTAAAAACAAAAATAAACAAACAACCAACCATATTCTAATGAACTTTGATTTGGTTCCTCTAACACCCTAAAACTAAAATCACACTTGGTTTATGCCATTAGCTTCTCCGCAAATAGTAGAATTAAGTATCGGAGCCTCAGGATTGTTGGCAATGTTAATATGGGTAGAGAATATTCATATTTTATGTGGGATTAGTGAGTACTCACTTTAAGGTTCTAGTAAAAATATTAAATGATTATTGTTAAAAAGAGCAAAATAAGGCGGTGGTAGTGCATACCTTTAATCCCAGCACTCAGGAGGCAGAGCCAGGGGGATCTCTGTTGAGTTCGAGACCAGCCTGGGCTACAGAGTAAGTTCCAGGACAGGCACCAAAACACACAGAGAAACCTTCTCTTGAAACACACACACACACACACACAGAGGGAGAGGGAGAGGGAGAGGGAGAGGGAGACAGGAGACAGGAGGAGAGAGAGAGGAGAGAGAGGAGAGAGGGAGGAGAGAGAGAGAGAGAGAGAGAGAGAGAGAGAGAGAGAGAGAGAGAGAGAGAGAGAGAGAGAGAGAGAGAGGAGAGAGAGAGCGCTAGAGGTCCAGGGAGATGGCTTAGTAGATAAAAGCACTTGACAAACAAGCCTGTGGACCTGAGCTCAATTCCTGAAACTCAGGTTAAAGAGCCAGATATAGTCAGGCACATCTGGAACCCTAACATTTCTATCCCAGATGGATGCAAGGGGCTTCAAAAGTATTTTTTCTATGAATCTAATGCACAAAGACACTAATGTATTGATCTGATTGTCAAAACAACTGAAAAGCACACAATTGTTTTTTTTGTTTTTCAGATGGCTATTTTAAAGTAATAAAATTACTCATAGATAGGTTGCAACTCAGTAGAAGGGTGCTTTGTCTACCACACACAAGGTCTAGGTTCAATCCCCACTACAGAAACGGAGAAAGAGAGCCAAAAATCCTTCTCAAATACTTGAACCAAACAATTCTATACTATCACTATATAGCATTTAAGGCCTTAAAATAAAGATATTTATCACAAAAGAACCCTATTTTTCTCTCAGCTAACTAAATATGCAATACCTTTAAAATGACTTTGAGGTTATGTTCAGATTCTTTTTACTTTTAATATTTATTATTTGTTTTTATTTATGTATGTGTAGACATAGGTGCCACTAAAGGCCAAAAAATGGCACTGATAGCCCAGAGCTGGAGTTAGAGGTATTTGTCCTGTAAATCAAACTCAAGTCCTTTGGAGAAGCAGCAAAATCTCTGACCCAGTGACCACCCCCAGTCCTATACTCATTACCAACTACTAGTCAAATATGTGCAGTAGGGGAATAAAAACCTACCAGAATTAAAGAGTCGAATCATGCATTCATGAAGCCAGGGATGACTAGAATCAATAGCAAATGCCCGCTTTACTGATTGTAGCATCAAAAGAAACTTTTCTACAAAAAGAAAAAAATAGTATTTTGATAATTTCATAAATAAATTGTCCTTCCTGGAAGGGCCATGGACCTTAGAAACACAAAAAGTAGATTTAGACTCAATCACATTCAAGCTCTAACACCTTTGAAGCAAACACTTTCCTTCCAATTGGCTACATGTCAGTTATGTTCATAGGTCATTCTTTAATGACAAAACAGAACTTATACAACATTCTGTGGTATATGAACTAGTATCACATAAACAGAGCAACATTTCATTTCCAGCTTCCTTTAATCAAAACAGACAGACATGTTCCATTACTTAGAAAAACTCCTGTATCTCCTCCTTTCCTGTGTTCTGAGACATACCATTAATTCCACCTGACCATTCCTCTGCCATCCCTGACTCCTCTGCCACCTCTGGATGCATCTACCCAGGCAGGCTATGTTTTCTAATTGCTCTACACTATTCCTATTCCCTTCTGCTTACCTTTCCCAAGTCTCAGCGGTGTCTCCACCTGTTAAACAGAAACTTACACTGAGTCTTCTTGATAGTCACCTCTTTTGTTGAGACTTTCCTAATTTGGTATCATGCTTCAAATATCAAAGTATAAAACCCTAAGTTCTTCTAAAACAATTCCTTTCCTATGGCCTCAAAACTCAGAAAACACTAAAATTCCTGCCATGCTCTTTATCATTATCTACTAGATAGCACTGCAAGATGCTGAGGCCCCTTTGAGATTAGAACACAGCCAAGAAGCCAAATGAACAGAGCCCTTCACTGCCCCTTTAAACAGGGCAACTTCAGTGTATCTCGGGGTGCCACCTAACAACATTTTTGTTTTTTATTTACATTTTAGACACAAGGATCTCACTGTGTTTCGGCTGGCCTCAAACTTATGCGCCTCCTGCTGAGATCACAGGAGCAGCTGCTATAATGGACTAAGAATTGTACTGACTGACTGACTGATTTTGTGTGTGCTTGTGGAAGTCAGAGAATTGCAGTAGGAGTCAGTTTTCTCCTTCTTCCAAATGGGTTCTGGGGTTGGAACTCAATTGTTCAGCTTGGGGGTACCTGATAAGCCATCTTGCTGGCCCTCAAAGATTAATTTTAAAAAGAGCTGGGTTAGCCAGGCACGGTGGTGCACCCTTTTAAGCCTAGCACTCTATCACTCAGGAGGAAAAAGCACGTGGGACCGCTATGAATTCCAGGCCATCCACTGCTCATAGTAAAATCCTATTCCCCACACCTCCTGCAAAAGGGGGGGGGGGGGGACAGTTTAACTGTTACATGTGAAAATTACCTATTTAAAAAACTTATTTAATTGTGAAAAATAGGAAATATAGTTAAGATAAATTTTAACTACTTAAAAATCTATCAGGAAACAATTGTTCTCTTTTGATCTATTTCTTCCTAGCCATTTCTATATTATATATCTATATAAATACATTAACAGCTGGGCATGCTGACACACACACACCCATGATCCCAGACTCAGGAAGCAAAGGCAGAAGGATTGCTGCCAAGTTTAAGTCTAGCCTGATCTACAAACTGAGTTCCAAGCTAACCAGGGGAACACAGGGACTTTCTCAATAAACAAATAAACATTCAATTAATACTAAGTTTTGCATCCTATTCCAAAATAAAAGTTACATTACAGTCTATTTGTATTGTCCACACTGGCCTTGAACTAATGGGCCATAACCCTCCTGGCTCAACTTCCCAGTAGCTGGGACTACAAGTATGAACCTCATCCCAGCTTCATAACAACTACTTTTTGATCTAACAGCCTTACTTTGATCTAATAATCAGTTTCTATTCACTTCAATTCATACTATCATAATAAATTTCCCCAATGAACTGAGTTACATAAATTCAACACTATGAGTGTGTGTGTGTGTGTGTGTGTGTGTGTGTGTGTGTGTGTGTGTGTGTGTGTACATGAGCATTCTAAATGTGAAAGACAAGGCCATTCTCCTGGTCCCTCCAAAAAGTACAGACACCAACAGTGTTGACACTTCCTGGTGTTTTTAGTGGATACTCTTTCCTTCAGAATCATGAACTATCCTTTCAGATCCAGCTCAGAGACTCGTTTCCATTTATGACATCAACTCATAATAGCTAAAACTTATTGCTGCTCAACTGTGTCACCCACTCTTCTCCGCTTTCCATTTCTATGAAGTATTTCTATCACAAACCCCTCAGTTCTCTCCTTGAATCACACATGATGATCACTACCTCTGACTTCATACTAGGTGTGTACGTATGTACTGCTGGGCTTTGTGTTCCCTAAGAGGTCAAATACATCACGGCATTTCCCCACAACATTCTGTGCACAGCAGGCATTTCTATGAGGAATCTATACAGGCATCTGCCAAAAAATGCAACAGTGGTGGGTGACACTAACCCTAAGCAATGGAGTGACAGTTTGATCAGGCCACTGTACCCTAATAGCCTACCTTTCCTAAAGTAAATCTCAAAGGCAAAAAGATGAGTTTCTATCTTGTTCTTCACCAAATTCTTCAACGGTGTTAAAAACTTAATAGCTTCTTCCAATGGAGTTTCAACCTACCAAAATAAAAGACATTATACAAAAGGAAGTAAGATTCTTGAGGAATATGAATTTAATTTACACTGCTGTTTTCTTTTGCCAAAAGTAAAAAATAAAAAAAGGCACTTACCAGTTTACCCAGAAATATACTGTCAAATTTTAACCTCCCACAATCTACACAAAGGCCATTTTCAACTCTAGAACTCTTAATTTTTTAAAAATCTTACTATTTTTATGATTATTGGTGTTGTCTGCATGTGTGCCTGTACATCATATGTGTGCAGTACCCTCAGAAGCCAGAAGAGTGTGGGATATCCTGGGACTGGAGTTCAGACTGCTGTAAGCCACCGAATGGGTGACAGTCCTCTAGAAGAGCAGTAAAATGACTGACTAGGGCTGGAGAGATGGCTCGGGAGTTAAGAGCAATTGTTCTTGCAGAGGACCCAGGTTAGGTTCACAGCACTCACACCAGGGCCTATAACCATGTGTTAACTCCAGTTCTAGGGGATCCGACACCCCCTTCTTATCTCTGCTGGCACCAGAAACTTGTGTGGTGCACAGACATACACAAAAGAAAAATATTCATACAAATAAAACAAATCTTACAGAAGGGGTTTACTTATAGAGAAAGAACACTACAGTCTGATGGTCCTTGGAAAGTATGAAGAGAAATATGAACAGTACGCGAAGAATTCATGAATACAAATTACCAACCCATGCTAAACTAGAGAAATAATTTCGACTTCTTTTTTTGTTGCTATGCTGGGAGACAGAAAGATATACTCCTATACAGTATGTCTTACGAAGATTAGATTTCAAGGCAATTTATAAATTTGAAGATTGTATGCTGGGTATGGTAGCTCATGCCTGTAATTCTAGCATTTGAGTCTTAGGAAGGAGGATTAGCATAAGCTTGAAGATAGCCTGTGCTAGAGTGAGCCCCTGCTAAAAAGAAATAAACAAACTTTTATCAAAACTGATATAGATTTATCCTTAGCTGACTGAGTACCAAACTTATTAACTAATCCCATGCCATTTTCCATTTCTCTGTGGGTGGAATTACTGATTTAATGGTTTTTGTTCTGTTATACATATGAAACCTTGAGTTAATCAACACTAAATTTCTCACACACACACACACACACACACACACACACACACACACACACACACGTGCGCACACACAGCATTTTAGGCTATTTACCCAGATTTGGAAGTGACTTTTACAATAGCCTTCAAGTTGCAACTAATAATTATGATGGCTTACTGTAATCTGACCTTGCCACTACCAGGTAAGTGTGAATGCTACCGGATAAGGGCATCTTTGAGGTACTTAAACTAGGAAGAGAGGAGTCTTATGTTCCTAGCAGGTAATAATACTATGAAGTGAGGAACAATCTAGGAGAGGGTTCCTTTTAGTGTGTTTCTCTTAAACAACGCACTCAGAAACACTCAGCTCTGAAACTCTACAACCCTAACTACTAACAATCATTAGACCATATTGTAATATCTGGTACAAAACAACACTGCAGCCCAGAGTCAGGAAACCTTCTAAAGGAGGCCTGGCACAGCAGTCCTGCTTTGCAGGGAGCTCAGAAAACGCTGCTCCGTCCCAGTAGTTACATACTGGGAAAACATGCAAATATTCCCATGGAAGAGTCAAACCACACTGTTCTTTCTTATACCACTTTTGCTACGTCTAAGAGAAGGTACTGACCACTTGCCCTGTACAAATTCAAATCGTAGGGGCTGGAGAGATGGCTCAAAGGTCAGGAGCACTAGCTGCTCTTCCAGAGGACCTGGGTTCAGTTCCCAGCACCCACATGGTGGCTCACAACCATCTAGAATGAGATCTGGTGCCCTCTTCTGGCCTACAGGCATACATGCAGGAGGAACACTGTATACATAATAAATAGACAAACAAATAAATCATTAAAAAATTCCAAATGTATTCTCCAACTGTTCCTTTCATATCCTAATTATCTTACATAAGGCAGTGAAAAAAATGATTTCAGATTTCAAGTGATTAGTGATGCTAAAACGTGCTTATTCTATTCATTTAACACAATGAGTTATACAATTACTAACCCCACGGAATATTATTCCTGTGGTCAAAAAAAAAGTAGGTTATCAATCAAAATAACTCATGTGATAGTAAGTATATAGGTTTGGGCTCAATAGTTAAAACTCACAAATAGAGTCTGGTTTTTAAAAATAAAGACTGAAAAAGACAGGGTCTTGGTTAGGTAGCCTTAGCTGAGCCTGACTCCAAGTTGTCCTCTAACCTCTACAAGCACAGTCAGTCATATACACACACATACACATCTGCACAAAACAAACAAATAAACACATAACGATAACTAAATTTTCAATGCCAAAGCCTGCCATGGCACTCACTCACTTGTGCTAAACACGACTATGAAATACCTTGGCCAATTTCTCTGGGATAAGTTCTTCTTTGGGGCCTCCAATATCCTCATCGTCATCATCTTTTTTCTTTTTCTGATTTCTCTGCTGCTTTTCTTTTTCTGCATTTTTTTTCTCTTCTTCTAGCTGGGCTTTCTTTTGAGCTCTTCTTTGTTTATTACGTAGTTTCTTTAACTCTTTGTCAGACATGTTTGCTGTGTTAATAGAATTATAAACACGTTAACGAAGTACGTCGTTTTAACTACCTTAGAAATGTTCACAATTTCACTTTACGGGTGTAGGTGTGGTGGTTCGAGTAAGAATGGCCCCACAGGCACGTATACTTGGATGCTTAGTCATCATCAGAGTGGAACATTTGAGAAGGATTAGGAGGTGAGGCCTTATTGAAGGAAACGCATCACTAGGGGTGGGCTTTGAGGTTTCAAAAGCCCATGCCAGTACTAACCTCCCCCCCTCTCTGCCTGCTGCTTAAGTATCAGGAGATAGCTCTCAACTATCTCATGACTATGCCTACCGTCATACTCCCCACCATGATGATAACAGAGTAAAATTAGAAGCAAGCTTTCTTAAATGTTTCTTTTAAAATAGGTATCTTGGTCAGGGGGGGGGGGGGTGTCTCTTCACAGCAATAAAACAATGACTAAGACAGGATGTACTGTCTGATGTATGTTATGTGCACTATGTGTATAACCAATGCCCTCGGAGGTTTGAAGAGAGCACTGTAGCCCCCAAAACAGGAGTGGGCATAGGAACCAATCTCTGATCTTATGCAGGAGTAGCAAGCACTCCTAACTGCTGGGCTAGCTCACCAGGGTCTAGTTTTTACCCCTAAAGGTTTTAGTTATATAACTATTTATTTATTATTTAAAATATATGTATGTGGAGGGGGTGGGGTGCATGTCAATGCAATACCTACAAAGGCCAAAAAACATTGTCAGACACCCTGGAGCCAGAGACACAGGCAACTGTGAGCCACCCAACATGGGCGCTGGCAAGCCAACTTGGGTCCTCTCTAAGAGCAGCACATGAGCTTAACAGCTCCCTGCTCTTAATTATTTTATTTATTCTAAATCAACTTTATTTTGTGTACAGTAATATTGTTTACCTATTAAATAACACTATAATAGAATGTTCTGACACATTTTTGGTTTTTCCTTTTGTTGTAGTTGTTTCTTTTTGGAGCAGAGAGTGGTGGCACATGCCTGTAATCCTAGCACTTGGGAGACAGAAGAAGCAGGAATCTCTGTAAATTCAAGACTAGCCTGGTCTATACAATGAGCCAGGCTAGCAAGGGCTATATAGTGAGACTCATATAAAGAAAAAAGAAAGAAAAAAAAAAAAACAGAAAGAAAAAGAATAAGAAGGAAAGGGTAGAGAGAAAGAGAAATAAAGGGCCTCGAGGAAAAGCAGGCTTAAGTGAACATGGTGGGAAGCTTATCAATAGTGCTATAAAACATATCAAATAAATTAAGTGACCTAGCTAAAGTGATTTCTAATCAAAACATTGAGTATAACACCTGCTTCTTCTTGCTGTCCTAGAGAATTTGAGAGAAAGAATCTAAAGTACCAGGGAGCCAAGACAAAAGCAAAAGGTTGGACATTAAAATCCAGGACTCAGAGAGTACCTAAGAGGATCATTCGCCCTGAAGAATACAACAAAAAAGACGGTAAAGGTTATGTGTAGACTCTAACAACAAAATCTACACGAACAGCCACCGTGCTCTAAATAGAACCAACCGGATAGGTAGACTCACATTGAATTAGAACTCAAAAGAAAAGAAACCCTGTAAAAAATAAAGCGATCTTTAGACGTTCATATTTTTTTTGTTTATTTTTGTGTTTGTGATTTCAAGACAGTGTTTCTTTGTGTAGCTCTGGCTGTCCCGAAATTTGCTCTGTAGACCAGGCTGGCCTAGAACTCAAGAGATTCTCCTGCCTCTCTCTATCTCCCAACTGCTGAGATTAAAGGCATGTGCCACCACTGCCCAGCTAGACTCTCATATTTTTATAAGGAGAAAGATGGTGAAACCATTTAGTTGCAAAGAAATGTTGTTTGTTTATATGGGTTTTTGTTTTTTCCTTCTCTCTAAACAATCCCCCTTTGCAGCCTAAAAGAGATTTTTCAGTGAGTTCCAGAATAGCCTGGGCTACTGAGGTCTATCTCAAAAAAGCCAAAAAATAATAAAAATTATGTTGATACATGTAGACTTTTTCCTTTGTCTGCAGTCCCTAAATTAAAAAAAAAACTATTCATAGTACATCAGAAATGAATCATCATATTAAACCAAGTGAATGTGTTTTATGCAAATACTATGCCAATTAATATAAGGTATTTAAAATATTAAGGACACAGTAGTTAAAGAGGGCCTTGAAACAATCCTGACAGTATGGACAGACATTAGAAAACTAAGGATCTGGAGATTTGGGGGAGGCAGGGAAGTTAAAGGGACAATGAAAGACAAAGCAAGGATTTAGGCCTACTTCAGGCTGACTCCAGACTCTTAAGATTTTCAATGATGCTGTACATATAAGCTATAGATAATACTATGCTAACATCAGCACATTTTTCAGGCAGTAGGCAACATACCAATTATTTTCAATTTTGTAAGTAAAGCTCTCCTAACTAACCAGCTGAAACATGAAAGCAGCACAGATGACATTAAAAAGGATAGGTTTCATTATGCTCTAATAACATTTTATCAAAGCCAGATCAGAATATTTGATAGATGGGACTATATTTTTATAGTGCCTTATTCATGCTAGAAAAGAAATCTATCAACTGAGCTACGATCCAACTTTTGGCTCTTCTGGCACAGGGTCTATGTGTGGTAATTAGAATAAAAATGGCCCCAACAGGCCCATGGGGAGTGGCACTACTAGGAGGTGTGGCCTTATTGGAAGAAGCTTGTCTCTGTGGGGTGGGTTTTTGAGGTCTCAGAAGCTCAAGGTAGGTCTAATGGCTCACTCTCTTCCTGCTGCCTGGGGAACCAGATAGAGAGAGAACTCTCAGCTCTTCTCCAGCACCGTGTCTGTCTGCATGCCACCATGCTTCCTGCCATGATGATAATAGACTAAACCTCTGAACTGTAAGCCAGCCCCAATTAAATGTTTTCCTTGTAAGAGTTACCTTGGCCATGGTGTCTCTTCACAGCAAAGGAAACCCTAACTAAGACACTATGTAATCTAAGCTATCATTGAGCATGCTATAAACTAGCCTTGAAGTCCAAATTTTCTTTCCTGTCTCCACGTCTGGTTGTAGCCATAAGTATCTGCCATTATCTTGAAAGAACTCATGTCAGTTCACTACAGTAAAATTGTCATAAGTTAAAAATATTTATACATACAATAAATATTTATCATACTCATATATATGAAAGAGTACTTTTACTTTGAGATGGGATGACTTCTTCCTAGAAACCTTGATGATACCTTACTAAAAAATGGTTAAACAAAAATGAGTGAAAGGATGAGTCACAACAATTTTTCTAGGCTTCTTTTTTTTTTTAATCTTATTTTTTTCACCGGGTGGTGGGAGCACGCACCTTTAATTCCAGCACTCAGGAGGCAGAAGCAAGCAGATCTCTGAGTTCAAGGCTAGCCTGGTCTACAGAGTGAATTCCAGGACAGCTGGGACTGTTATATAGAAAAACCCTGTCTTGAAAAAACAAAACAAAAATCTTATTTTTTCAAGACAGGTTCTCATTCTATAGCCCAGACTGACCTTGAACTCCCCATGACTTTCCTGAGTCCTTAGATTGCAGGTGTGAACCATCTTTCCTGAGATTTTTTTCTAGTTTAATTCTAATTGGACTTTAATGTTCAAGCAAAATGTATCTTTCACTGGGTTAATTAAAAAAAGGAATGACTAGATCAAGTGAGGTGGCTCAGTGGGTAAGGGAACTTGTGCCAAGCCTTATAACTCACATGGCAGAAAGACAGAACCAATGCACACGCAAATGCATGGACCAAACCAATATAACTGGATTTTTATTTTTTTTAAGGAGTGCCAAGTTATACTAAAGAGTCAACACTAATGTAGAGTTTCCACTCTAATTATATGGCCAGAAAGTATAGTATCATAGTTATCTGAGTAAATCTGATATTAAATGTGAAACTTAGGCAATTCAAGCTCGTTAGATACAAACATCTAATCATAAATTAAACCCCTGGCTGAGGAAGAAGCTCAGTAATAGATACCTAATAGGAAAAGCCACTGGATGAGATCCTTAGTTGCCCCTCAAATACCAAAACAAAACTCTAAAATCAAAATCAAACACCAAATTAAGTCTTGTCTAACTTATTTTAGAAGCATAAAAGTGGAATTTTCCTTCTATTGCTTATACAAATTAACAAAATACCTATCATTTTCTAGTCTTGGATAACAACCTCCCACCAAGATACTCAATAAAATCTCTGGGGGTGGGAGGAACTACATTATTCATGAAGATAAGTACTCATAAAGAGTAAATAATGATAAATCTTTGAATGTTATACCTGTATCAGCTTCGTGTTCTTTATTCTCATCTGTAAGAGGGTTGTCATGAAGCTTCAAATAGATCTCAATAGCAATTCTTGCTGCTTTGAAGTAAAATGGATGCTGCCGAAGTACATCTTCTAGTTTTAATAAGTCCACATATGATCTAAGGGTAATCTTCCTCATACAGTACGTATGAAAATCAAACTGGTCATCGGTGATTTCTATAAAATGCTAACAAAATTATCTTTTTATTATCATACTGGAGCATAGCATTGTCTTAGAAAATAGTAAAAGCAAAACCTTGGAATTACATGCTTCATTAGAATGAAAAATTAATAAAAAGTATAAAATTACAATAATTTAATATAAATTAAAAAATACAGTTGGCAGGGGTTGAAGAAATGACTCAGTAGTAAGAGTACTGGCTGCTCTTGCAGAGGACCCAGGTTCAATTCCCAACACCCACATGGAGCTCACAACTATCTGTAAACCCAATTCCAAAGGAGCCAATACCCTCACACAGACATACATGCAGGCCAAACACCAATGAACATAAAATAAAAAATAAATAAACAATTCATTAAAAAAAATATAGTTGGCTACCACTTAGCAAAGAACATTCAAGAGGAACTGAATAATTTAAATGAAAGGGATAACACTTCAACTATATTAATACTTATTTCCTCCTTAATCATACTAAAGTAAAACTATTCTGACAAACTACCCACAAATTGGTATATATGATGAGGTTATATAGTTGGCACATATACTATAGAGATTTTATTTAGAAAACTTATGGCAGGGATTACAGCACATAGTATTTTGTAATTTTTTTGAGTCTCTAAATCTGAACTCTATGTAGCATGCCTTCTATGTAAATGAAAAATCAAGCAGCCAATAAGTCAAGAAGAAATCAGCAACCTCAGAGTTCAACCAAGCACTGATAATCTACACTTGATATTACAAATGTCAACTTAAGAGTAGAACCTGTTTATCTACAAAAACCATACACACACCCAACACTAGTCATGGAAATGAATCTACAGTAAAGACTAACAACAAAATGACTTTTATTTGGGAGGTGGTGGTGTGGAGTTCAGACAGGGTCTTACATAGCCCAGGCTGACCTCAAACACACGGTGGTAGTAGGCCTTGAACTCCAGATCTTCCTGCCTCTACCTCCCAAGTGCTGGGATTACAAGTACACATTACCATACCCAGGTTGAAAAACAATGACTTTATAAGAAAATTATTAACTGCACTCTCCACAGAAACACAAGAAAAAAGCTTCAAAGCTCAAATCTTTATCAAGGGTGGACAGACATCATGAATTAAACCACAACAAACAGGCCTCGACAATCAATGAGCTTTATGTATTAGGGAATAAGCAGCAGCAATCCAAAAGTTCAAACTGCACTAAAAGCATCACCAGGATACAAAAGTTTCCTCAAGTCTTTGAAAATGGTTCTTAAATAAAAGATGATACAGAGGATGGCTAGAAAAACAGTGCATAATACTTTCATTTTTAGAATCTGAAATATGGTATTTCTCATTCTAAAATCACATGCTGTGAATTATAAATGCCTGTGTGTGTGTGTGGGGGGGGGGAGATCATGGATTTCCTAAAGGCTTCCAGATCTAACCAAACAACACGAGAAGTTCACATATGTAAGATACTTACTCTCTCAATTTCGTGACACTTTTTAAGTGCTTCACCGAATCTGTTCATGGCTCTGTATGCCTGGGCACACTCTGTCTGGAACCACATGCACTGCATTTCATTCAGGTTCTCCACTGCTGATGTTCCTTCCTAATGAAAATCACACAGTGACTCCAGACGATCCCCACCAAAGACAGCTCGGGATTGTAAGATTTAAAAAGGAGTACTAGTCAATTTATCACATTTCTGAAATAATTTTCCAAGACAGGGTTTCTCTGTGTAGTCCTGGCTCTCCTGGAATTTGCTCTGTAGACCAGGCTGACCTCAAATTCAGAGATCTGCCTGCCTCTGCCTCCTGAGTGCCAGGATTAAAGGCGTGAGCCACTACTGCCTGGCTTAAGTTCTCTCTGTAAGCACTAGAGATAATAATTTTGTAAATGACGCCACAAAAGGTATACAACAATATATAGTCCCTGGCTGGCTGGGACTAACATAATAAATAACAGCATATGGCAGATAAGTAAAAACACTAGTCCCCTTAGTCCCTAACACATTCTTCTCAACAGTAATCATTACAAGCCAGTTGTTTGGTTTTGTTTGTTTTAGTTTTTTGAGACAGGGCTTCTCTATGTAACCCTGGCTGTCCTACAACTCCCTCTATAGACCAGACTGGCCTTCAACACAGAGATCTGCCTGCCTCTGTCTCCTAAGAGTTCTAGAATTACAGGTGTGAAGCACCACACCTGGCTTTTCTTTTCTTTTGGCATCTTGAGAAAGGGTCCCTCTGTATAAGCCAGGATGTCTTGGAACTCACTCTGTAGACCATGCTGGCCTCAAAGTCAGAGATCTGCATGCCTCTGCCTCTGGAGTGCTAAGTAAGCCTAAAGGTGTGTGCCACCAGTCAACTATAAACCAGTTTTAAAAATCATTGTCCAGAATGGGCAGTGCACACCTTTTTTTTAAAAAAGAAAAAAGAAAATTTATTTATTATTATGCATACAGTATTCTGTCTCCATGTATTTCTGCAGGCCAGAAGAGGGTGCCAGATCTCATTACAGATGGTTGTGAGCCACCATGTGGTTGCTGGGATTGAACTCAGGACCTCTGGAAGAGCAGTCAGTGCTCTTAACCACTGAGCCACCTCTCCAGCCCCAGGTGGAGCACACCTTTAATCCCAGCACTTGGGAGGCAAAGGCAGGTGAATCTCATTAAGTTTAAGACCAGTCTGGTTTGCAAATCGAGTTCCAGAACAGCCAGGACTGTTAAATAGAAACCCTGTCTCAAAAAACAAACAGCAAACAAAAAAATCATTGTCGAACAATATAAAAAGAAAATATTTCATCAAATGTTGATTATTCTTCCTCTAATACAGTAATTTAATAGCTGGACAACTTCGATACTGACAACAAACTTTAGGGGCTAGAAAAAACGTCTCAGTGGTTAAGAGATCTGAGTGCCCTTCCAGAAGACTCAGGTTTAATTCTCACCACTGATGTGGCTGCTCACGACTGTCTCCAATTCTAGTTCAAGGAAATGCAATACCCATTTCTGGCCTTGGTAGGCACCAGGCATGCACAGGGTTCACAGACACATATGCAGGTAAAACATCTATACACTTCAAAGAACTAACTTTGAAAGAGAGAAAGGTGAGTACAAAGTCAACTATATCCTGTTCACACTCCAGAACATTAGCCATACAAACCCTTGTAAACTTGGAGCACATTTCTTCAGCCTCTTTAATCAGATTGGCTTTTAACATGTATTTTGCACACTTGGAATTAATAAATCTGTCTGCTGTGTCCAGGGCCTGGGCTTCATCCATCCACCTGGCAGCTTCTTTAATATTCCCAGCATGCTTGAAGGTACAAAAACAAAATTAACCAGTAAATATGATAATTTTCCTGTGTTAAATCATTTCTGAGCTGTAAGTAATTAAAATAAACAAATGAAAGAAAAGGTATTCTTCTGACTCCAGATCTGGGTTTGGATCCCAGCATCCATGTAAAAAGCCAGTTGTGGTAGCTTGAGTCTCTAATCCTATTGCTGGGAGAGCTCAAGACAGGAACATTCCTGGAACTCACCAGCCAGTTAGCCTTGCAGAACTGGCAAGCCACAGGTCAGAAAGCTATTAATGGACATTCCTCCACTATCCTAACTATAATTCATTTATCTAATACATCTGGTAAAGCCACAAAACTGAGTAAAACTTGGCATTAAAACATTTGGGTAGCAAACAAGATGGCTCATTCAGCAGGTAAAGAGAAACTGCCTGATGACCTGCTCAAACCTTTCTACCCATATGGTAGAAAGAGAATACTCTAAGTTGTCCTCTGACTTACATGTACATGCTATAGTATAGAACACATATGCCGTCTCCATCAAAATAAATAAATGTTATTTTAGAAAATTTCTTAAAAGTTCTGGGACACAGAATGGTGGTACACACTGGTAATTCCAGCACTAGAAGGCTGAGGCAGGAAAAGTCCCATTTTTGAGGCCAGCCTAGACTACAAAGACCATGCCTCACATAAAATAAAGATAGTAATAAATAAATAAAACCTGCAGGTAGGTGCAACTCAGTGTTAATGTCTATGTAGTATGTATGAAGCTCTGGATTCAATACCCAGTATAGTTAAGAAAAGGGGGGATTGCTTTGAAATACTATTTAATTCCATTATTTTCTTACTAACTATATTATTAGTTTACAATAACTCCTTTAAAAGGCCTGATTACTGGACATATTGGCAAATAAGACAGAGAAGAAGCAAGTTTAAGATGTCAGAACACAGAAGATTCTCATGCATTCATGCTCAGGAATTGAGTCAAAAGATGGTAACATGTACATTCAAACACGACCATGACAGCTCCAAGAATAAATCAAACTGGTATTTCTCATAGAATATTATTTTACTTACTCTACCTAGAAGCTATAAAACAACAAAAATTATGATTAATATCATTACAAGAAAAAAGGGGGTAAAGGATTTTACCTTATAGATTTTAGCTTTTACAAGAAAGAGTTCAATCAATGTTGGTGTACTTTCAATAGCAGTATTTATATATTCCAGAGCAATAGATGGCTGACCAATTTTATCATAATGTTGCGCCAAATAGTACTGGACCCAAAGTAATGTGGTTGGTGGCTCCTCTTTTCCATCATCTTGAAAGGGAAGAATGAAGAAATCAAGATTAGATATTACAAATATTAAGAGAATATCCACTCCCCCATATTGTTCCCTCTATTTATAAGAAAAATAGCTTTAAAGTAGTTTATGTATCTAGATATAATCTAGGCTAAGCACATTAAAACCTACCAAAGCATGTTTTCTATTCTGTATCTTAAGTGCACTTTAGCACAATACCTTGCATATATTAAGATTTTAAAAAGAAAAGTGTGACCACCTAATTAGGTTTCTAAGTAATATACTAACCCACATATATATTTGTGATATGGGCATTTTATTTTTGATGACATTTTTAGGTCTTAATACTATGTTGAATATGTAAAGATCAATTAAATAGACTGAATAAAAGCTAATATCCAAAGAAAATAAGACAAACAAAAAAATAATTCTTCTATTTTAGCTCAAGATGTAATTTTTTCAAGATGTAATTTTAATATAAGAATGTGAAAGTTAAACACACAATTCACACAAAATTCTGTCCTTAAATATAAATTTCTATGGCCTGAGATCTCTATTTGTTCATTTTTCCCTAATAAAAACAGGGTGGCTCAGTGGACGAATAACAGGAGTGGAACTCACCAACTCCCCATCTGCTAGATCTGCAACAAAAGTGCTACATATTCGTGGGCATGTCATTGAGCCTCTTCCACATTTGTAACTATGTAGAAAAATGCTGATCATCAAAGGAATATCATGACAATTAACCAATGAAACCATGGTATGCCTTTTTAAAAGTACTGTAAAATTACTCTGAGACCTAGAAACAATGGCCAGCTTACTAGCAATGTGCACCCCAGGTCCCACGGTGGGCTATTCCACTATTGAAGCCAGAACTCTGTGGGAAAAATGATTCCAGATCTTCAGTGGTAGTGCACAAGATAAGTGCTCAAGATCTTGTCAGCGAGTAAGTTATCACCTACCACCACAGCACTTGAAAGATGGAGCCACGTAAAATTAAATAAATAAGTATCAGGCATGCTTAAATATAAATTATTCTCTTTTAAAACATTTATTATATTTATTTATTATGAGTGTATGTGTCTGGGTGTATGCCTGCCACAGTGCACATGCAGAGATCAGAGGACAACTTATTCAAGCAAGTTCAGTTCTCTATCATGTGGGATCTGGGGACTAAACTCAAGAGTCAACAGGCTCTTTTAGTTCTATCTAAAACTACTTGCCAAGTTTAAGGATGCAATGAACCAGTCCAATCTTTTGAAAACTGGTAAAGAACCAAAGTATAGCATAGGAAAAATAAATTGTGTTTTTCTCCATACAAACAGAAACTTTTGGAAATCAAGTGGTAAGTAAAATAAAATCTAGCTTTTAAAATAATAGTATCTGGGCTGAAGAGATGGCTCAGAGGTTAAGAGCACTGACTGCTCTTCCAAAGGTCCTGAGTTCAATTCCCAGCAACCATATGGTGGCTCACAACCATCTGTAATGAGATCTGGTGCCCTCTTCTGGCCTGCAGACATACAGGCACTGTATACATTAATAAATAAATAAATCTTAAAAAAAAAAAAAAATAGCATCTGCCTACTAATAGAAGAAAATCATTTTGGCTCACTCAGTTTATGTTTTAAAAAGAGAAAGAAAAAAGAAAGCCATATAATCAATCTTCACCAAAGGATTATCTAGAACCTGTGCATTAGAAGGTTCTGCAGCAACAGACAAGTTTCTCTACATGCCCTGTTCAGCAGAACAGACATTAGCTATATACATGTGGCTACCGACCAGCATTTGAACTGTACTGTAACTAAAGAATTAGACCAGCTGTTCTCAAGCTGTGGGTCACAACCCCTTTGGGGGTCAAATGACCCTTTCACAAGGGTTGCCTAAGACCATTAAGAAACAGAGATATTTACATTACTATTCATATCAGTAGCAAAATTATAGTTATGAAGTAGCAACGAAATAATTTCATAGATTGAACGGGACCACCACAACATGAGGAACTGTGTTAAAGGGTCTTTAGGAAGGTTGCAAACTACTGACATACTTTTTCTATGTAGCTAATGGTAAGCAGAGAAGACAATCTATTTCTACATCTAAGTACCAATTTAAAAAAAAATTTCTAAGGACAGAAAAATAGTATACATAACAATATATTCATCAGAGTCTAGACTAAGAAAATTCATTCGCCAATAAATAAATCACAGGTTCAAGAGATGATAGAACAACATGAATTAAAACAGACATAAAAGACAACAACCAAATTCTGTAAGTTACATGGATCTTCAAACAAAAGGAAAGGGCTGGGTGTGGTACAATCCAAGCACTTGGGAGACTATGGAAGGAGTACTGCTGAGCTGGCTAGTTTTATGCCAACTTGACACAAAATGAGTGATTTGGGAAGAGGAAGCCTCAAGTGAGAATACCCCCACCAGGCTGGCCTGTGGGCAGGCCTGTAGTGCATTTTTTAAATTAGTGATTGATGTGGAAGAGCCCAGACCACTGTCAGTGGCGCTACTCCCAGGAAGGTGGTCCGGAGGTGTGTAAGACATCAGGCTGAGTGAGCCCCAGGAAACAGGCCAGTAAGCAGCCCTGCTCCATGACCTCTGCTTCATTCAGGTCCTGCCTCCACACTGCTTGCTACCTTACTCCTTCCCGATTCCCTCAGTGATGGAGGGTGACCTAAGAGTGGTAAACTGCAACAAACTCTTCTCTCCAGAAGTTCTTTTTTGTCATGGTATTTACCACAGCAACAGAATTCTAACTAAGACAACTGTCATGAGTTCAAGACCATCTTAAATTATAAGGTTAAGCCCCTAATCTAAAAAATCTGGAAGGAAAAAGAAAAAAAAAGGATGGAGAAAAAAGAGGGAAAGGAGAAAGGAAGGGAAGGATGAAGGGATTGAGTTAGAAGGGAGGAAGCCAGTGCGCACCTATTTGTGTGTGACCCAGCAGCACACATGTACATAGAGGACAGAGGACAACATCAAGTGTCATTTCTCGGTTGCAATGGATCTCTCATTGGGATCAGAGGCCTGCTACCTAGTAAATAAATCCTCCCCAATACTGGGAATATAAACACATACCACAAGGCCTTGCTTTTTTTTTTTTCTAAATTGAAATCAAACTTGGGGGTCTTTACACTTGCCAACAAATATTTTAC
This sequence comes from Peromyscus maniculatus bairdii, assembly GCF_049852395.1. Classification (NCBI taxonomy): domain Eukaryota; kingdom Metazoa; phylum Chordata; class Mammalia; order Rodentia; family Cricetidae; genus Peromyscus; species Peromyscus maniculatus. The sequence goes on along the minus strand of NC_134857.1, from coordinate 33,922,708 downwards.
AGATTGAGCTATCTGTAAGCATAATGAAGGTATCATCCTGGTTTGTATGTCTGTATGTGGGGTTCTTTTGGGGGAGAGCGGGCATGGAATACTTGAGATTGAACTCTACTTCCTGGTAAGACACACCAAGCAAATACTCTACCACTGAGCTGTATCAGCAACCCTCTTTTTCTTTCTATTTTAAAAATTTGAAGCAGGTTCTCACTTGCCCAGAGGCTTTGAACCTCTTAAAATTCTCCTACCTCAAATACTCAGAGTAGATAGGATTACAAGTTTGTTTGTTTGAAATGAAGTACTTCACTTAAGATATGTTGAAAAATTCATGAAATAATGTAAAGCTTGGGATTTAAGAATAGAGGGAAAGCCAGGTATGATGGCCCACACCTTTAATCCCAGCACTCATGGGGCAGGGGCAGAGGCAGGTGGAACTCGGGGAGTTTGAGGCCAGTCTGGTCTACAGATCGAGTTCCAGGACAGCCAGGCCTACACAGGGAAACACTGTTTTGAAGAACTAAAAAGGAAAAAGAAAAGTAAAAAAACAGAGGGAATTAGTTAAGGCTATGATTAAATGTTTGGATATGGATTTAAAATTATTGCAGCCAAGTGATGAGTAAATGAAGGATCATTTTATTACTAAATCAAGTTTCATAGATCCTTTAAACTTGACATAGCTTTCCAATAAATTGATATGATTCTTAATAAAACATTATCATGACACTGTCTGTAGTTAATGGATCTTCATCATAATAGGAAAAGAAGTTCAATGCACCATACTTGCTATCAAAATAATGAAGACTAACCTGAATGATAATTTCATAATCTATTAAAAACATATGTACTCACCATTGGGGTTAAACAAGCGACAGCTTTTTAGAGAGGTTTCATAACCAACTACTAGTTCTTCTACGATTGCCACCTAAAGTACAAATATGAGCACATTTTAATGAAACAAAGTTATTGCTCTTATGCAAAATGTGTTCCTTATATAGAGGACTAAACAAATATTCCAACACATATCCCCTCCCTTTATGAATATTTGAACCTCTAGGCAAAAACCTAAAAAGTCTCAGCCAGGCAGTGGTGGTATACCAATTTAATCCCAGCCTTCATGAGGCAGAGGCAAGTGGATTTTTGTGAGTTTGAGATCAGCCTGGTATACAGATTGAGGTCCAGAACAGCCAAGGCTATACTGAGAAACCTTGTCTTTAAAAATAAAATAAGACTCCAAAAAAAAAAAAAAAAAAAAAAAAAAAAGCCGGGCGTTGGTGGCGCACGCCTTTAATCCCAGCACTCGGGAGGCAGAGGCAGGCGGATCTTTGTGAGTTCGAGGCCAGCCTGGGCTACCAAGTGAGTTCCAGGAAAGGCGCAAAGCTACACAGAGAAACCCTGTCTCGAAAAACCAAAAAAAAAATAAATAAATAAAAAAAAATAAATAAATAAAATAAGACAAAATAAAAAAAAAATCTAAAAATGAAGGTCCAATCTCCTAAAGCCTTACTACTAAGTTCCTTTCCCTGACAGAAAGTAAAACATCTACTAAACCAGCAGTCAGTCAATGTTGGACAAAGGCAATGCTACAGATAACTTACATCTAAATTAACTTTTGATCTTAAAACATATAATGAATACCAACAGTTATCATCTGTTATGATCAAGAACTAAGTGCCATAACCTAGCATGGCAGCACATGCATGTAAATGCCAGCACATATGTAGGAGGGGAAGGCAGAAGGATTCTGAGTTTGATCAAGGTCAGGCCCAACTATGTAGCAAGCCTGAAACTTGAGACATGAAGTCTGGCCTCAAATAAGTAACAAGAATTAAATGCTATGTGAAAAGGGCATTTTCCTAACTGTCTGGTAAATGAACTCTTCACAAAATCCAGGAGAAACATCACCACCCTGAAGCCCAGCAAAGTGGAGTGCTTAAAGTCCAGGAAAATACCTGTCTGTCCAGGTTGTACTTTTACCTAAATTTTAACTACTTCCTCAGAGGCATGAAGTACTTCTATTTCATTAATTCCCTAATTTAAGCAGAGCACAGTGGCAGATGTCTGCAGTCCTATTCAAGTGTCTGAGGCAAGAGGATCAAATGTACCCAGAATTTCTAGTCAACTTGGGCCATATAGCGCAATACCCACAACAAATCTAAAAATAAATAAATAAATAAATAAATAAATAAATAAATAAATAAATAAATAAATAAATAAATAAAAAACAAAACAGAAACCAGGATTTATTTATTTGATTTTCATTACTAAAGAAACTCTCTTAAATGGCCCACAGACAGATTATTGCTGTTCTCCTTGTGAGTGGACTACAAGCATGGAAGGGTCACAGCCATGTTATTCTAATATACCTGTGTTCTCCTCCCAAGTTAGGATATACACTTGTACCAATATGCGATATGTCATCCCCAAACTGTTTGAATTAGGTGCATTTAGTAACAACTGAACTATCATAATTCAGAATTTAATCCAATATTAGGTAAAGTTTGTAAAAGTAAAAATTTATTTCAATAAGTTGGATACTATTAAAAGACTAGAAGAAAATTATAAAAATATAGGACTGTAGATTTAAGACTGCTGCGCAAACAATTCTCACTACTCCAAAACTAGAATAGGTTAGATTTTATGGATGTGGCCTCTGGTAAGGGAAAAAAGAGAAAGGAGTGGCAAGTAAATGTACATCATGTGTTATGCATGCTTAATTTCTTTCACCTTTCTAGTTCTTTTCAATGTCTTTCATGTTTTTAACTCAATACATCTTTTTTTTAAAAAAAAATTAATTTTATGTGCATTGGTGCCAGGGTGTCAGACCCTTGGAACAGAAGTTACAGATAGTTGTGAGCTGCCATGTGGGTGCCTGGAATTAAACCCGGGACCTCTGGAAGACCAGCCAGTGTTCTTAACCACTGAGCCATCTCTCCAGCCCTAACCCAATATATCTTGATGACATTGTTCTGGCAAAGAAGCAATCAACATAAAGATTAAAATGCCCTCTTAAAAAGCACTTGAAGGCTGGGGTAGGGGTGGGGGGTGGGGATGGGGTGGCGGCACACGCCTTTAATGCCAGCAGGGACAGGTAGATCTCTGAGAGTTAGAGGCCAGCCTGGTTTACAGAGCCAGTTCCAGAATAGCCAGACCTGTTACACAGAGAAACCCTATCTCAAAAAACCAAAAGAAAAAAAAAATTCTTCTGAAGAACTTTTTTACTGAATAAAAATGGTGGGTTACAAGATTAAAATTTAGTTTCAAGAAAAAGAAAAACACTTCTGACAATAAAAACGGGTTAGAAAAACATGTTAGTATGAGCCAAGGGAAGAGAAGAAAGCAAACACTGAAGTCACTAAAGCACCACAGAGCAAACCGACTACAACGGAAGGTCTAGAAGCATTCCCATTGCAGGCCAAGAGACTAACAGGCTCACAAGAGGTAGTACTGGGCCCAGGTAATGGAGAGCACCGAGGACATCGTGGTCGACTTTACCTTCTCTTTATCTCTGTATAACGACCTCAAAGTATTGAAGACAGGTGGACAACCCTTACTGAAATTCATCCTTAGGAATCTATCCAAACACTCCTTGAACTTCTCTCCTGGAAGAGAAAGATTCTGTTGACAACTCTTAACAATGCACACATTAGCCTTCATAAACATACGTATTCATACTTAAATCATGATAGCATTTTCTTTCTTTTGCAATTAATCCACTTACCAGATAAAAAGTTTAACGGTAGCCTTCTTGGCACCAGTCCTCTGGGATATTTAGTCCAGGCCTCCTCATATATTTTTAGCCGTTCCAACATATTAGCTGTAGACCAAAAAAAGAGAGGGGGAAAAAAAAAAAAACTTTGTATTTGTAATTACAAATTGCACATTTCTACCCAATTACATTGAGTTTGAGGCCAGCCTGGTCTAACATAGCAAATACAGAGCCAATCAGAGCTACATAGCAAGACTGGTCTCAAAACAGAAAAATAAAAGGGAAAGTTGTACAAGAAAATTATATGTAACCTTACTAATTAAATTTAACAATAATTTTAAAGTATTTCCAATTGTTTTCATACTTTAAATACCCATTAGCCATACAAAGTAAATAATTTAAAATCTCAGGACCTGATTGTAAGAACCCGAGTCACTGTCCATGGCTTCTCTGTTCTGAGTTTCTCCTGTGATTTATTTGGAACATGTGTACCTGTCCCGTATTTCCATGTCTTCATACTTTGCTTTTACTCTCAGCACAAAGCCATTCGTTAGTTTAATCTTCCATGACCCTAATTTCCCTTTGTCTGATGTGGTCTCTGTCCTAACAGATGTTCAGATCTTTACTTCAGGAACAAAGGGATGGTCTGTGATCTAGAATTCTCCAAACTGAGAGCCCAGCATCCACTTCAGGCAGCTATGTCTCATGGCTCTAATTCCCTCTATCGTAGATTCCTCCATTACCTAACACGGAATGATGATGTTCCTATGAAAGTGTAAGTTCCCAGTTAAAGTTATCACCAGCAAGGTTTCTCCTGAATGTATCAATAACATCAGAAATGGCCCACTATACCAGCCTTAAGAGGAATTGAGTCAAACCAGATTGTGTGGGTGAAGTTTTCTGATGTAGTGTTTGTTTGTTTTTCAAGACAAGGTTTCTCTGTGTAGCCCTGCTTGTCACTCTGTAGACCAGGCTGGCCTCAAACCCAGATTTACCTGCCTCTTCCTTCTAAAACGTGGGATTAAAGGCATGCACTACCACACTCAGCTCATGCTTTCTATCTCATTATCATTTCTATGCTCAGTATTTGGAACAACTGGTTCTCAATTACCTGTACCCAATAGCACATGCTGAAGTCACTCAGCTGGCCTTTTAGATGCCTCTATACCTTTTTTCCTTTTTGTACTTTTTAGACTTTACCTGTTTTCTTCCCTGTGTGTCAGCTTCTGCTTTAAGGAGTATAGGTTATGCAAAGCTGTTGCTGATAAAGTTATTTGTTTTAGGCCATTCATAGGAGAGAGCAAGAGATGGAAATTTAACACATCTTCTCACAAAATCATGCTGCACGTGAAGCATGCCAACATTTATACGGCTGTAGGAGCTGCCCTGCCGGCTACAGCCACAGCTGACCAGAAATTCTGCTTGTCTCTATCCTCAGAGATAGGTCCATTCACAGTAAGGACAAATTTACACTTCCCTTTTATGATTTCAAAGCTACTATATATTTATCATTTTTTTTCCCAGAAGTTATTTCGGGCTGGGTATGATGGTGCATGCCTTTAATATCAGTACTCTCAATGGAGGGGCAGGTGATCCCTGAATCTAAGGCCAGCCAGGGAGATAGTAAGATCTTTTTCAAGAAATAAGTTATTTCAAATCATTTCTTTCTTTCTTTGAAGACAAGGCCTCACTACGCTACCCTTGCTAGCCTAAAAATCACTATGTAGACAGTCTATCCTCAAATTCAGAGATCTGTTGCCTCTGCCTCCTAAATACCAGGATTAAAGGTATGTGTTACTGTGCCTGGCAGTCCCCCACGCCCACCCCAGTTTTTTCTTTTTTTAACTGAAAAAATTTATGGACCTGGAGAATGGCTCTATGATTAAGAGCACTGGATGCTCTTCCAGAAGACCTGGCCTTGATTTCGAGCAAGTTCACAACCATTTGTAATCCCAGTCCAAGGCGGCCTGATGACTTCTGGCCACCATGGAGATCAGGCATGTTCAAAGTGGTGCACATACATGCATGCAGGCAAATCACTCTTATACATAAAAATTTAAACTTATGGCATTTACTTATTTGAGTGTGGTGTGGTGTGTGTTGGGGGTGGGGGCACCCACATGCATTAGCATTTCACTGTAGACTTAATTTTGAGGTCACAGGTTGGGAGTCAAGTCTCTTCTTCTACCATGTGGGTCCCAGGTATCAAGCTCAGATCACAAAAGTACCTTTACCCACTAAGTCATCTCTCTGGCCATTTTCAAACAATTCTATCATCTTGTAAAAGTAGATTTGAGAACATTCTCAATCTTTCATATGACTGAGAAGTATACTTATACATTTAGATTTTGGACCTACTGTTTCAATTGTTATTTCTGAGTATCAGTATATAAAATCTGACCTTGAAACTACTTTTTCAACCCAGGCTGGCTTCAAACTCAAGATTCTCCGACCTCATCCTCTCAAGTACAGAGGTTGTAAGCATGAACTAACAAAATCTAGCATGTTAGACTTGAACGAACTTCTGCTTCTTTTTATTTGTTTGTTTAGTTTTCTTGAGACATAGTCTCACTATATAGTCCTGGAATTCACTTCCTAGGTGCCAATTAAAGAAGTGTCTGGCTCCAGATTCTGTATGGCCTTAACCACTGTTTTTTGGTTGCACTTTACAAAGCGTTAATAAAACATACATTAAGAAAAGGATGAAGAAAAAAAAAGCTTGGCTGTGGTTGTGCATGCCTTTAATCTCAGCACTCAGGAAGCAGGGGCAAGAAGACGTCTGTGAGTTTGAGGTCAGCCTGGTCTATAGAATGAGTTCCAGGACAGCCAGGACAACACAGAAAAACTGTCTCCAAAAAAAAAGAAAAAGAAAGAAAGAAAAAAGAAAAGAATAAAAACAGTGACTATAAGGACACTACCTGGCTTCAGTGCTTTCTCTAAGCCTTTGTAATAGGCCCAGTTTTCAGGGTTCCGTTCTTGTAATCCTCTATAAACATCAGCAGCATCTTCCAAACGACACAGCTGCAACAGAAGTTCCCCTATTTAACAAAGAGACAATAATTAAAACACCCAAGGAAATTTTCCCACAAAAATTCTCTTTAAAGTCTGGTTTTGAATTAATGTTTGACACTGGACAGTGTTCTCCTGAGTTCCCAGCGTCCTTATCCTGCTTCGAATGATCAAATAAGTTACTACTATTTTCAGTATTATAAAGCAGGCATAACTTGAGTAAATTTGTGAAGGGTCTTTCAGAGTGTTGTAAAAATTAAGACTTTGAACCTCAACATGTGGCTGGGTTCTCAAAGTACATCTGACAATAATTAAAGACATTTTGTTTGCTCTTCTAACAAGACAAAGCTCTGAATACTATAAAACACCCTACAACGCACACAAGAGACATTCAGTCTTAAGAAGCCAGGCCAGAACACCAACAGAACAGCTGAAAAGGCTAACCTATCACAACATAAAAGGACGTGGTCTCCAATCAATCAATCAATCAATCAATCGATCGATCAATCAATCAATAAACTAACAAATGAATAAGAACTATAAAGCTCTCTTTTTCTCAGCCTAGGAATAAATGGTAGCATTTGGAGACATTTATTTAAGGACCTACCTTTTCTATCACAAAAGAATCCCAATCGTGTTCCTTTCCATTTAGAATTTATGGTTTTTCTATTTTTTCAAAGAAATTCAGATAAACCATAAAGAGATCTGGGAATTCTTTGTTTTAGTTTATTTTTGTTGAATTGTTTTCGGTTTTTTTTTTTTTTTGTTTTGTTTTGTTTCTGTTTTGGAGGGGAAGGAGGGGGTCTGGTTGAGACAGGATCTTGCTCTAGAATCCAGGCTGGCCTCAAACTCCTGACCCTGCCTTAGTCCCTTCAGTGTAGGATTGTAGGAGTGCACCACTACATCCAGTTTCCTCTACATATTTTAGTAAGGACTCATTTATAAATATATACTACTGGTAATAAAATCTGGCATACAGTACTTACACTGTAATTTTTCCAGTGAGTTATTTCTAAAATAGTTAACCTTGTTTTATAAAATTACAACTGTCTCCTGTGTTTTGACCAAATCCTGTAGTGATTTCTTTTCCTTTTTTTTTTTTGCAGTACTGGGAATTCAAACTCAAGACCTCATACATGCTAGGCTAGTAGTACTCTACATCTGAGCTATATCCCCAATGAAAAATCAAAAACAAAAACACTTCACCAAAGTCATTTTATTAAATGAATTTTTGTGGATTTTTCTCCTCAATCAACAATGTTCATCATTTAATGCATATTTTCCTACACCACAAATTATTCAAAATGCATGAATGATACACCTATTTCCTTATCAACAAACTGAATTATATGCAACTGTCAGCAGCAACTATGAATTTTCAGCCCACCCTTGGCTATAATTAAAAGTTAGTTTTTAAAATACCTTTGGTTTCTTCTACAGCAAGTTTATCACAAATTTGCTTTTCATAAGTACAAAGATGTTCCAAGGCTTCTCTATAGAGACCTGCTTCCCGAAGAACTTGATTTTGATATAAAAGGAGTTCACTATACTCATAATCCACTTTATCAGGAGATGTCTGCATGTAGATATAAGGAATGCTAACAATAAGAATTTTATTTTTGCATTAGAAAATTATTTACACACCCCAAACAAAAAGATACCCTGTTAACAGCAATACTTTAAAAATTCCTAAATATCTGTTTATGAAATGTTAATAAAAGCTTATAATAAATTGAATATAATAACCCACAAGTTCAGATATACAATAAATAAATGGAAAGAGGGAAATCTGTTAGCAACAGAATGCAAATAAAAAATCTAGAAGAAAATGATGCAGTCAAGAGAATCCCTACTTCATAGCTCCAATTTTAACAGCTGAGCCACGCAGTGAATGCTCAAGGCTAGTGGTCAAAATCTGATGACAGATGAGCTGTTTGGTCTTAGGTTGTTCATAAATAAAAAGTAAAACAAGTTTACAGTTGCAAATACTGTGTTAACAGCAATAAAATGGAATGGATAAATTATATACCAGTTGCTTCTCTGTGGATTTCTGTGAGAAGTGCAGTTTTAACTAACAACTGAGGGAAGGCAAATAAATCCAAACTAAGGAATGTTCCAAAAACATTACTGTATGTTCAGTAAAATAATTAATAGCAGAAAATACAAATCTTTTTTATTTATTTATTTATTTGTATTATGTGCACTGGTGTTTTGCTATGGGTGTTGGATCCCCCGGAACTGGAATTACAGACAAGTGTGAGCTGTCATGTGGGTGCTGGGAATTGAACCCAGGTCCTCTGGAAGAGCAGTCAGTGCTCTTAACCACTGAGGCATCTCTAAAGGCCCAGAAAATACAAATTATTTAAAATTATTTCATGTAGACTCCAGAGAAATGATCACTACATGACAGTTATGCCTCCAAACCAGACAATGGAATTGAAAAAAATTGTTAGAAAGAAAAAAAGAAAGACCATTTTCACTATGTACCACAGCTTAAAAATAACTCTAATTTTGATAATCTGTGATACCATCTGCAGTTATAACAATTACAATAATTCTTAGGAGCACTGTGAAGTACGTAAAGAGTATGTCTGTAATCATTAAGCACAGATATTAACTGTAAACATTTTAAAGTACACGTACCACACGTTTTACCATTAAATACAGGTGATTCCTACAGATTTTCCTACTACTCTTTTCATTGTGAACAGTTTGAAGCTATTTCCAAATAAAATGTTAGCTAAACTAGATAAACTTCTTTCTTTTAGTTATACTTAAAATCAGACACAATAAACTGGCTTGTTATTACCTGCTGTGTTTTCCTAAATTCTTCTAAAATTTTTGCTGCCATTTCATAGTCTTCTAATAAATGGTAAGCAATAGCATAACCAATCCATGATGCTCTCTGGGCAGGTCGAAGCTGAAGCAATTGGTATCTTGTTTCCTTCACAGGGTAGAAAAACAAAACGTACACTTAGGTTTACAGTTAAAGCAAACGCTTCTCCATTGACTAGCACACAAGGCCCTGAGTTTAGTCCTGGGCCCCAAGAAAACAAAAGATCATATTAATTTGCTTCATAATTATTCCTTCTGTTAACACAATTCTGATAACTATTTTAGAAAAATTTCAACATCTAATATTATATAGTTGTATAAAGACAAATAAATACTTTGAAGCCTCCAGTTCTAATCTTATGGTATTTTTCTTAACTTGAGACCAGATATCCTTCTTTATTTCCTGATCTCCTCAGCAAAAGCAGCAAATGAAATTCTTTAGAAAGTTCACCCCACGAATTTAATTAAGGCATGTAAAGAAAGCAGCTTGCAAGCACTACCATGAAGAAATAGAATATTAAAGAGGAAATAATAAACCTACTACTGATTTAAGGGTTAAACAGAAGTTACTGAACTGTATTAAATCTCAATGAATATAAAGAGACAAACAAAAAAATTTAAAACTTACTTTACAAAAAATGACAAAAGACTATAGTTATAAAATACTAATAGCAACATTCTACCTGAGTATTAATGTTTAACAAAATAAGTAACAACAAACACAGCAGTCCTACTCTAGCTCAAAACAAAATGATTTGTTTTTAAGATATAACTATTCCAATCACTGGTGTAATCACTAAGGGGAGCAGTTAGTTCAATTTCTTTCAAAAAATGGAAAGAAAAATTGATTTACCAGAATATTAAATGTTCTAAGTGACAAGATTATTCTCTTGTGATAAAGTAAAAAAATAACTATTTTACTTACCCTATAACCCTCAAGATCTCGCATTTGAATCTGTAGTAGGGAAAGATCTCTTAAGATCTGAAGATTGTCCTTGTCCCATTTCAGTGCATTTCGGTAGCACTTAATGGCTTCATCATATTTCTTGTCTGACCTCTGAAGAAGGCCATAAACATGCCAACCTAAAGGAACTTAGTTAAGGATATAACCTACATGTCAAGAAATACTATTCCCAGACAGGTGTGAAAGCACATGCCTTAAATCTCAGCACTCAGGAAGCAGAGAGAGACAAACAGACTTTTGTTGAGTTTTAGGTCAGCCAGGGGTACACAGTGAAACCTTTCAAACAACAACAAAAAAAATATTTTACACATACACACCAAACAATCTCCCAAGAAATCTGAAAAGCTAACATTTGTAAATTTCTGAATGTAAACGGAGACACTGGGAAAGAATACACAGATAAAAGAGAATTTAACGAACAGAAAAGAACACAGCATTTGAAGCCAGACAATTAGGTCTAACCTGCTTTATTAACACTATAACCTCAAAAAAATTAGCTTTATCTTGTTTCTCATTTACAAAATGTAAATAAAAATATCTACACAGGGCCGGGCGGTGGTGGCGCACGCCTTTAATCCCAGCACTCGGGAGGCAGAGGCAGGCGGATCTCTGTGAGTTCGAGGCCAGCCTGGGCTACCAAGTGAGTTCCAGGAAAGGCGCAAAGCTACACAGAGAAACCCTGTCTCAAAAAACCAAAAAAAAAAAAAAAAAAAAAAAAAAATCTACACAGCAGAGCAAAACAAGAATAACTAACTGAAATAATATTCATGAAAGTACTCACTGGCTGACACAAAGCAAACACCAAGTAAATGTAAAGAACAGTCTTTAGCATTAAAAGGAAAGAGAAGAACTAGGCCATGATGTGTAATTATATGATATCCTGAAGGGCTTTCCTTTGACTAAAAAGTCTTTAGGATAATGCTTCTACATGGCACAAAGATCCCAAAACTCAATCACATATAAAACCAAAACACTAACTTAAAGAATTGATACATATTCTCAATAATTGGGGTTTATTTCCTACATTCAGAGATCTTATAGTTTACTAAAGGAAACAAATAAGCAAGGAAACTGACAACTGGTTATAAGAATATTATATAGCCAGGCATGATGATACATGCCTTTAATCCCAGCATTCAGGAAGCAGAGGTAGGCAGATCTCTGATTTCAAGGACAGCCTGGCCTACAGAGTTGCAGCAGAGCTGAGGCTACACAGAGAAATCCTATTGAGAGAGAGAGAGAGAGAGGGAGAGAGAGAGAGAGAGAGAGAGAGAGAGAGGGAGAGAGAGAGAGAGAGAGAGAGAGAGAGAGAGAGAGAGAGAGAGAGAGAGAGAGAGAGAAGGAGAAGGAGGAGGGGGGGGGAGGGAGGGAGGGAGGGAGGGAGGGAGGGAGGGAGGGAGGGAGAGAAAGATCTCATCTAGTATAAGCCCTTTTTACTGTATCACTATAGATGCTCAATCCTACTACCCCTTTGGTCTTTTTTTTTTTTTAATTCTATTCTCTACTCTTTAAACCCAAAAAATAAAAACCAAAATAATGTGTCTTTAATTCTTTCTCCTAAACAGCCTATCATCTTCAAGGAGTTTAACTTTCTTAGAAAGTTCGTCAGAGAACTAGAGAGGCAGCTGAGTGATTCAGAGCACTTGTTGATCTTGTCGTGGACCTGGGTTCATTTCCCAGCACCTATGTAGTGGCTCACATCATTAGTAACTCCAGTTCCAGAGGATCTAACACCCTCTTCTGGCTCCCAAGGGCACCAGGCAGGCATGTGGTGTAAATGCATACATGCAGGCAAAAGATTCATACACATAAAAATTAATCTAAAAAATAGTAATTTAAGTGAGTTACATCTACTGTGAGTAAGTAAACCCACAGCAGAATGGGAGGGTATCTACAACTGCACGACTGAGCCCTGGCTTACCTTTCTAGTTCCTGATCACTCTTCTTGACACGCTTCTGCTTTGCAGGACTAGTGGTACTTCTTTGAACAATCCATGTTTTATATACACTCAAAATGTTCTAGGTAGGTATCTAGTACTTTCCTTCAACAGACTGTTTACTCCACCTGTACTAACCTAATAGACTGCTGAACACTTGAAAATGTGCTAAATGACTCAGCTCTTAAATTATTCTAGCCACAAAGCAAGGACAGGGATCCTTATTAGAGACGGAAAACTACCAAAGTACATTTTTCCCCTCTGTTTTCCCTCATACATTTCTACTCAAATACAGCTCTTATCAACCCCTTAACACAAATTTTGTTATCTATTTCAACATTAAGTCACCACAACCAGTACAGTATGAATATCCCCATTTCACAAATGAGGAAACTGAGTCATAACAGAAGAGGTTGAGTAGGGCTTTGGTCTAAGTGAAGTTCATCACACGCTAAACCTATACTTCACCACCTCTGCTCTTACTCAATATAGTATAGGTTCTTTAATATTCCTTACACTATAGCCTCTCTAAAGTTATGACCATGGTGAACGAAATCACTGTCTTGGACCATTTAGTCTGCTATAACAAAATACCTTACTTAAACTGGGTAATATATAAACAGAAGAAATCTGCTGTTCATACTACTTCTGAATACCCATTATCTAGTGAGTCTTGCTCTCCTTCATAGATGGCATATGCTAACTGTATCCTCATGTGGCAAAGAGGCTTTTATATGAAAGTACACCCTACTCACTTTTTAAACAACCCTACCTCTTAATATCATCACTCTAGTGACTAGGCTTCAACATGTGAATTTAGAGGGATATAAATATTCAAGCCACAGCAATAGCCCCTCCCAAAATAAGAAGAGCTTCCACAAATACAGTTTTTCTAACATGTATTGTTAAAATGCAGTGGTTACATGAAAAAAAGCTCCCTGAATCATGACGGTTGTTTTCAGTTTAAGAAAAAAAACAAAAACAACAACAACAAAAAAAACCCCACTTCCTCATGGTAAGAGGCATCTACATTTCTTGACTCAGTTTGTATTCTTATATCAAAACAGCCATTCAATCTTTAAATACTCTTCAAAAGGATACACACATGACTCTTCAAGTCATTTCTCAAACCTCTGCGAACCAATTCATAAGCTTCTTCCTTTTTTCCCAGACAGTTCAACGTTAATCCCTTCATAGCCAGCGTTTCTAGTTTAATAAGAAAGAAAGAAAAAAGAAGTAGAAGAAAGTAATCAATAAGAAATAGCTATAATCTCAAAAACAACCAGCACAAACATTTCAAGATTAATAAAATGTTTCCAGGCTTGTACAGAATTAAAATATTTTCAAAAACCAACAAGGCAACTAAGCAAAAAACTCTATATTCTGTTCTCATCGATTTGTTTTTTAAATGAATAAATGTAAGATAAAACCTAACCGGGTATGGTGGCATCTGTCTTTAATCCCAATACTCAGAAGGCAGAAGCAGACAGACCTCTTGTAAGTTTGAGGCCAGGACATACATCTACATATAAACTTTGCTGGTTGGCTAGGACAACATAGTGAAACCCTGTCTCAGAAAGAAAAAAAAAAAAAGATAAGAACACAAAATGCACCAACATCTGACTAGGCATACTATCTAGTAATAATCACTCTACTGGCATTCTTAGGGAAATTCACGAGATTGACTATATACCTATTCCTTTAAAATAGGAAATACTCTCTTGAAAACAGACTTCATTTTTATGAATGTAAGCTGTAGGAAAGCTAAATCAATTCTTCATTAAGACACACATAAATTATCTACAGTTCTGATTTTGTGTGTTTATGACTTGTGTATTTGTATGTGTTTGTATGAAGGCACTTGCATGCACCAGCACATGTGTTGAGGTCAGAGGAGAACCTTGGGTTTCTGTCCTTGCTTTCAATCTTGTCTGAAGCAAAGCCTTATTGTTATCTGCAACTGTGTATGCCAAATAGTTGGTCTCTCAGCTTCCTGAGATTCTCCTGTCTTTGCTTCTTATCACCCATAAGTGTATTGGGATTACAAGGGTGCACACTGCCTTTTCTAGCTTTTCTTGTGGTTTAGAGGAATTTCAACTCAAGATCTTCATGTTTGCTTTAGCAAGTATGTTACTCACTGCCACCTACACATCCCCTACATCTCTGATTTTCAGAAATTTATTATTGAGTCTTTAGGATTACTATGACGAATACAGTTAAAGATGTCAGAAGCTCACCATTTCCAATCACCAGTTTGAGAGCACAGGAAGGGAAAGAGGGGGCTGGTGAGATGGCTCAGTGGCACTGGCTGCTCTTCCCAAGGACCCAGGTTCAATTCCCAGCACCCACAAGACAGCTCACACCTGTCTGTAATTCCAGTCCGAGGGCTTCTGACACCCTCACACACATATACATGTAGGCAAAATGCCAATGCACGTAAAGTAAAAATAAAAAAAAATAGATTAAAAAAAAAAAGAAAAAAGAGTATTGTGGGAAATAGTAACTTTTCAAACAAGAAAAGGTATTCCAAATTTTTATAGTGCATAATCCTATGAGAGTTAAAACAAATACTGTGATTTGCCTAATTTTTAAGATAAAATTTTAGAACTATAGCGGGTGGTGGTGGTGCAAGCCTTTAACCCTAACAGAGGCAGGCTGATCTCTTTGAGTTCAAGGCCAGCTTGATCTACAAAGCAAATTTCAGAACAGCCAGGGTTACACAGAGAAACCTTGTCTCAAAAAAACCAAAAGAAAAAAAAAATTTAGAGCTCTATATAGGAAAGAAAGAATACAGATCTGGATAGGGCCAGGTGTCGAGTGCACCCGTAACCCTTGCACCTAGATGACGATGGCAGCACAAAAGACCGTGGGTTACAAACCAGCAGGAGCTCCGCTCTCACAAACAAAATAAAGCCCTAAGGTGTCATCTGCCTAGAGTATCTCCAGTGAAGTTGTGATACTTCATAACCAACCTAATTTCAGTCTGCTAAAATATCAGGGAGATGTTCTTTCTTCCTAAAATGTTTTAGAAAAAAAAAGAGAGAAAACTACTCTAAAACTATGAGCTATTACACTTTCTGATAATGAAACTATCAGGATTAAATTAGAAGCTCCATTACCAGAACGCACACTTCAGCAATGGAATAAAAAAGAGCCTACTATCGAGATAACAACTGAAGAAGGTTTTCAAGGAAAGGAGATCAGTGTAAGTCTTTTGACTCACTGTTTCCATCTCTAGACTGCAGCATGGTAAAAACCCAAGCACAGGAAATCATAGTATATGAAGAGAAGGAAGGATGAAAACTTCAGAGTCAACGGTCAATCTCTCCTCAACACACAATGTCAATTCATTACTAATGAGTCGTGGTTCCCAAAGCTATCGATATCAGACCCACAAAACGTTATTTTCCTTTTATTTCTTTACAAGTTTAGTCATATACTCACCAACTGTTCTACAAATATCTAATCACCATCATTATTTAGACAAAAGCTATACATCTGGCTGTAAATACAAATGTCTTAACCATGACTCAGTGGTGATGAGCTAATTAAGATACAACATAAATAAGAAACTAAATGGCCATCTTCTGACAAGCTTATGGTAAAGAATAAAATTCTTCCAGCTCAAAGTTCTAAATAAAATTTTCTTATAAACACATTAACTAAAACAAGCATCCAGCCTAAATGGGCTCTTCCGCCTTTCCATTAGCTCTAGTAGAAGAGCTAACACTGAAAATAAGAAGAAACCAAAACTTAAATTGAGTGTGCTATCATTTTCTTGGTATTTAATTCAAAATTCATTATTAAATTTTATCTTCTCATAAAGAGTTAATGATCTACAGCTGAATACAGAGCAAAATAAGGGAAGCCAGACAGCCATTCAATAATGCCAAATCTAGTTAAAGGTACACAGTATTTGTCCTTACCTCCATGCTCTGCAAATTTGGGATTGGAAAGGATTTGCTTACAGAACTTCAATCCATTTCTATACTGTTTATGTTCATAACATCTCTGTCAAAAAAAAAGAAAGTATGTCAGTTTGTCAATATGCAGAAATTTTCCAAGTTCATTATTAAGTTTTTATGCTATTAAGCAGAATGTTACTCTCAGATTCTTCTAAGTCCCACTAAATGGTCACCAAAAGGGGATGAAGATGTAATTCAGTGGCAGAGCACTTGCCTACAATACCCAAAGCTCTATCACCAAAAGTTGAAAGGATTCAATACAAAAAATTAAAAGCAGAACAAAGTGAAAGATAGACCTGAAAAAGCATAAGCTAATTTTAAAAAATCTAGTAACTGAGTCAAAGGAAAAGTAAGTATGATTTAAAAGGGACAGACCAGGCATGATGGTGTACACCTTTAATTACAGCACTCAAGAGGCAAAAACCGATGGGTTCTGTGAGTTTGAGGCCAGCCTAGTCTATATAGTGAGACTCTATATCAAAACACCATACAAACAACAACAACAAAGAAAGGAAGAGAGAGAGAGGGAGGGCGGGAGAAGGAGAAGGAAACAGGAATTATGTTTTTATATTACACTTTCTAACCAAGGGAGTCTTTTAAGCTAAGTGGACCAAATAAGTACATGCCAAATGACTGAAAAGCAGAACCTTCACCACAGTATATTGGGGTGTCATAGAGAAAGGGAGTAGAAGAAAGGAAAACAGGAAAGGAGCAGGAGAAAGGAGAAGAAAAAAAATCACAGGAAAAGGACTTTGATTCCAAGTCTATTTTGTCAGAAATAAATATTGCTACACCTGCTTGGTTTCTAGTTCCATTTCTTGAAATAACTTTTTCTGGCCGGGTGGTGATCCCTTTAATCCCAGCAATCAGAAGGCAGAAGTAGACAGATCTCTGTGAGTTCGAGGCCAGCCTGGTCTATTACCCAGAGAAACTCTGATTTGAATTCCACCCACCCCCCGACCTCCCCCACACACACCCCCGCGCGCCTCAAAAAAAAGAAGTATCTTTTCCCATCTTTCACACTAAGACAGTGTGCTTCTCCTCCAGTGAGATTTCTCTTAGACAGCAAACAGATGGATTCTGTTTTGTAACCTGGTCTGCTGATCTGTGCCTTTTAGTAAGAAACTGAAACCATAAGCATTCAGAGCTATGTATTCACACCTGCCACTGTGTTATGTTTGTATTGATACTTTCTTAATCCTTATCTGCTTATTTGCATTCTAGCAGCACTTTATTTATCCTTCTGTGTCCTCTAGGATGTGCTTATCTTTCTCTCTAATGTTTAGGATTCCTTTAAATATTTTCTCTGGTGCCACTAAATGGTCTTAAGTAAATTCCTTTAGTTTGTGTTTATAATAGAAAGTGTTATTTTTTTCCTTCAATTATGAAGGATGACTTTGCTAGATCCGCAGTTATTGTCTTTCCGACTTTGATATATATTGGTTTGTGCCCTCTAGATTTTCAGAGCTTCTGTTGAGAAATCCACTGTTACTCTGATGGATTTGCCTTTATGGATGACTTGAAACCTGTCTTTTGCAGCTTGCAAGCTCCCCCACCCCCACCCCCACCCCACTGGCTTTGAGATAGGGTTTCTCTATGTAGCCCGCTCTGCCCTGGAACTCACTCTATAGACCAGGCTGGCCTCTGCCTCCTGAGTGCTGGGATTAAAGGCATGAGCCACCAGCACCATGCTAGTTTTCAACCTTTGTTCTGTATGCTTACCATAGAATGTAAGGAGGCTCTTTTCCTGTCTTTTCTGTTGTGGTGCATCTTATCTATCTGGCCAGCTCTTTCCCTGGGTTTTATGCATTTCCTGCTGTGATTTTACTGAATATGTGTTCTATGCCTTTAACTTGAACTTCTCTCATCTACGCCCACAGTGCCCAGATGTCCCACACATCTAATACACCGTACTCTATTTTATTTGTGCCATTGTCTGACTGTTCTAATTCCTCTCCCTTGTCTTCAAGCCCTCCTATTCTTTCATTTTGCTTTGTTTTTTTCAGACAAGGTTTTTCTGTGTAGCCCTGGGTGTCCTGGAACTTACTACGGAGGCCTCAAACTCAAGGGATCTACCTGCCTCTGCTCCTGAGTGCTGAGATTAAAGGCATGGGACACCACACCTGGTATGTCCTCATATTCTTAAGTTATTCACTCTGTAAGTGAAGCTTTCTAGAATTTTTTTACTCAATCTACCTTTTCACTTCCTAAACTCCATTTTTTTCAGTATTTCTGTTCAATTCCACTTTCAGATTGTACTGGTGTCCTTATTCACCTGTCTGCTTCTGTTCTCTTTGAATTGATTCAGAAATCTGTGTACTCTGATTTTATTGTCTAGTCTCGTAATCGTTCTTTTCAATTATTCAGATTCCATCTTACTCTCACAGAGTATACTACTGTAGAATTAGTAATTGTGAAGTCTTATGTTCTGATTTTCCATGTTTCATGTGTCTCTATAGTGAGATTTGGTGGTTGGCTGGATTTTTTACTTAAATAACACTGTTGTTTCAGTAGAAGTATTTGCAATACTCAAGAGGGACTGGATTATAGTAAAGCAGAGTTCCTCCCCACTGGACTGGAGGTGCAGCTCATAACTAAACCCTCAGCTCACAATCAATGCACTAGGCTTGCTCTGTAGTATTTCTTTGAGAATACAATACCAACCAAAGGATAGTCTACTATGGAAATACAGTAAACATAAAAATTCATCCCTTCAACTCCAATCATTTGGAAGGGAGGTAAAGGACAAAAAAAAACAGTATAATGCATGCTAAGATACTCATTAACTAAAGTAAAAATGGAAAAGATACATACAGATTAAGTTCTCCCAGAGGACCCAGGTTCAATTCCCAGCACCCACATGGCAGCTCACAACTGTATGAAGCTCCAGTTTCAGGGGGTCTGACACCCTCACAATGGACATATATGCAGGCAAAACACCAATGCACATAAAATGAAAATAATAAATCATTTTTTAAAAAAAGAAAGATGGCTCAGTGGTTAAGAGCACTTGTTCTTACAGAGGATCCAGGTTTGACTCCCAGAACCCACACGACAGTTAACAACCATCTCTAATTCCCGTTCCCAGGAACCAAAGCCCTCTTCTGATCCCTGCAGGGACCAGAACCCATGTGGTGCACACATGTATGTATAGGCAAAATATACACATAAAATATTTTTTAAGGGCTGGAGAGATGGCTCAGAGGTTAAGAACACTTGCTGTTCTTCCAGAGGTCCTGAGTTCAATTCCCAGCACCCATATGGTAGTTCACAACCATCTGTAATGAGATCTGGTTCCCTCATCTGGCCTGCAGGGATACATGCAAACAGAACACTGTATACATAATAAATAAATAAATCTTTCAAAAAATATTTTTTAAATCTAAAAGAAATTTTTAAGAAAAAATGTGATGAATAATAAAGAGAAAGGGAGGAAATAAAGTAGATCCAGCTAAAGAAAGGATAAAAAGAGAAAGGCTGGAGAGACAGCTCAGTGGTTCAGAGCTCATACAGAACTTGCAGAAAAGCTGAGTTAGGTTCCCAGCATCTCCACTGGGTGGCCCATAAGCACCTGTAAACCCAGCTCCAGAGGTATCCAATGTCTGGCTTCCACAGGCACCTGCACTCACCTCTCCTTGTCCAACCCTCCCCAAATAATATTAATAAAAAACAAACATAAAAAGTCAGGTGTGCCGGGCAGTGGTGGCACACACCTTTAATCCCAGCACTCAGGAGCCAGATGTAGGCAGATCTCTGTGAATTCAAGGCCAGTCTGGTCTACAGAGCAGACGCAGGACAGGCAACACCAAAACTACATGAAGAAACCCTGTCTGAAAAACCAAAAACCAAAAATAAATAACTAAACAATAAAGATTTTTAAAGAGCCAAGTGTGAGCCGGGCAGTGGTGGCATCTTTAATCCCAGCACTGGGAGGCAGAGGCAAGTACATCTTTGTGAGTTCAAGGCCAGCCAGGGCTATTTCACAGAGAAACCTTGTCTTGGAAAAAAAAAAACAAACAAACAAAACAAAACAAAACAAAACAAAAAGCCAGGTGTGGAGGTACACTTTAATCCCAGCACTTGGGAGTCAGAGGCGGGCAGATCTCTGTGAGTTTGAACCAGCATGATTTATATTGTGAGCTCCATTTGAGCCAAGGATTACATGGTGAGACCTTGTCTCAAAAACATAAAACAAAACAAAAACCTTAAAAACAAAATCAGAGAGAGTGGAGGGGAGGGGAGATAAAGGAAGTATAACCAAACAACCTTAAATGATATCAGCACTCAGCAGGGAGACCCATTCCTAGTTCCAGGATAATCTGTGTTTGGGGCAGGACAAAGCCAGTTCATTAAACTGAAGCTAGATATTAAATAAAGCTGCCTGGCACAAGATGTACAAGATTAAGCCAGTCAGCACTCCAGCATGGAGAGGAAAGGGATTTACCAAGCCCCACATCTAGCTGAGGAACAGCAACTAAACACCACTAGGGGGCCATGATAGACTAACTATGCTCCAGTGCACAGGAGCAGCACTAAGTGGACTCAGTTGGGTATGAGAGGGAAGGGGGGGGGAGGAAGAGGAGAAGGAGAAAAGAGAGAAGGGAGGAGGGAGAGGAGAGAGGAGGGGAGGGGAGGGGAGGGGAGGAGGGGGGAAGGAGAGGGAGGGAGGATGAGACTATGATAACCACAGGAAAAGTGGGGATGGAGGGGGATACAGGACGGATTGAAGGAGTTGCTGAGGGAATATGTATGATCTAAATATATATTAGATCACTGTATTAACATATAAAATTAGCAAAGAGTAACATTTTTAGAGAAGGAAAAGAGAATGAGGTAGCTGTACAAACAATCTATGTGGTCTGAGGTGGTCAAAGTGTGCCTCTGCAGTCCCTTGTCAGGGAGCAGCGTGAGTTGATCCTATTTCGTGCAGTCAACAGGGAGCCAAGTCAATCCTCTCTCTTTCCAGTTCCTCACTTAGGCAGGGCACAGACACTATGCCTGTCTTTGTCCCAATCCTCTGGTAAACAGGGTACAAATGGTGGAACAATCTCTGTGGTCCACCCAGGTCTATAGCTCAGACCAGGTTTCTACTTCTTGGGCCACTGTATAGTTCTCAAACGCTATTCCCCTTTCTTTACCCAGAGGCATTTTATAGACCAGGTCTTAAGGTGTCCATGACACCTGCTCTGCCTTCTCAGACACGCAGTGAGGGACTTCTGGCTCTAAGTCACTACATGAGAAGTATCTGTTAGCAGCTGTTGGGACAAAAAACAACACGGACTGTGGGCTCTGAAGCGAAGTAAATCCCCTTTTTCTGCCTAAGAGCATTTTATTTTCCTGACTGCAGTTTAGGGTGGAAAAGGATTCAGCAGTGTCACAATCTGAGCAGCTACCGAGTGAGAAACTGCTTAACAGCTAGACTCTCTCAGAAAGAGCAGCACACAGAAGTCAACAGATACAAGCTTTAGAAATGTCCTTACGAATCTTTGCAAGTCCACACCACACTTAAGCCATGGAAAGGACAACTCCAAAGCAGTACAAGCCTACAAAGCCCATCTGTCTACCAAGAAACCCTGCCTCAAAAAAATAAAAAAATAAAAAATAAAGACAATCATGAAAAGAATAAGCTAAGGCACACCCTCCCCGCCCAAAAAAAAAACCTGCCTGCCAAAACAAAATCCTATTAATAAAGGCAACAGGATCCACACAGTCAACTGACTGTCCATCGTACCTAAAGTTATGAAGGGAAGGCAGTACTACTAGAAACAGAAGTACGTAGGAAAGTGACCCAGAGCCTGCAAGAGTAACAAATTAATGGCATCACACTCAGAAATAATGATGAAGGCAGCAAAGACTTTCAAATAAGTTTCTATTATATAATACCTAAGAATTAAAGAAAACCTGAACATTTCAGGAAATAAAAAAACTTCAATAGAAAAATGGAAATCCAGCCGGGCGGCGGTGGCGCACGCCTTTAATCCCAGCACTCGGGAGGCAGAGCCAGGCGGATCTCTGTGAGTTCGAGGCCAGCCTGGGCTACCAAGTGAGCTCCAGGAAAGGCGCAAAGCTACGCAGAGAAACCCTGTCTCGAAGAAAACCAAAAAAAAAAAAAAGAAAAAAGAAAAAAGAAAAATGGAAATCCTAGAATGAAAACTACAAAAAACAGTTACTTATAGAAACTAAAAACATTAGACATCACAGTAATGTTGAAGCCATTGTGATTATAAAGACACTACAGAAAACTTGAAGCCACAGTAATAGAAACTATCTAAATGGAAGCTTTCAATAGTTCAAAGTAAATGAAAAATAGCATTCCAACAACCTGTGGGAACAATATCAAGTATAACTCATGTGCAGAGAAAATAAAGACCAAAATGAATGAAAAAACACCAAAACTGGGCATGGTGGCATATTTATAATCCTAGCTTACAGAGTATGAGGCCAGTATAGGCTACAGGAGATCCTGCCTCAAAAAACTGAATGAATGAATGAATGAATGAATGAATGAATGAATAAAAAGCAACAACCCTTCAAATATTAAATAACTTAATATTAAAGCCAAGTGCACAGAACCAAGAATCTTAACAATTTTCAGGCAAAAAAAAAAAAAAAAAACACTAAAGTTCTATCACAATCCAACTGCTGGAAAGGACAGACAAAAAAAAATTGCAAAAGCACTGGCTATGGGAGCACACACCTTTAATACAGATCTCTAGAGTTCGAGGCCAGCCTGGTCTACATAGTAAATTATAAACCAGCCAGGGCTACATAATGAGACCTTGTCTTGAGAAAAAGAAAAAAAGGAAGGTAGGAAGCAAGCAAGCCCAAGAAAATAATAAAGGTTTACAGAGTGAGTTCCAGGACAGCCAAAGCTACACAGAGAAATTGTCTCCAAAAAAAAAAAAAAAAGTGTAAAAGCAATCAAGGAGGAAAAAAGCCTATTACCAAAAGTTTTAATTATCTCAGCTTATACCTTAAGAATAAAAGCAAATTAAACACAGAAAGCTTAGTATAGCAGTTGCACGCCTTTAGTCCCAGCACTTGGGAGGCAGAAATGGGTGGATCTCTGTGAGTTCGAGGCCAGTCTTGTCTACATAGTAAATTCTAGATCAGCCAGGGCTACATAATGAGACCCTGTCGAGGAAAAAAAAAGGCAAGAAGCAAGCAAGCCAAAGAAAATAATAAAGGCAATGCAGTCAGTAAAATGAAAAGGGAAATAACAGAAACCAAAAGCTACTTCAATAACAAAAAAATGAATTAACCTCTGGCCAGAAGCAGTCTCAAAAAGTACACCATACAGTAGACTAATCAAAGCCCAAGTTCTCTAGCCAGAGGGTGAAAAGAAGCACCACAACTCAGAAAGAACAGACAAAAGAACTGGGAAAGGCAACCATACAAAGTTGTTTATGAACTTGTAGGCTTACTTCTAAACTCTGCATGCCTGGATCTGATCCTATTTACGTTGAAGAATTTGAGCTGGAAGAACAGTATGACCATGAGGCAGGGAGGGGCATATGAGGGATAGATCCAAGCAGAAACATGAGGGTTTTCAAAAATGAACTGACATTAGAATCACATCCCATTAAGAGGTAGGCCTTGCAGTTTGAACCTAACTGATCTGCTAATAAAAATCATCAACATTCTCCACTGAACTCCAACAAGACTCAGTGAGAAAAGTAACCTTCAAACAGGAAAATCTCAACTTGGTTATAAAAAGGTAGTAAAAAGAAACCATGTAGAAGTGAGGCATCAAATTAAGACTTACTCACAGAGGGTGCCCACAATCTTTTATGCCATGACTGAACAAAACAGCAGTATGGTGCCTTGAAAACAGGGCATCAAAACCCACAATGTGGGCTGGAAAAATGGCTCAGTGGTTAAGATACTTCCTGCTCTCACAGAAGATTTCAGCTCAGTTCCCAGCACAACCCATATGTAACCCCAGTTTCAGAGGATCTGAAGTTCCTCTTCTGACCTCTATGGGCACTGCACACACATACATTCAGGCAAAGCACTCTGGCATACACAAAGTAAGTCTTAAAGCCAGGCACGGAAGCTCACCTCTTTGATATTAGCTAGCACTTGGCAGGCAGAGGCAGGCAGATCTCTTCAAATAAGAAGCCAGTCTGGTCTCAAAGTTCCAGGACAGCCAGAGCTGTTACACAGAGAAACCCTAACTCGGGGGTGGGGATGGGGGAACTTAGGCTAGGTATGTTGGTGCATGCCTTTAAAAATCTCAGCACTCGAGACAGAGGAAGGCAGATCTCCCTGAGTTCCAGGCCACCCACAGCCACATAGTGAGACCTTGCCCCCCAAAAGAAAAGACCCACTAAAGTAAGATTTAACAAGTCAAGACTATTTTACAGTACCCTTTTACTCTGAAGAGACCTTAAATCCCAGCTGTTGGAAGTGACCACAGCTCCTGCCTGATGTCAGCATTTAGCAAAATAATTTTAGGAACTGATCTAAACCTTTTAACCTCACAATTGAGTCTAGCTCTGTAAGATTTGAGTTTCTCCTCTCCCACCCTGCTTATTTCAACCAAAACATCTTTGTTCTTTTAGCTGTTCCTTATATAAAAGCGTCTCCTTAATTCTCTGGACCACTCTCTGAGGCTGACACAAAGTTCCCATTTTTTAAAAAGCCTTATCAAATTTCAAAAGGAAACTGAAGAACTGAAAATAACATCTTCTAATTTTTCTAAGCAGAGTTTATAAAAACGTTATTAGTATTTCATAAAATAAAATGCATCTTAAAATATATATTTTTTTAAGATTTATTAATTATGTATTCAGTATCCTGCAGGCCAGAAGAGGTCCCAGATCTCATGACAGATGGTTGTGAGCCACCGTGTGGTTGCTGGGAACTCAACTCGGGACCTTTGGAATCACAGCCAGCGCTGTAACCACTGAACCATCTCTCCAGACCCCAAAATGTCGTATTTTTGGAGACAGTCTCACTATAGAGTTGGCCTAGAATTCAATATTTAGAGCCACCTGCCTCTGCCTCTTTAGCCCTGGGATTAGGTGTGCACCACTGTCTTGATATTTCTAAAGCAACAAGTATATAGTCCCAGAATAATATAGGAGGATCTGTGGGAATTTTACACCAATACTTTTCTAGGATGATAGCATTAGGGAGTCTTTTTTTTTTTTTTTTTTTTTTTTTTTTTTGTCTCTGCAGGTTTGGAGCTCAAAAGTGAAAAACTACAGATCCAATCTTACTAGCAGCAGAAGTGAGGGCTACAGCTGTCACGGGCTTTCTGGCACACATTCCTACTCATGTATCATAAAACATGCCAGATTTCACCAGGCCTTTCTTTCTTTTTTCTTTTGGCATTAAATTATGTTATTTGGAAGAAGAGTCAAAAGAATACGAAAGAAGAAAGGAGGAGGAGGAGATGGTGGTGTGGAGGAAGAGGTTGGAGGCTCAGCAGTTAAGAGCACCAGTTACTCTTCCAAAGGTCCTGAGTTCAATTCTCAGCACTCAACTCATACGGTGACTCACAAATGTCTATAACTTTAGTCCCACAGGATCAGATGCCCTCTTCTGGTGTGCAGATGTACATGCAGACAAAACACCCATATGCATACAGTACATAAATAAATAAATCTAAAAAAAGAAAAAGTAGGGGCCGCAGAGACAGCTCAACGGTTAAGAGCACTGGCTGTTCTTCCAGAGGACCCAGGTTCAATTCCCAGCACCCAAATGGCAGTTCACAACTGTCTGAAACTCCAGTTCCAGGGGATCTGACACCTTCACAACAGACATATATGAAAATAGAACACCAATGCACATAACATAAAAATAAATTTTTTTTAAAGTAGTTAAAAAAAAAATGTCAGGTGTCTTGTAGTCATAAGTAAAGGAGAGCCATTCCTGACCTCACCAGCTGCAACACCTGCAACTTTGCCAGGGTAGCACAATAGGGTCAACATGGTTAGCACAGGTGTAGGTAAACCAGCCCCAAAACTGTGACCATGACAGAGTCATCCCCATTTCCCATCTGGTGGACCAACCCTTCAGCTGCCCAGGCCCAGCCCAGACCCAGGGTTATGACTTGGCCTGTCCCAGCATCCACCCCATCTATGATCTGCTGAAGCACCTGAAGGGACCTGACCCACAGACGAAAAGCTGCAGGATCTCCACAACACAGGATGCCAGCAGGATGTCCAGGAAGAGTCCTAGTGGGAGCCCAGCATCAAATGTGTAGTGGAGACCAGGGGCCTTGAACCAGACCAATGACTCTTTGAAATGAATACTTGCAAGTAGAGATGTATGGACAAAGGAATATACAGAATGATTGTTGGGTCGCACTGCAGCTTCTATGATGATTTTAATTCCTTCTCTGTTGTTCTGCTCTTTTGGCGGGCCCATCACCCAGCTCCCAAATAAATCACACACAGAGGCTTTTTCTATTTTTTTTTTTTAAGATTTATTTATTTATTATGTATACAGTGTTCTGCCTACATATATGCCTGCAGGTCAGAAGAGGGTATCAGATCTCATTATGGATAGTTCTGAGCCACCATGTGGTTACTGGGAATTGAACTCAGGACCTCTTGAAGAGCAGGCAGTGCTCTTAACCACTGCGCCATCTCTCCAGCCCCCAGAGGCTCATTATTAATTATAAATGCCTAGCCTTAGCTTGGCTTCTTTCTAGCCAGCTTTTGTTAACTTTAAATTTAATCACATCTATCTTTGGCCTTGGGGCTTTTATCTTCCTTTATTCCTGTATACTTTTTCTTTCCTTCTTACTCTGTGTCAGGCTGTGTAGCTGGATGGCTGGCCCCTGAAGTCCTCCTCCTTCCTCTCTCTTCCTTCTACTCTCCCTCTTTCTTTTCCTATTCATACTCTCTGCCTGCCAGTCCCACCTATCCTTCCTCCTACCTTGCTATTGGCCATTCGGTTCTTTATTAGACCATCAGGTGTTTTAGACAAAGTATCACAGCTTCACAAAGTTAAACAAATGCAACAAAAACACAACTTAAAATAATACTCCCCAACATTTCCCTTTTTTTATTTTTCTCATTTTATTTTCTTCTCTTGAAATAGTTTTATTTGGGGGGGGTGCGGGGACAAAGGGCAGATTCAAAGGCACTGGGAATGAATGGGATCAAGATACATGATATGAAAAACATAGAATAAAGAGAGAGAGAAAGCAAGCAAGCAAGCAAGCAAGCAAGCCTTGTGTGGTGGTTCAAGCCTTGTGTGGTGGTGAGCCTTGTATGGTGGTGCACGCCTTTATCCCAGCAGAGGCAGGCTGATCTCTTGAGTCCCAGACCAGCCTGGTCTACATACAGAGTGAGTGAGTTCTAGGACAGCCAGGGCTACTCAGAGAAACTGTCTCAAAAAAACAAAAACAAAAAACAAAAAAAAAAAAAAAAGGGAAGGGGGCAGAGGGGGAGAGAAAGAGAAAAGGCAAAGGCAAAGACAAGCCAAACACAGTAAGTGACTTAGAAGGCTAAGGAATAATAAAAGTGAATTTAAGGCCTGCTTTGGCTTCAAAATGAGTTCAAGGTCAACCTAGAAAAGAAACAGAGAAGGGCAGATGGGCAGGAGGGCTAGCTAGCAGAAGTGGAACTTATGATTTCTGCATAATATTAGTATTACCTACAAAACTCAGAGTATGACTGAAAGTCATAATTACATGAAAAACTTCATAATTACATGAAATTTTTGCAAAAAAGGTTTGAAGAACAGAGGACACAAAATCATTTAATTCAATAGTTATATACACTTCGATTGGCTTTGAAAATTTTAAGTTTATAAACTCAAGTTCCATTTGCTTTTGGGATACCATCTTACAAGGACTCCAGTTTGCAGTAAGGCTCTTTAAGGAAGGGAATGGCTCAGTTGCCTTTAGCCTACTGGCTATGGGTGGGATAGGACCTCTGTTAGTCTTTTCTGTGTCAAACACACAGATTGCAAGCCCAGCGCCACTTTGAGATCTTTGGCCGCAGTTAACTGCAGCTCACACACGATTGAGCCTATATGATAATGAGTATTCAGAGACGGGTAATGCCTGGGGGGCGCTCACCAACCTAAGACAGAGCGTCTGTGTGGCCTGGGCAGGCATCTCCATGACGGGTAAAGTGACCTGCTGACGTCCCATGCAACCTAAGTCAGAAGCTCATTTTTTAGTAAAAGGGGGACCTGTCGTGCCCTGGCCCCCATTTTGGGTAACTGTTGCCTTGCTTGCTGACCGTGACCTTGATATCCTCCCTATGCTAATTCCCTGCTGGGTTCCACCCTCCTGAATGCTTAAGGGAAGTTCCTTGTCTGTATATCCTGCATATTGGAAGTTAACAGCTTAGATGCAAGATTGTAAAA
Organism: Peromyscus maniculatus bairdii; assembly: GCF_049852395.1. Classification (NCBI taxonomy): domain Eukaryota; kingdom Metazoa; phylum Chordata; class Mammalia; order Rodentia; family Cricetidae; genus Peromyscus; species Peromyscus maniculatus. Next base: position 33,893,965 of record NC_134857.1, on the reverse strand, counting down.
CATCGGTAGCAAACTTCTGCCCTCTGGGGGTTCTCCCATTGTGCTCTAAGCCTGTATTTACGACCTCCTCCCTCCTTCAATAAACGGCATTCGGCATTAAAAAAAAATTATAAATATAACCAACAATTCAGTTATAGAGAACCTGAATTAAAGATTATTTTAAAGCCAATAGCACTGTTTTCAGGCAAAACATACAATAAAGATGAAGTCTAAGAAAAATTTTACCTTCTAATAAACATTCCATAAATCCTCAAAAAAGAACTGTCCAGGTGGAGGCTGGACAAAAGCTCAAGGTTAAAATGAGCTTACTGTTCTTGTCAGAATACAGTTCCAAGTCCCAGAACCTACATCAGACAGCTCACAACTGACTGTAACTTCACCTGTACACATGTGACACATATAAATTCATTCAAGTATACATATATCCTTGCAAATACATAAATAGAAATTAAAATAAATCTTTTTAAAACTATACAGATTGTATTTAAAACAAATACAATCAACCACATATTGTGGAATAATCTTTTTGTACACTGTGAAGACGTGTCACTTGAACTGGTTTAATAAAAAGCTGAATAGCCAATAGCTAGGCAGGATTTTTCAGGGCAGAGAGGATGCTGGGAAGAATAAAGAGGGAGATGCCAAGATGCAGAGCAAGCAGCATGGGCATTACAAAGTAAAGTTTATCGAGCCACGTAAAAGAATGCAGATTAAAAGAAATGGGTTAATTTAAGTTATAAGAGCTAGTTAGAAACATGCCTAAACTATCAGCCAAGATTTCATAATTAGTAAGTCTCCCTGTGGTTATTTGGGAACTGAAAGCAGGACAGAAGAAAGACTCAGTACAACCACAGCTGACCATACAACATAAATAAAACAACTAAAAACCTGAATTTTCAGGTATGTGTATATATACCTAAGACAAAGAAGCTTCAAAGGCAACTGTCCAAAGAACAATACAGCAGGGTCCTACATACTACGCCTATAATAGCACCTGAAATTTGCCCTCAAAAAGAGAGGTCCCCTATCAGAGAGGAAGAATGGACAGCAGATCTGACACACAACAGTGTTAGCTTTGGCTACTGGGGAGTCACAAAGGACTTTGAACATCTGCTAAAATAAAGGTTACAGCTTTTTAGCAACACATAGCTTCATAGAGAAAAGGAGGTACCTTACTTAAAAGGAAGGCTTGAGGAGGTGGGCCACAACTGCCTTTGAACCCAGCACTCAGCAGAGGCATGCAGATGTCTGAGTTCAAGGCTAGCCTGGTGCTACAGAGCAAGTTCTAGGACAGCCAGGACTACATAGTGAGGCCCTGTCTCAAAAATATGTAAATAAATGAACAAGCAAGCAAGCAAACAAAGAGACACATACAATTTTTTAAAGTCCCATGTAAAGAAGAAAGTGGGAACTGACCCTCAGTGGCAACCCACTTCGGACCTTCCTGCTCTATAGGAGCACCTCTTGCCAGCCTTTCACTTAAGCTTTAATCTAGAAGAAAACTCCTTCCAAGTCAGGCAATGGTGGTACATGCCTTTGATCTGAGCACTCAGGTGGCAGAAGCAGGCAGATCTCTAAGAGTTCGAGGCCAGAGCCTGGTCTACAGAGTGAGTTCCAAGACAGCCAGAGCTACACAGAAAAACCCTGTCTCAAAAAAGAAAAAGAAAAAAAGAAATGAAAAACTCCTTCCTAAAACTCAGAGGAAGAGAGGAAGTATTGCCTTATCATACATTGGCAGTGGCAACTAAATTAACAAAGACCATGAAGGTGCCTCATGTGCTACTTATAAGAGGGCAAAAGCCGAGCTTAGACAGAAGAGCCCACACAAAAGCCATGGTCTCTACAATGCTGTTAGGCAGGGAACAGCAAACTCTATAGTAATGTTTGTTTTGAATATACACATTTGCTACACTAGAATTAATATATTAGGGGATGTTTTAATATCTTCAAATTTTGTGTTTGCTTTAGTGGGATTTCAACTGCCAGAAAACTAAGTGAACACAGAAAACAGCCAGCTGAAACAAGTCCTGTGGGCACACACACAGCACACTGCTGCAAAAAACATCAAACATCTACCAGCTACCTCAGTTCACCCTGTGTGATCCGAGCCAAACTATGCCACATCTACCCACATCTGATGCTACCTTGTATCAGATTTCAAAAAACCTACCACTGCAGAGTAATAAGCAAACTATAATCCTTCGGATGCACCATTTACATTACAGTATTTATGTATCTGTTAATTATTTTACATATGTAAATCTACCTTTTCAAAAGATTTATTTTCATGTGTGTATGGTCTTGTATGATTGTTGTATGGTTCCTTGGAGTTAGAGGCAATTTGTTAGCTACCTGAAGTGGGTGCCTGGATGTGAATTCAGGTCCTGTGATAGAATAAGCGTCTTAACCACTGAGCACCTCTTCAGTCTCCATGTTTATCATTTTTATTAAAGTCCTATTTTGCTGTTACTGAGGACTTGATTTTTGAGATAAGGTCTTTCTATGTAGCCCAGGCTAGTCTGGAACTTGGCTTCCAGAGTAGATTGCTGACATTATAGACGTACTGCCTTGCTTATATTTGTGATACCGTGCCAGACCCATTTTTCCCACATACCTTGTAGTTTTTAATTCCAAACTTGCACAATACAATGTCTTTTAGGAATGTGCATGCCCTGATATAGATAGAACATATACAAAGCAATGAAAAAGATACTTTTAACAATGCAATTGCAAGAGCTACCTATCTTAAAAATTTTAAAGAAATGTTACAAGGTTTAGACCCATTAACATATAAAAAGAAAACCAAGGGGATGGATAAGAGCACTGACTGCTCTTCCAGAGGACCCAGGTTCAAATCCCAGCACCCACATGACAGTTCATACCTATCTGTAACTCCAGTTTCAGGGGACCCAACACCCAAGGCAAAATACCAATGCATGTAAATAAAATATTTTTTTAAAAAAAGAAAAAGAAAAAAAAAACAACTATCATTCTGGTTCAAAAGAGATATTCAATCAATACTTCACTTCATTCTTCATTTTGAGGCAGTCCTCAAACATTGACAATCAAAGGAGATCTCGTAATTGCCAATGAAATCTCTCTGAAAAACAAACAGTACCACTTGAAGTAGACCCTATCATCATGAAGGGAACAAAGATTGCTATTTAGTTACTTGGTATAACAGTGCTTGAAAGTAAAAAAAAAAATCCATCCTGAGAGTATGTTCTACTACCCTTAAAAAAAAAACACACTTTCATTTCTCCTTTTATCCAAAGATAAAACCTCAAAACACTCCAACACCTTTATAGTTTCCTCAGGAAATCTAACAGATATCCCAAATCACCTCAACTCAAGTTTTGTTGACTTTCTACTAACAAAAGAGAGTCACAGTAGAGAATATGGGAGGGGGTAGCCTTAGTCAGGCATAATGGCAAACACCTGTAACTCCAGCACTCAGAAAGATGAAGCTGGAGGGTTGCTGCAAATCTGATTCTAGCCTGGGCTAAATGCTGAGTTCCAGATCAGCATGAGCTATAGAAGACAGTCTCAAAAACCAAATTCAGCAGCTAGGAACACTGGCTTTGATTGCACAAGACCAAGGTTCTTCAATCAACTCCCAGCATCTACACAGTAGCTTACAAATATCTACAGCTTCAGTTCTAGAGAATCCAATGCACTCTTCTTGTTTGCATAAGCACTAGGCATGCACATGGTACACATGCATATATGTACACAAAACACTCATACATTTGAAATAAATCTTTTTTTAAATCAAGACCAAAATTTAGAAAACACCAGGTCCATCATTTATTTCTGCACAACTTCTGATTTACTTTAAAATAGGAAAAAAGGTCTAGGCATGTGGCACATGCCTTTATTCATAGCACTCAAGAGGCAGAGGCAGGCAGATTTCTTGAAGTTCGAGGCCAGCTTGATCTACATTGTGAGTTCTAGGCCAACCAGGACTACATAGTGAGGCCTTACCTAAATAAAAAATAATAATAAAAAAAAAAGTTTTAAAAGTTAAAAAATTGTTTTAAAAGAAGAGGTATAAATCTCTGGGCGGGCGGGCGGGCGGGGGTTGGGGGCTGGGGGTTTAGGGGTGGGGGGTGGTTCAAAATAGGGTTTCTCTGGGTAGCCTGTCCTATCCTGGAACTCACTCACACAGATCCACTTGCCTCTGTCTCTCAAGACTGGGATTACAGGCATACATCACCACCACCACCAGCTATAATTCATATCTTAACAAGAAGGGAAAGAACTATACACAACAAATTAAACTAGGTTTTACTTCTGGTGTTTTGTTTGTTTCTTTTTTGGCAGAGGATGAGGATACTACTATCTTGGTAGTGATAGAGACTGAAACCATGACACTGGAAGTGTGAGGTAAATTCTCTAACACTGAGTAACATCCCTAACCTTCGTGTTCTTGAGACAGGATCTCACCAAGTAAGTTAGAATGACTCTGAACTACCCCAGGGTGGCCTGCAACTCTCAATCCTTCCTCCACTCCCAGAATGCCATGACTGTGTCACCACTATTGGCTTAAAACTTATTTTTTTTTGTTTTAGATTTATTTATTTATTTTATGTATAGTGTTCTATCTGCACATATGCCTGCATGCCAGAAGAGGGCATCAGATCCCACTATAGATGAATGTGAGTCACCATGTAGTTGCTGGGAATTGAACTCAGGATCTCTGGAAGAGCAGCCGGTGCTCTTAACTGCTGAGCCATCTCTCCAGCCCTGTTTTGTCTTTTTAAGTTACAAATTTAATACAAATCTATGCAAAAGACAAAGCACAGTTAGAGTTTAGATACCTAAGTATACACTTGTTATTCCAAGGAAATCCCCCAAAGGTCAAGATTACAACCACAACATTAAGGTCCTTCCACCATTTTAACATCTCAAAACCTCTTCACTTGCATTTTTTAAAAAGATTTATTTATTTATTTATTTATTTATTTATTTATTTATTTATTTATTTATTTTGTATACAGTGTTCTGCCTGCACATATGCCTGCAGGCCAGAAGAGGGCACCAGATCTCATTACAGATGGTTGGGAGCCACCATGTGGTTGCTGAGAACTGAATTCAGAACCTCTGAAGACCAGTCAGTACTCTTAACCTCTGAGCCATCTCTTCAGCCCCTTCACTTGCACTTTTTAACAGCAGAACTACACATTCTTTTCAGAACAAACTTTCATAAAAATCAGTTTTCTCTCATCAACATGACATTGTCTACAAAGAGCAGTAGTTAGGTGAATGCTGATGATTGTCTCAACTCAATACTAAGTTAAATCAACTGCTTACTCTTGTTCCTACACCAACTTCACAACTTTGATCAATCCTAAAACCTCAACTTGATTTTTAAATTTTCAGAAAAACAATCACAAAGGAAGTATAACATAACATATTTGAGCCAGGTGGTGGTGGTGTACAACTTTAATCCCAGCACTCGGGAGGCAGAGGCAGGCAGATCTCTTTGAGTTCCAGGCTAGCCAGGGCCACAGAGAGAAACCTGTCTTGAAAAACCAAAAAAAGGGCTGGAGAGATGGCTGTGGTTAAGAGTACTGGCTACTCTTCCATAGGACCCAGGTTCAATTCCCAGCACCCACATGGCAGCTTCCAACTGTCTATAACTGCAGTTCCAGAGAATCCAACACCCTCACGATAAATGTGCACATAAAATAAAGCATATTAAAAAAAAAGAAAAAGAAAAAGAAAAACCAAAAACTAACAAACAAACAAAAAAGTAACTTACTTGAACATTTATATTCATGGTTAAAACATTACACGTGGTGGCCCTAGCTGTGTAAAAATCACTTGTAGAGTTTTATAAATCCATGGCCGAGTCTTACCCTTTAGAGACTAATTCATCAGACACCTAACAACAAATTCCGTTAAGGTTTTGTTTTTCTCTCTCTACTGCTAAAACAAGCAAAAATGAAACAATGACAAAGATTTCCTTTTATTATGCTCTTATAATAGGCCACGCAAATGAACTATGATTCATTCATTCATAAATGCAATTTCCAAGGTCTTACCAGACAAACAACACAGGCTCTGCCCAAGATCCTACAATTACCCTGTGTAATAATACAGTCTGCAATACCAAGGGACCAGCACAACTATCTTTTCCAAAAATACTCATGCAAACACAATCCAAAGAACCTTTTCTCTTCATCTGTAAATGCTATCTTAACACCTGTCTTATGCCACATTTATTTAGCATACTATAGTACTATATACATTACCCAATATGAACACAGCAATTAACAAAACAAAGTCCCTATCATAAAACCCACATTTTAATTGCAAAAGACATAAATTGCAAAAGATATGTGATAAATATACAGCTAAGTATATATCAAATGGTCATAATTATAGTAGAGAAAAATAAAACCATGAAGGAAGAAAGGAACAGGTTGAGAAATAAGTACTGATCAAATAAGGCTTGAACAACATTTAGAGGACTCCACCTAAACACAGGCCCAAGAAAAATGTGAGAACAGATCCATGCACTTTCCTGGAAGAGAAACTTCCCAACACCCAGTTTTTTGTATATGCTCTCATACAATGTGGACTTATACAAACGCACTTTTATGAACAGAAAATATATATTTGAATCAATCTTCTATCATACGTACATTTTCAGAAGCAGAAATAGTAAAGGAAGTAAGATGGCACACTAAGTTGAGACTGCTTGGTCAGCAGCACTCCAGACCTCCAATCCTGCAGGTTGCCAAGTGTTCCCCTCTGGGAAACTCTAGGTAGTGCTTCACAATAGCTGGGATGGCAGTTCTATTATCAATGAGTCTATGTGAGCACCCCAAATGACCCTAAACTGTATGGCTTTGCAGTATCTATGAAATGTAACTGTAAGTTCAGTTCCTATAAAGCTTTTGTCTGCTTCTGCAAGAATGCAATATTATTAGTAGTATTGAAAACTGAGCTGGGCATGGTGGTACACACCTCCATCCCTGCACTCAGCAGGCAGAGACAGACAGATCTCTGTGAGTTCCAGGACAGATAGCCAAGGCTGTTATACAATGAAACCGGGGGGGGGGGGGGGGGGGGGGGGGGGGGGGATCAGTCAAGATTTAATTTTTTTTTTAAAGATTTATTTATTTATTATGTATACAGAGAAGGGCACCAGATCTGATTATGGATGGTTGTGAGCCACCATGTGGTTGCTAGGAATTGAACTCAGGACCTCTGGAAGAGCAGTCAGTGCTCTTAACCTCTGAGCCATCTCTCCAGCCCAAGATTTAATTCTTGTAAAAACAAACAAGCACATCCATCTCATTAGTGTATGTCTTAATTTCATTTCCTGTTGCTGTAATAATATATATCATGACAAAAGCAACTTAGGAGAGGGTTGAACTCACAATTACAGGTTGTAGTGCATTACTGCAGGGAAGTCACAGCAAGAGCTGTCTTAGGGTTTCTACTGCTGTGATAAAACACCATGAGAAGAAACAACTTGGGGAGGAAAGGGTTTATTTCATCTTTTTTCCCTGAATAATGTCCATTTATGACACAGGGAAGTTAGGACAGGAACCTGGAGGCAGGAACAGATGCACAGTCCAGGGAGGAATGTTGCTTTCTAGCTTGTTCCTTCTGGCCTGGCTGCCTAGCCTGCTTTCTGATATCACCCAGGACTACCTGCTTATGGGTAGCGCTGCCCCCAGTAAACCAGGTCTCTCAAATCAATCATTAATCAAGAAAATGTACCACAGGATTGCCCACAGGCCAATCTGGTAGGGGCATTTTTCTCAACTGAGATTCTCTCTTCCATAATGACTCTTGCTTGGGTCAAGCTGACATAGACCAAGCAAGCACAAGAGTACTGGTGACATTACACCCATAAACAGGAACAGAGCAAATGAATTAGTTTTCATGTTTGCACTGGGTTGGAGTTAACCTTGCCTAGGGAATGATGCCACCCATTTTGGGCAGATACTCCCACCTCAATTATCAGAATCATAATCTCCCACTAGCTGCCCACAAGCCAACTTGATCTAAGCAGTCCCACCCACCTCGTTTGTTTTTCAAGACAGGTTTTCTCTGGCTGTCCTTGGAACTCTTGTAGACTAGGCTGGCCTCAAAATCAGAGATCAGCCTGCCTCAGCCTCCCAAGTGCTGGGACTAGACAATTTCTCATTGAGACTCCTTTCCCAGGTGATTCTAGATTGTCATGTTCACAATTAAAACCTACCATTACAGTTTACAAGCTACTTTCTTCTTTACTAACTGGTAAAATTAATGTGTACCTAATTTTCTTGACTGGCATTGGTGGTGCATGCCATTAGACCCAGCACAAAGACAGGTGGATCCCTGTGAGTTCAAGGTCATCTTGGTATGCATACCAAGTTCTAGGCTTCATAAGAGATTTTCTCTCAAAAAACAAAAACAAAAACAAACAAACAAACAAAAACAACCTTAGGGCCACACCAAGCCAGAAGGCCTGAATTGGAACCTTGGGACCCACATAGTAAAAGAATATACACCTGAAAGTTGTCCTCTGGCTCCACAAAAGTGTTGTGCTATACACCCCAAACATGCAAAATAAATAAATGTAAACATTTTTTAGATATTTCTTCAATTGTTTTAATGGAATCCATTACCTTGTGTAATTAACACATGCTAATAAAGACATCAAATTTTTTAATAAATGTCTTTATGATCAGTTAGTATCTGATCTGAATATCTACTTTACGTATCTCCATTAAGAGCTTATATAAAATTTCTCAGGCAAAAGGAGGTCACAAGTGGAAAAGGTTTCAGCAGCCCTGCTTTACATGCATGTATAGTGCAGGTAGAAATACATTAAAACAAATTTCAAAAAGCAAAAGCAAAAATTTCAAAGTCACTGTCTATACTCAAGTGCAAAACTAGAATAATGTAACATTGAAACTTAAATAATAGCTGAGTCTAGCATGGATGTACCATGGGTTTGATCTCCAACTTGGGTAAATGTAATATAAAAAAGGCAAGTGCCCTTTCCTGTGTATATGGAAATCAACTTGTTAATAATTCCTAATATGAATTTCATCAGCAACTAAAACTAACCTAATTGTCACTAAAGAACTCTTTCTTTTCTTTTCCTTCCCTCCCCCTTCCTCTCCTCTCCCCCGCTCCATCTCTCCTTCAAATAGTAAACACTAGATAAGTACGATTTAATTGCCCTGAAAAAGTGAAGTCTGACTCCTGAATCCTAGCTCTAGGTGGGCACCCTAATTTTTAACTTCAGTCTGTTTGCTTAATAAAAATATCTGCCTAAGGCCAGCAGGATAGCTCAGCGGGTAAAGCTGCTTGCTGCCAAGCCTGATGACCTGAGTCTGATCCCCAGAACCCACACGGTGGAAGTGGAGAACCAGCTCCCACAAACTGCCTCTGATCACCACATTCACTGCAGCATGTGTATGTGGGCATGCATGTGCAAGCGTACACAAAATAAATAAATAAATGCTTCTGAGATGAAGAAAGAACTCTCAAAAGTGCACTGCAAAGAAAGCCATGGTAGCACACACCCACAACCGAGTACTCTGAAAGGTCCAGAGCAGAGCCTGGGAAATGGACTATCACCAAGCTGTCACCATTCTCCCAACTCTTATCTTTTTGGTTGTAGGTCTAACCTTCAATAGCTGAACCATCTCTCTAGCCCACAATACCTTTTGTTTGGTTTTGGTTTTTTAAGACAGGGTTTCTCTCTGTAGCCCTGGCTGTCTTGGAACTCACTCTGTAGACCATGCTGGCCTCAAACTCAGAGATCCAACTGCCTCTGCCACCCAAGTGCTGGGATTACTCTGCCAGTTTCGAACCTTTTTCTAAGAAATATTCTGTCCTTGGAACTTAAATCACTCAAACTAAAGTTCAAAGCAACATTTATAACTTATTTTATTTCATGTGCATTGGTGTTTTGCCTGCACGTATGTCTATGTGAGGGGGTTGGATCCCCTGGAACTGAAGTTACAGACAGTTGTGAGCTGCCATGTGGGTGCTGGGAATTGAACTCAGGACCTCTGGAAGAGCAGTCAGTGCTCTTAACCGCTGAGCCATCTCTCCAGCCCCCAAACAACATGTAGTAACAGCAGTAAGTATTCCCAACTTGGATTTTATATTCTTATGACTCACATTAACATATAAAGAGCAAAAGAGAAGGAAGGAAGCAGCAGTACCAACAACCAGCTTGGTGATTTTAGGCATTAAGGAGGTTCCACTTTTCAAGTAGGCTAAAATCTGGAAGATGTTGAGTTCTGGCCACACCTTTCAAGCACATCTTTCCTACCATAAATCCAAATCCCAAGAAAGTGATGTAAAGCTGGGCATTGGTGGATCACATCTTTAATCCCAGCATTCTAGAGCCAGGGGCAGGCAGATCTCTCTGGGTTTGAGGCCAGCCTGGTCTACAGAGCGAGTTCCAGGACAGGCTACATACACAAAGAAACCCTGTCTTGAACCAAAAAGAGAGTGATGTAAAGCTCTAAGGCAATCCTCAAACTTTTTCAGTGTTTCTCAACCTGTGGGTTTAATGACCCTTTCACAGAGGTTGCATAAGACCATCAGAAAACACAGATATTTACATTACAATTCATAACAACAGCAAAATTAGAGTTATGAAGTAGCAACAAAAATAATTTTATAGCTGGGGATCACCACAACATGAAGAATTGAAGCATGAGGAAGATTGAGAACCACTGATATAGATGACCAAACAGCACAAAAGGTACACAGAGGCCACAATTTCTAATGACTTAGCTTTCTAAAATATTAAAATGATGTGAAATTTTAAAAGGAAGGACTAGTAAGCAATCAAGCAAAATCTCACATAATACAATGTACACATATTTGTAACATCAAATTTACCTTCTTTCTCTCTAGATGAACTAGAGACAAGATATTTTTATCAAATGCTAACAATACCTAGTCAGAAAACACAGCAATGTGGAGAAAGGGAGGGGCAAATACGCCACAAATGTTATTGCAGGCATCAAACAAACTAAACTAAGCCAGGTAATTTCACTGTAGGAATTATGAGATTGTGCAAAGTCATACTTGCACTAGTTTCCACTAAACCAGTAAGCCAGAAACATTTCGTCATTCTGAAATTAAGGATAAACGTTCCTGTAGAGTATGAACTGGCCTGTGTAAGTTTCCTAAGTATGGGACACCACAACAAGAGTGCTGCTGATGCCAACCTACCAACACTGGATTTCAGCACTAGAGTGTGCCCAACTTTCCCTTGACCAGACAAGAAAACGGGGAGGAGAGGAAGCTTAAAAATTAAGAGTACTCCCCAGCATGGTGGCCCACACCTTTAGTCCCAGCACTTGGGAGGCAGAGGCAGGTTGATCTCTGTAAGGCTGAGGTCAGCCTAGTCTACACAGTGAGTTCCAAGACAGTCACAACTATGTGAGACACCCCATCCCACTCCTACCCTGTCTCAGAAAAAAGCGAGAGCTAACACCATAAAAGCTGGAAGAGATGCACTTTTGAAACAAAACTATTATTTTGATTGGTAACATTTTCTTCATTCCTAATGCTTGTCAACAATAAAAACATTGTATCTCCTTTTCTTCTTTCACTTAGTGATTTACACATTTTCTTGTTTATGGTCTGGTCTTATCACGATAAATCCTTTACTGGGCTAGCAAAATGGCTAGGCTAGTGAGTAAAAGTGTTTGCCACCTAAAGACCTGAATTTCAACCCTGGGCCCCAGTGGTGGAAAAAGAAGCAATTCCGGAAAACTGTTCTCTGACCTATACATGTGTGCGTTGGCATGAGGCGCGCGCACACACACACACACACACACACACAATTAATAAAATGTTCTAAAATAATAAATCTTTTTGCATTGTGACTTTGGTAATAAAATTAAAGGTTTCTGTCCCACCATCACAACCAAGAACTGCAATTCTATAAATGGTTAAATCAACTCTACTAAGTCTATGTTGTGGATTATTACTTTGCAATCAAGTAGAACAGACTACTGATACAAGTGAAAACTTAAGATAAACTGTAAGGAAATTCTCCTGCACTGAAGAAATGTCAATCTGTAAGTTATATACTTTATGACTGTCTTTAGTAAACACTCTCTAAAATTACTCCAATGAGACACACTAGTCATGGTTGCTGGAGGATGAGAGAAGAGACAGGATGAGAAGGATATAGGTGGATGTGGGTCTAAAAGGGCAACACATGGCTCCTTTGTGTTGACATAGAATTGTCATATCTACACGTATAATAGCACTGCATAGAACTAAACACACACACTACTACAAGTAAAACTTGGTAAATATGAATAAAATTGGTAGACATTATCAGTGTTACAATCAACTATAAGATTTATAAGATATTAATATTTGGAAAAGTAGGTAAAATATACAAAAAAATCTCAAGCTATGTGTAACTTTATGTCTCTCTCAAAGTAAAAATAATTTTTAGGGGAGGAGTTATGTACTCCTCAGTGGTCAAGAGTATTTGCCTAGCATGTGCACGACCCTGGAGTCACAACCAACATGTGCATATACACAGGTGCACATTGATTTCGTCAGCATGGTGGCTTGCACCTGCTATCCAAGTACTGGAAGGCCGAGGAATACTAAGAAATAGAGGCCTGCCTGAACTACACATTAAGACTCAAAAGAAAAACAAACCAATAAAAAGGTGTCACTAACAGTTGGAAAACTTGAATATTACAAAAAAACTATTAATGGTATTACAACTATACAGAGCAATGTCTTTATTCCTAAGGAGTGAAGTGTAAGTATACAGTTTTCTTTTGTTTCAAAATATGTACAGAAAGAGAAAGTAATCTTGGCAATATGTTAAATATAGGTAAAAGACTTAAGTGTATTTCTGGTACTCTCGATTTTTCAGGTTTCTTTCCCCCTAGTCAGTATAAACAGGGAGAAGGGGTTGTGAGCATGGCTCTACTTGTATTTAGCACAGGGTCCAACCTCCAGCATTATAAAAATAAGAAGGAAAAATAAGGGGACAAGGGGGTGGGTGGGTAAACGTTGCAAGAAAACTGTGCTATAGTTCTACCTACACATCAATTGGTCTTAAAATAATTGAGTGTAGCTCAGTGGTAGATCACCTGCTTTGAATGCACAAACCCTGGGATAAATCTCAACACAGAAATAACAGCAGCAACTACTCTTCAGCTGATGAGATGGCACAGTGAGTAAAAACACTTGCTGCCAAATCTGTTTTTATTTTGTTTTTGTTTTTCAGACAGGGAGAGGTCTCACAACACAGAAAATAAAATAAAATAAAATAAAATAAAATAAAATAAAATAAAATAAAAAAACAACTATGCTATAATCCCACTTCAAACGGCCTGAAAACAAAATACCATTAAGTAGTATGGGACTATCTGATATGTTTTTCGACACAAATTGATTAATCTATATAATAACATGGGTATTTCTGTAAAATTAGTTACCTCGACTAATTAAATGGTTATTTTGGATTTATGTATTTTACGTGCTCTGTTTGCATGTATCCCTGCATGCCAGAAGAGGGCATGAGATCCCATTATAAATGGTTGTGAGCCACCATGTGGTTGCTGGGCATTAAACTCAAGACCTCTGGAAGAGCAGCCCAAGTGCTCTAAACCGCTGAGTTATTTAGAGACAAACAAAACAAAAACCTAGATCTCCCTATTTCTTTGTCAAGCAAGTGAATTCTAACTGCAAGCTGTAAGGCTAACACCAGCATACACGCTCCAAAATTCAAGTCAGTCTCTCCCTCTCCCCCCCTCTTCCCCTGTGTTTCGAGACAGGGTTTCTCTGTGCAGCCCTGGCTGTCCTCGAACAGAGGTCCGCCTGCCTCTGCCCTTCGAGTGCTGGGATTAAAGGCATGCGCCACCACCCCAATTCAAGTCTTAAATTTGGCAAACACAGTTCATTCTTTCACAAAGAAATGTTTGTGTAAAAGAAAGGACCCATACACCTAATACCAAACAACGACAGAAAAAAGTGCTACAATGTATTAATGACAGCTTCAAGACTACAGGGCATCGTTTACAATGTAAACAGGTTCAATCCAGTACCCCTACAAGTATCAATGCATGCCGTTTTCATGCAAACTGCAAACATCTGAAACACAGCGCCAGCGTCAACAAGATCCATCTCAGAAATGTCTTAATTATCTTCTACTAAGTTTTTGCATCGGTGTAAGAAAAGTCTGCACTAGAACTTCCTACCGGACCGCCCCCTAGAAATGAGTCCCACCTCCGGAGAAGGGTGGCGGGGTGGGGCTGTTTTGCTCTCCAACTAAGAAATGGGTGCCCCCCCACTCCACTCCCAAAAAGAGGCCCAGGGGCTGCAGAGTCAAGTATTGCAAGCGACTACATTGGAGGTGGCCGACTGCAAAGCTCCCTGCCCTGTTCCATCCTCCCCCGCCCCCCCGTCTCGGGTCCTACGGTGACCCCGGCCGGGCGGGGACAGGTGAAATCTCAGGTGGGGAGGGAAGAGAGGGAGGGCCGGGCCGCGGAGGGAGAAGCGCGTTCAAGCAATGAATGAGTCGTGCCTCGGCCACACCACCTGTTCCTTGCCAGGGTGCCACCCCGACCCGTCGGCAGGATCCCCGGCCCGAGCGGCCCGGTGCGGCCCGCTGGCCCGCCCAAGGCCAGGCTGCTACACCCCCCCCCCCACCTTCGCTCCAGCAGGGTAAAAGGCAGGCAGCCGTGTGGAAGCCGGGGCGTCGGGGCCTAGTCCGGAACCCAGGCCTCCGGAGCCCCGCGGTCCGCGGCGCGCGCGGGCCGAGCTGGGCGCCCCCGGGCGGGGGTGGGGGGGGAGGCGAAGGGACGCGCTCTGCCGGCCAGCACGACCCAGGCGGGGTCCCCGCGGGGCGGCCCGGTGCCCGCCCGGGCTGGGGAGTGACAGGCCCGGCTCCCCGCGAGCCGCTCCCCGCCGCCCCAGACTCACCAGGATCCGCTTGAAGAGCGCGTTCTCCTTGGGCGGGAGGCTCACGGCCGGCATGGTTCCGGCTCCCCCCGCGGCTCCCGCCACCGCCCGGCTCGGTCAGTCCGTCTGTCCGCCCGCCGCCGCCGCCGCCGCCGCCGCCGCCGTTGCCCAAGCTCGCTGCAGCCTTGAATCCTCCGCTCCGCCGCCGCTAGGCCTCGGGGGGGTCGCCGCGCCGCCCGGTCCTGACACCCCTTCCTCCTCCCTTTTTCCTTTTCCTCTTCCCCTTTTCTTCTTTTTCCTTTTTCCCCTCTCTCACTTAGCGCCGCCGCCACCTCCCCCCTCCCGGGTCTCCGTCGGCGGTTCACGTGGTAACTGAAAAGACCGACAGAGGCAGCCAAAATGGCGGACGCCGAGGGCTTTCCCACCCGGGTCACACCTCGCAACGCGCAGGCGCCGTGACCCGCTCTTCCCCACCCTCCCCGCACCGGAGCCTGCCGGGAAGGCGGAGGCCGGCTCGGCCGGCGGAACCGCTGAGTCCGGGCTTGGCTCTGGCCGGTCCTTCCGAGCGCAGTGCCGGGCGCCTTGGGAGGGCGGCCAACGGCGCTTCCGCCGCCGCCGCCGCCGCCGCCTCCTCGCCGCCAACAGCCTTTCTGCTCCTTCTCGCTAGACCGGCCTTTCACTCTTTGGGGTAGACTCGCCCGAGTTGGTGTGATCGTAGCTGGAGCAGCGGATGCCAAAATGCCAGGGGCGGGGTTTGAAGAACTGTATGTAGTCGTTCAGGGTCCGAGTGCCTCAATTGTGAGCAGGGGCGAAGGGTGAGATGAGAAACGCCTTCGCCTCGGTGGGGACTTGTGAACCGATCCGAAGAGGTGAGGGCTTCAGCGTCTTTGGAAAGCCTCAAAGAGCTTGACCCATGAAGTGGGCTCGGCTGGCTAGGGCATCTGTAATTTTGTTGACTGTGGATAAGATAGCCAGGATAGGTCGTTAGCCAGATCCGAAGTGGCATATTTGTACTGCCAAAGGAGCCTCTGAAGGTTGAAGTGTGTGTGTGTTTACTTCACTGCTGAAGTCATACAATGCAGGGTTGAGGAACAGGCTCTGTGAGTCACCTTGATGTAGTGGAGTTGAGGGTCGAAACTCCTGGAGTTGGCTTCTAGCTTGTGCTTAGGATGTAACTGTCGAACTGCTTGTTGCCAGAAATCTTCAAGCCTTAGAGGCCGACCGAACTCACTGAGCAAGATCAGACCTGAGTGGAGACGATCCCTGCCACCTGCAGACAGTTCATAACAGTTGACAATAAAACCTTTACAAAGTGACATGCTATTGAGTCACAGGAGTCATTTTATCCTTGGTTATCTCGTGCAGACCTTGTAGTCTGTGCATCATGAAGCATAAAGATGTGCGGGAGTTTGGCTTTTTTGAGGCTTTTTTTTTTTTTAACAGATACTTTGTAGTTTTCAAGTTGTTCTTTAACTTCCCTGGTCTACAGAATGAGTTCCAGGACAGAGAAACCCTGTCTTGGAAAACCAAAAGAGAGAGGGATTATAGCAAACCCTAGGGTCTCCTTGAATACTGGAATCTCTCTACATTTAGGGAAATTAGGTCGGTGAGATGGCACCGTGGGCCAAGGCCCTTACTGTGCAAGCCTGACAACCTGAGTTTGCTTCCAGAACTCGCATAAAGATGGAAAGAGAAAAAGGACTCCACAAAGTAGTACTGTGCCCTCCATGTTGACACACATAAGTAATAAGTGAAGGTATGGGGCTGGAGAGATGGCTCATTGAGTAAGAGCCCTGTTGCTCTTGCAAAGGGCCTGGGCTGGGCCCCCAGCACCTCATATGGCAGCAGGTGTGCACAGGATGCACATGCATACATGTACAAAAAACGCTCGTACATACAGGATAGAAGAAATTCCAACACATACAAAGACACAAATAAATAGCTGTTCTGCGAGTGTATGCTGTTGGAGCGCGAACCTGGTGCCTCATGCCTGCCAGACAAGCACTTCTACCACTAAGCTAAGCTACACCCACAGCACGAGATACCAACTTTTGCTTCTGAAATCCTACACATAATTTTTAAAATTGTAATGTTTTCTTAGCATGTTAATCATACACAATAATGGTTTTTGTCATTTTTCATATATGTACATAATATATTTCAATCTTATTCACATGCATACATAACTTTTTCCTCTCTTGTCTCCCTCTGCTACTGTTAATCCCCTTCCCACTAAATAGCAGTTTTGCTTGTTTGTTGGTCTTGCTAAGTAGCCCAGGCTTACCCTGAACTCACTTCCTCCTTCTCTGCTTCCCAAATGCTGAGCTTGCAGACATAGTGCCCCATCCAAGTCTAAGCAGCAGGGTTGGGGGGGGGGGGGGGGAACTTTCATTTGTTTTTTATGAAAATTTTGATGTTGCCAGGCAGCGGTGGCTCACACCTTTAATCCCAGCACTCAAGAGGCAGAGCCAGGCGGATCTCTGTGAGTTCGAGGCCAGCCCGGTCTACAGAGCAAGATCCAGGACAGGCACCAAAACTACACAGAGAAACCCTGTCTCAAAAGACTTTGATGTTTGCGCGTGTGTGTGTGTGTGTGTGTGTGTGTGTGTGTGTGTGTGTGTGTTCAGAAGAGAGTGTCAGATACCATGAAGCTGGAGTTACAGTAGTTGGAAGCCACCCAGGTCCTCTGGAACAGCAGTCAGTTCTCTTAGCTGCTCAGCCATCTCGCCAGGCCCAAACAGCAGTTTTTAAGGTTCAGTGAATACTGGCCTGGTTGCAACACTGATTCATTTCTGAGTTAAAATGCCCCTACAGATAATAGTCTGACCACAGTCAATGACAGGATTGCATGGACTCAGTAATAAACTGCGGACTCTGATCACACTACTCGACAAATAGAAATTGAACTGGAGCTGTGCTTGGAGTGCTCCCCGTATTTCCAGGAAGTCACAGCCGAGGCTGTACAGCACTGCAGCTGCTCAGGGCCTTGCAGCCTTCCCGTCTCTGTGGTTAAAGGGTTTCCTCCAGCTGGGTGTAATGGTGCACACATGTAATCTCAGTACTGGGGAGACTAAGGCAGAAGGACTTCAAGATCACGGTAAGCCCAGCACTTAGGAAGATGGTCTTGAATGAGAGACCAGAGGCCAGTCTGTGCTTGCATTTGATAGAAAAGTGACATTAAAAAAGCCTGTCACCCACACTTAACAAAACAACAAATAGTCACGTTTTTGGGATGTTTAATAAAAACTTATGTATATAAGAAGCCATCCTTCTTCAGGTCCTGAATTTGATCTATGAACTTACATATCTGTGGTTTTTAGTTGTTTTTTCTTCTTTCAATTCTTGTTCTTTACCCTCTCCCTTGGACATATCAGTCAAATAAGATGTTTCTTCATGGGAAAATCCAGGGCGAAAACTTGTTTTCTAGCTGCTAACTCAAATTGCCCTTTACCTAGGTCACAAATAAGGTTTTCAGCATTTAAACTCAGAACATGCTATAAATGGATGTTTAAAAAGACATCTACCAAACTATAATACCTATTAGCTCCTGGCTAGGTTCTTTTCAAAAAGAGTTTCATCTACAGCTGCCTCCTCCAACTATAGGGGTCCAGTGAGCTCCAACATGCTGAGAATGGTATACTCACACTTCATTGCTTTCCCAGATTATACACCAGTAAAAGGACACAGGGATCAGCTTTCCGAAAAAGAACAAAATGGACCTGTAGATCCTGAAGTTAGGGATGTGCTTACTGGCTCAGGACACTCTGACACACGATGGCTTCTGTCTCAACTTGTTGAGGACCAGCAAAAGCTGTGTCAGGACAAGCTCTGGCGGTGTGGTCTAGAAAGTGTATACAACTGACGCTTTGCTGAGTGGACAAGAAGCCAGGAAGCTGAGAGCCAACGACTGACTCAGCGCATTAGTAGGCTGGTTTGCTAACTTGAGCATGAGTCCAGGAGGCTCAAACTAGGTTACAAACTAAAGTAACTCACACTTTTAGTAATATGTTTAGCCACGATTTGCGTTTTAAAGTGAGCCACAAGCACAATATAATTATTTTGCCTTTTATCGGTTTTCTCTTTTGCCCTCTTGTTCTTTTTTAGTACATTTATTATTCATTTAGTGTGAGTGGATGTATATTTGTGCGCACATGTGTGCTTGCCAGAAGAAGTTTTCTTCTGGAGGTCAGAAGAAAACTAGTAGGAGACTGTTCTCTCCTTCCATCAAATGGGATGTGGCAATTGAGCTGAAGTCTTCAGGCTTGACAGGAAGTGCCTTTCCTCTGGGTTAGCTTCCTGCTCCCACCTTTTTTCTTTTCTAAGAGGGTTACTTATACTAGTCCAGGCTGGCTGGTCTGGGACTCACTATGAAACTCAAACTACTCTCAAAATGGAGGACTCCTGCCTCAGCTTACCAAGAGCTGGGGTTAGACATGAGCCACCACATTCTGCTAATGACTTTTTGTTTTAATAAAAAGATTTTAAAATAACAGAAAAAATGCTAATACTTATTTTGCTATTAAAGTGGACCTAAACAGCTGGCTTTTTTTTTTTTTTTTTTTTTTTTTTTTTTTTTTTTTTTTTTTTGGTTTTTTGAGACAGGGTTTCTCTGTGTAGCTTTGCGCCTTTCCTGGAACTCACTTGGTAGCCCAGGCTGGCCTCGAACTCACAAAGATCCGCCTGCCTCTGCCTCCCGAGTGCTGGGATTAAAGGCGTGCGCCACCACCGCCCAGCTAACAGCTGGCTTTTAAGGTAGGTTTGTGTCCTCTGCAGGCTGGAGAGATGGCTCAACTGTTAAGAGAGCATACTCACCTAACAAAGACCTGAGTTTGGTTCCCAGCACCCACTTGAGTTGGCTCACAGACCCTTATAACTCCAGCTCCAAAGAATACAATGCGCTCTTCTGATCTTCAAGCCAACTTCATTTATCTACCCCACCATCATATGCACACAGAATTAAAAATAATAAAACCTTTACAAAGCAAAAAGCATGTATTATCTGTTACCTATGCTTTTTTAAAAAAATTTTATTTATTTATTATTTGGTTTTTCAAGACAGGGTTTCTTCATGTAGTTTTGGTGCCTGTCCTGGATCTCGGTCTGTAGATCAGGCTGGCCTCGAATTCACAGAGATCCACCCGGCTCTGCCTCCCGAAGTGGAAGATTAAAGAAGTGAGCCACCACTGCCTGGCTACCTATGCTTTTTAAAAACATGGTCTTTGAACACCAGGTAGAATTAAGAATCCAGTGAAACAGAATCTCAGTCAATTCTGCAACATAAAAACCAGCTGATCATGGACTGGAGAGATGGCTCAGCAATTAAGAGTTCTTGATGCTCTTGCAGAGGACCCAGGTTTATTTCCTAGCACCCAGAGCACATTGGACAACTCAGAGTTGCCTGTAAGTACAGTCCCAGGGGGACTCCAGCACCCTCTTCTGGCCTCCAGACATTTGCAGTCACTGTCATGCACGTGACAAACAGACGCAGACACAGACGTGAAAAGGAACATGTTTAAACCAGCTCATCAGCCAGGGTGCTCCACTGCCTCTGACCTTCACTGGCACCTTCCAGGCACCTGTGCACATATACATATCACAATGTGAGCCTACACACAAAAATTATAAAAGTAAAATATTACAAAACAACCGATTAGTACAAAGTCTTGAACAGACAAACAGGGTATTTACTACTCCCAGATAGTTCCTAAGCTTCCAGCAACCCTAGAGGATAGGTTTTATGCTACAGATGTAAAACTGGTAAAGATTAAGTAACAACTAACAATCATAGTAATGAGATGTGGCAGACACAAATACTACTTGAGACACGACAGTTTGGGTCCTGTTCTACATAGACACACGTGCTTATAGGCAGTCCACCTTCTTAGGTGGGCTAACAGGACCACTATGTCTAGAGTCTGAGGACCACACGTGGTTCCCTTTGCCATCTGGATTCCCTTCCTGAACCAGTCAGAGTCTTTCGTGTAACAACTACAAGAATTCTATCAGGGCCTGGTGGCAAAGGTCTTATAATTCCAGCTTCTCAAGAGGCTGAGGCAAGAGGATCAAGTTCATGGCCACCTGGGCAACTGAGTGAGACCCTATCTCAAAAGTAAAAAAGCAATGTGGGGATATGCAGCTCAGTGGTAGGGCCCTTGACTAGGATATAGGAAGCCCTGTATTCCCTCCCTAGTGAATAACAAGAATTCTATCTCACAGGATTGAGAGTCATCAAGTAATCTTGAATATAAATGGATTTTGGCAACTGTTAAGAGGTCTTTGCAAATATTAAGTTCCCTTAGTCGACAAGTTTGTCTTTGAGACCATCTGTGAATTGATGCTAATAATCACAGCACGTCCTGTAGCCAACGCAGTGATAAAGTAATAACTGTAAACCTCGCCATGAATTAACTTGCTGTTCCTGAAACACTAAATTCAACCCAAATTTTATTCTTCAGCAAGACACTTCCGTTTTCAGTTTTCTGGCTCACCAAAGAACACTTTAGTAAACCTCTGACGGGCGCCCTGGGAGTGGACAAACTGCCTTCCCGACCCCGGCCCTCTTTCACGCTTGTTTTACAGACAGACCCCGGAATCCGGGTTCCAGGAAACCTGGTCCTGAAGCTAGGACTCGGGCGCACCTGCGAGTCCCGCTTCTGCGGCCAGGGGGCGCTGCGGCCCGCGGCACCTGCCGGAGATGCGCGCGCAGGGAGAAGGCGGTGCCCGCCCGACCAGACGCGCACGCCGGGAGGAGGCGGAGCCTGCGGGGCAAGATGGCGCCGTCCTCGGTCCTGCGTCCGCTCTCGCGGCTGCTGGCCCCCGCCCGGCTGCCGAGCTGCTGTGAGTGTCTCTTCAGGCCCATTCGGCCCTCGGCCTACTCCCCCTCAGCACGAACCTTCCTGGAACCTCCGGAGGAGGAGGAGGAGGAGGCTGCGGCGCAGGCCGTCCTGCCGTGACCTTCACCGGCCGCGGCCCGAGTTCTCCACTCCGCATCATCGGCCGTCCGCCCTCCTCCAAACTGCCACTTGGCCTCTGCGTGGATTTGGGGTCTTTTTGCCCCCGGCTCGACAAATGTGCCCGGGAAACAACACACGGGGGCTGCCTCTCATCCTCCCCCCTCCCGAGCCTGTGAGGCCCGGCGACACCTTAACGAGGCGTTGAAGGTGTCCTGAGTCCCAAGGACGGCCCTGTGGCTCTGCTGGTGGCCCCGGACGAGTTAGCTCAGTTCTCCGGACTGTGTTTCCTTGACTGTTTAGACTGGGGTGGGCAGATCGAGTATAAGTGACAATTTAAAGCCAGGAATGGTGGGGCTCGCCTGGAATCCCAACCCTGGGTAGGTGGAGACAGGCGATCAGGAATTCAAGAGCAGCCTGGTCTACAAGAACTCCTGTCTCAGAAGAGAGTTTCTTGCAATAGTACGTACACTAGTAAAAGTTAAGTGTTCCTCGCTGCAAGTCAATAAGGTATACATTCTCTCTCCTTTTTCAGCTTCAACGCGGTCCAAGTTCTACGTCCGGGAGCCGTACAATGCCAAACCTAACTGGCTGAGAGTTGGGCTGGCCTTGGGCACCTCGGTTTTCCTGTGGGTTTATGTGAGTAGCCTACCCATTGGATCCCCTGGAGCGGGAGTTACAGACATTTGTGAGCTGGCTATTGTTGGTCCTGGAAACCAAACTTGGGTCCTTTGTTAGCAGTACATGCTCTTAACTGCAAAGCCATCTCTACAGCCCCAATCTCATACTCATTCTTGAACATTTTTCCTGATGGAAGGCTTAATAGCTGCCGAGAGCATTAAGGATTGAAATTAGGTCTGAGTCCCATGAATGTCATCATGTATCAATCATTGTTCCAGTTACATAAGTCTATCAGACGGTGACTCTAAGAAAAGTAGCTGTTCTCTGACTTCTAGTTAACACACAGAGAGATGAGGGATGGGGTGGGTCATTCACTCACAGTGTCAGGCTTCAAAGCTTGGAAATACATCCTGCACGGTCGGATGAAGTGGACCTATGGCCTCTACATTAGCATACACAGGCAAACACAACTATACATAGACATTGCACACACATACAGGTACACAAAAGTGTAGCATTTACTGTGACACATTTGACAACTAGAATGTCATATTTTATAATTCTCTGTTATCATATGATTCCCATTGTATCGTTGTCAAATTTAATGTCAGGTTGTAGTCAACAAATGTACTCCACTAATGATTTTTGAATTTGAATTTCTTAGCTTTTTATTTCTAGTAAAATAGTAATTGTTTTAATCTACCCTATTTCTTTTATGAAACATAAGGATCTTTACTTGGTTTCCTCCTCTTTAAGCCACCAGGAAGATTACATTTCTACTTTTAACCATTAATTGTAGCTCATTCAACAACATAATGAAGATGTTTTGGAGTATAAAAGAAGAAATGGATTGGAATAAACTTTGGAAATGTTAATATAGTAAGTATATGTTTATAGAGTATATAGATTATGGAAGTTAATTTATCTGTTTGTGGCTGTGACAGGGTCTCATCACTGGGCATGCCTTTTTTAGTGCCAGCATTAGGTGACAGAGAGGTAGGAAAATCTCTATGAGGCTAGCCTGGTCTACATAGTGAGTTCTGGAACAGTCAGGGGTAAGTAGAGAGACCTTGTCTCAAAAAAAAAGAGATGGGGTCTTACTGTATATCCTTGAGGTCTCTATGTAGACAGGATCCACCTGCCCCTACCTGTGCCTCCTGAGTGCTGCGATTTAAGAAGCAGACCAGCACTCCTGGCCTGCAGCGAAACTCAATGCTGGATGAGGACATGCGTACTCTAGTGCCAATACTGTAGAGCTTGTGGCAAGGAGATAGTTAGTCTGAGGCTAGCCTGGTCTGCACAGCAAAACCCTGTCCCAAACAAAGAAAGAAGGAAAAAACAGTAAAACCAAAAATCACTCTAAATCATACCTTCTTTATGAGTACTTTCCACATTGTGTTCAAAGCACTGAGGACAAATTGGCATAATTTGTATGTGTTTGTCATGTCTTGTACCTAAGTAAGTTCTGTAATAGCAGAACTCTCATTTATTGTATTAATGTTATGTTCTCAACAGTGCACTGAATACCCAGCTATTCTAGGAATTTAATGTTGTAGAATGAATGAATGCATAGAATGAATGAATGTATAAAGGTGATAGATTCTGAATTTTTTTCTGCTTAACCATTTCATTATGATTGTCACTATAGCTAGCATCCAATTGAGGAATTCAGATAAAACCTAATATTAATGAGATATTTTACATGCTCTAATTTAAGAGAGAGAAGATTTGTGAGTATGTGTGTGTGCACATGTGTCACACACAACCTGCATATAATATGTATATTACACAAATATATGTAATGTATATACTTTATTTCTGAGAATTATTTGGAAGAAATCCTTTACCCTTTATAAAGTGAAAAATCCCTCATCAAAAACTCTTAGCCTCTGGGCTGGGAGATAGCTCGGTAGTTAAAGGAACTACCACACAAGCATGCGGGCAGAGCTCAGATCCCCAGAACCCTTATAAAGGCTGGCTGGGCAACCACTTGTAATTCCCAAACTCTGAAGGTGAGCAGAGGATCCCCAGAATAAGATGACTAGTTAGCCACTGGTAAGCTCTGGGGTCAATTAAGAAACCTTACCTCAATGAAGAAGGTGGAAAGCCATTGACAGAGACTCCCAGCATCAGCATGCATATCACACACAAAATACTTGTCTCCATGGATTAAATCTGCTAGATAATAAACATAGTGACTACAAAACACATTGAAGAATTCTCAAATGTAACACTTTAGTGTTTATTGTCCAAATCTTTTGCCTCTTTTTTTCTATTAATACCACTTTGTTCATTTCTATGTTTTTGTTACAAATTTAAAATCAAGTACTGATTCTATTGAATAGATATGTTTTCTAGGTTTTTTTTTTTTTCTGATACTCTAAGGTGAATTATTCAGAGAAGTCTGATTTTAACATCATCTGATCAGTGCATTGGATTCAATTTTTTCCTCTTCCTTGTAGGTCTGCTTCATATGATGATCATGGTCATTCTGCTGGATTCACCCATCTGTTGAGTTATGGTTATGAGGGGAAAAGTTATATATGAATGTGTATCAGTTAACGTGCATTTTACATTATTGAACAAATAAAAATACTTACGTTCTTCACATGTAGAGATGAATTTACTAATCACTGCTGATGGTGTCCTCTCAGCTTTTAACTGTTTTGTGTGTGTGTGTGTGTGTGTGTGTGAGAGAGAGAGAGAGAGAGAGAGAGAGAGAGAGAGAGAGAGAGAGAGAGAGAGTGCTTGTATATATGTAAGTGTACCATGTACATTTGGTGCTCATCGAAGCCCAAGCTGGAGCTATGGGAGTTTAACAAGGGTCTTGGGGACCAAACTGGGGTCCTCTGCAAAAGCACCAAGTGCTTCTAACTGCTAGGTCCCTCTTGTCCACTTCCTTTCTTCCTTTCTTCCTTCCTTCCTTTTTTTTTTTTTTCTTTTTTTTTCTCTTTTGATTCAAGGTCTCACTGTGGCTTTCTGGCTGTTCTAGATCTTACTGTGTAGTACGAATTGGCCTTGAACTGACCCCCCTGCCTCCCGCTCCTGAGAGCACCATTATGGCCTGCCCTTGTCAACTCTTTTCAAAATATTTAGATGCCAAAGTACTCAAAATACAAGAGAGCCCAAATAATAATTTGTTGATGAAGAGGTGATAATAAGTCGGATAGTAAAGATAAACCATGTCATCAGAGTTGCCTCTGTCTCCATTTACTTGAGTTTGAATGGGCTTTATTGACATGACTGGGTGTTTGTTTGTTTTAATGTGAGTGAGGAGTGTTTGCCTGCATGTGTGTGCACCGTGTGCACTCTTAGTGCCCTGGAAGGTCAGAAGAGGGTACAAATCCCCTGGAACTGGATTTACAGATGGTTGTGAGCCTCCATGTGGGGGATGGGAACCAAACCCCAGTCCTCTACAGGAGCAGCCAGTGCTCCTACCTGCCAAGCCATCTAGCCCCATAGTGACCTTCTACTCACTTTTATGGCCACATGAAGTTTTTCCATTGGCATTCATTCAAGTTACAGCAAGCTATAGGGTTTGTCTGTTGGTGGTTTCTTTTTTTGTTTGTTGTTGTGTGTGTGTGTTTTTCTGGAGACAGGGTTTCTCTACCTGTAGTGAGTAGCTGTTCCAGCTTTGACCTTAAAACATTTCCCCTAGTGTGGCAGCAAATAACTGCCACACCTGCCTATGACCTGCCCCTGGGGTGTGGCCAAGAGGAGACCCCTTAAGACCCGAGATGTGTACATGTTTGCCTTCTTAGCTCCTCATGGTCCTGGAGGTTGGATTTGTAAACCAAGTCAGAGTTCCCCAGAGAACTACGCTAGACTGTACCTCTTCTCTCCCGGATCCTGTAATCGACCCCTTATTTGTTTTAAGTTACCCCTGAAATAAATCTCTTTCAATTACCAGATAAATTATGTGGAATTGCCTTGTTAATTGCCACTATATCTGGCACCCAACATGGGGCTCAAACCCTCGACCCTGAGATTGAGTCTCATGCTCTACTGACTGAGCTAGACATGCTGAAGCCACCCCTACACTGCCCTTTCCTTCTGGCCTCCAGGCAGCTGAAGCTGTATGTGATGTTCAGAGAGCAGCAGGCCAGACAGACAGACAGGGTCAGGTGGTGGAGTGGCCACTGCAGAGGGATACCCCCTGGACCATTTAGGCACATGCTGCATGTAGACCATCTAGGCTTCACTTAGGAGCAGCAATGGCCACAGAGCCCAGCTTAGCTTGCACGGCCAACCAGCTCCTTGGCTTCCTCAAGGATTGTGGGGACTCCTTCACTTTTCTTGGGCACCTTAGCAGGACCAGCAGCCATGGAATCATCCGTGGTCAGCTCCGAGGCTAGCAGAGATGTGACTGCACACCCAGCTTTCCTGTTGATTTGATGGGGTCCTCTCTTTCATTGGAATGCTGCCCCTGACTGCAGAGCTTCTAGAAGATTGTCCATTACACCTGTCTCGTCGCCCTCTACATTCACGTCTATGAGCTGCTCTCATTTCTGCTTCTCTAGCCTCCTGGAGATGACATGTCGGGTGTTGGTTTGTTTTAATGTGAATGAGGAGTGTTTGCCTGCATGTGTGTGCACGCCATGTGTACTCTTAGTGCCCTGAAAGGTCACTGTTGGTTTTTTTTTTGGGGGGGGGGAGGGGGTTCGAGACAAGGTTTCTCTGTGTAGCCTTGGCTGTCCTAGAACTCGCTCTGTAGACTAGGTTGGCCTTGAACTCACAGAGAACAGCCTGCCTCTGCCTCCTAAGTGCTGGGATTAAAGACGTGTGCCACCACCGCCAGCAAGCTATAGGTTTTTGAAGAAGGGGGCTAAGCTGCAAGATTCTCAGTGGGGAAACTACTTGCTGGCCTGACAACCTGAGTAGGCTTCTCTAGAATCCTCAAAAAGGTAGAAGAGAGTTGCCTTGACCTGGTTGTCCACCGACCACAACATGCATAGTAGCAATAAACTAAAAATGGGTAAAGGTGAGGGCGCTGCATGGTGGCCTTGGGACTCGACCAGACTACATCACAACGTCCTGTCTCCAAAAGCTGGGGACAGCACAGTAATGAAACCCTTGCCTAGCATTCTTGAAGCCCTGGGTTTAATCACAAGTATCATGAAAATGTTAAGAAGGGAAGAGAGTTAGATATGGCTTCAAATTATTTCTCCTGTAAAGTCCATTATAATTGGTATTGCATGTGTTTGGGGGCTGGAAAAAGCATGGCCTTGTGTCTTCCCATGTCACTTCTGGAAAATTGTTGTTTTTTTTTTGTTGTTTTGTTTTTTTTTTGGTTTTTCGAGACAGGGTTTCTCTGTGTAGCTTTGCGCCTTTTCCTGGAACTCACTTGGTAGCCCAGGCTGGCCTCGAACTCACAGAGATCCGCCTGCCTCTGCCTCCCAAGTGCTGGGATTAAAGGCATGCGCCACCACCGCCCGGCATGGAAGATTCTTAATGATAGTATTTGAGAATAATTACACAAATGCCATGAAAAGTCAAATACAATAGTAACTTAGCTTGTGTGGGTTTGGATTCCTGCTAGAGTGGGAACACTTGGGAGACTGTAGACCAATTTCATACAAATGCAGTAACAGAAGAGCAGTCTGTCAGGAAGGAAGTCCAACAAAGTCATGTCCTCCCTAGAACACATGTATATGTTAGACTCCATGACAAAGGGGAGTTAAAATTGCAGGTGGAATTAGGGTTGCTAGTAGGTCAACCTTGAGATGAAATTACCCTGGAGTATCCAGTTGGGCCCAGAGTCATCACAAGGGTCTTCACAAGTGGCTTATGAAATCCAACCCACTATTGCTGGGGTGTGTGTTTCCTGTAGTGTGTGAGTGACAAATCCAGAGCCTTGCACCTGCCACTCCAGCACCCCCTTAGCTCCATCTCCACCACTCCTGGGTTTGAGGGTAGAAGGGGGCTAAGAGCTAAGGAATATCAAAAAAAAAAAAAAAAAAAAAAAAAAAAGTGAATGTTCCTGTTGAATGTAAGCCCAGTGCGACACACCCATAAAACTTCAAGTTAATAAATGTATGGCGTTTCAGGTTGCTTCATTTTTTAGTACACCTATAGGAAGCTGGTGCTGTCACATAAAAATTGAGGCCAGAAAGTCAGTTAACTCCATATTAATAGCACTTGTCACACAAGAAAAAGGCACTTAAAACCTCATACCTCTACAGAGTCCAGAAAACATTAGAGTCCACACATGTCAAGCTTTGAGGCTGCACCTACTTTGTATGAACCTTTCTCTTGAGTATATCCATTTTAGCTCTAGTAGGAGCCCTTCCTGATAACCTGGACTGTGGGGGGTAGAACCTTCTACCTTAATGGGAGCACTCTAAGCTCAGCTCTCAGCAGACTGATGCAAGAGGATTGTGAACTTGAAGCCAGTGAGACCTTGCCTAAAGAGGAAGAAAAAAAATCTCAATATTAGCTGTGCTAACTATGTGTCCGCATCACTCCTCAGAGCTACCCCCACCCCCACCCCCATGGTAAGGAGAAGCAAACAGTGCCAGGGTTTACTCCTCAAGTCAAGGGCTGATGGGCTGAGCAAGAATCATTTCATTCTGATCCTAAATTCTCAGAAGAACTTAGATCAAAGGATGTTTTCATTGTTTTTTTTGTTTTGTTTTGTTTTGTTTTGTTTGGCTGCCCTAACTCCCTGTTTAGACCAGGCTGGCCTTGCACTCACAGATCCCACTGTGATGATTATGGGCATCTACAAGCCAAAGGTTATTGGGAGACAACAAAAGCTAGAAAATTCAGGGCATGGCTCCATCCATACTGTGCTTTCAGACATCTGGTCTCAAAAAACTTATTTTCCTCCTCCCCAAAAATCTCTTCACTTGTTTCTAGCTTTAAAAAAAAAAATAATGTTTATGTGTGTGCATGTGTGTTCATGAGAGACTGTAAACTACCTGATGTTAGCTTTTTTTTTTTTTTTTTTTTTAAAGAATTATTTATTGGGCTGGAGAGGTGGCTCAGAGGTTAAGAGCATTGGCTGTTCTTCCAGAGGTCCTGAGTTCAATTCCCAGCAACCACATGGTGGCTCCCAACCATCTATAATGAGATCTGGTGCCCTCTTCTGGAATGTAGACAGAACACTGTATGTGTAATAAATAAATCTAAAAAAAAAAAATTATTTATTATGTATACAAGTTTTCTTTCTACCTGCATATATGCCTGCAGGCCAGAAGAGGGCACCAGATCTCATTACAGATGGTTGTGAGCCACCATGTGGTTGCTGGGAGTTGAACTCAGGACCTCTGGAAGAGCAGCCACTGCTTTTAACCTCTGAGCCATCTTTCCAGCCCAGATGTTATTTCTTTTTTTAATGTTTATGTGTGTGCATGTGTGTTCAGGAGAGATTGTAAACTACCTGATGTTAGCTTTTGTTTAATGTATATGTGTGTGCATGTGTGTTCATGAGAGACTGTAAATAACTGATGTGGGTTCTGGGAACTGGAAGATCAACATGCACTCATCCACTAAACCGTCTCTCCAACCCATTCCTAGCATTCTGTAGAGTTTGGGAAATGATTCTTTTTCTGCAGTACATGAAATGATTCTTTTTCTGCAGTCCATGTGTTTAGGTGGGGGTATGTATTTGCATACACATGCCATAGATGTGCATGTGGAGACCAGAAGATGACCTCCCAGAGTCAGTCCTTTCCCTTCCATCATGAGTTCAGGGACCTAACTCACGTCATCAGGCTTGCCAGCCCAAGACTTGCCCATCTGCCTGCCTGGCATTCTTTCAAAAATGCCTTTTTTCCCTTTTCTTTTTGAGACAGGGTCTCAGTATGTAGCATGTAGACCAGGCTGGCCTTGAACTCACAAGAAAAAATGCCTTGCCTCTCCCTCCTAAGAGCTGGAATTAAAGGTGTGCACCATCACACAAGGAGCTGAAATAATTTAAAATTACCCAGCACATAAGCCATGAAATAATAATTATTGTTGGCACTGGAGCCTTACAATGTTTTCCAAATTAGTATCTTTGTCAACAACTAAAGATTCGCTGGAGGTCATCTGAGTTAAGCCAATATATCTCTGACCCAAGATGTTTTTCCTAAACAGACCAGAAAAATGTCAAGGTTTCTCTGGAGGGCAGTGAAGAATCTGAGCCTTCAGTCAGCCACAGCAAGAACCTAAAATGCACGGGAGTTCTAGGGAAGCAGCAGGAAAATTCAGCAAATTTGACAACCAAAGGGCATGGGTTTTTGGAGTTTTGTTTTGTTCGTTTTTGAAAATAGCTCATTAAAATATGCAAAGAACCCACCAAAACTCACAGAGTGGAAGAGTAAGTAGAACATTCCTTTGCCGAGACGTGAGCCTTTAGGAAAAGCGTCTAGAGGAGGTGTACTATGTCACAGTACTGTCTCTCCCAATCGGGATGGCCATACTCGGCTGATATAACCAACATTGTCATATACCAGACTGAAGGGTGCGGAGGAATCGTGAGCTTCAGGCCAGCACTGCCCCTTCCAGCTGGCTGAGCACATTTCTCATCTACTCAGCTTCAGAGCTCTCCTCAGCCGCTTTACTCAGTCCTGCAAGATTTACAACTCTGACCCAGTGGTGGTGGCTCACACCTTTCATTCCAGGCAGAGGCAGGTGGATCTCCGAGTTTGAGGCCAGCCTGGTCTACAGAACAGCCAGAGCTACACAGAGAAAACCTGTCAGGAAAAAACCAAGATTCACAACTCGGACTGGAGAGATGGCTTGGTGTCCACAAGTGCTTGCTACTCCAGGGTAGCCTTTACCTAATTGTCCTGTAAGTGGTTTTGTTTGTTTTGTTTTGCTTCAGCCTAATGCTCTTAGTTTTTTGTTTCGTTTTGTTTTAGACAGGGTCTCGTATAGCCTACAGTGTCCTTGCTACGTTGCCAAAGATCTTGAACTCCTGATCCTCCTGCCTCCCTCTCCTGAGTGCTGGGATTATCTGCTTGCGCCAGCTCGCCTGGTTTTATAGCTGCTAGGTATCAATCCCATGCTAGGTAAGCACTTGACCCTGTATTTAAGGAAACAGTGGCTAGCTTAGAACTCAGCCATCTCCAGGGGGGGAACCTTTCGCTGCCTTTAGTCATAAGCCCTTGGCTTGTAAAGTCCCCCCCCCTCCCGCTACCTTTTCCTAGGAAAGCTAACGCAGTGGGTGAGATAAAGTGGCCTCCCACCTGGAGGATAAACCGCGTCTGCACAATGAATCCTGAATCTGGTGCGATTCCCTAACCGTGTCCAGCGTGTTCCGGAACAGAGTTACTCCATGAAACAGAGCGGGTCAGGCACGTAACAGCCACTTCTAAGTCCTCTATCCCTTCTGAGATGCAACCTGTAAGCGGCTGCCCGGGGTGCGGCAAAAAAAGCACTACTAGAGCAGGATAAGGGGACAAGATGCTGGCGACTAACTCAGACCCCCCCCCACACACACACACACACACACACACGTGCCCCGGACCCGGGAGGCTCGGGTCTGAAACCCCACCCCGGGGCGGGGCGATCCTGAGGCTCCGCCCTCTGAGCCTGGGTTGCTGGCTTCGCGGCTGCATCCCTGTGCGTCGGGCGATGTATCTCCGAAGGGCTGTGTCCAAGACTCTGGCGCTGCCCCGGAGGGCGCCCCCCGGCCCTGCGCCACTGGGGAAGGACGGTGAGTGCCCCGCACATCTCTGTGGGTCCAGGCTGGAACCAGCGCCCCGAACCCGCCAGCACCCAGTCACAGAAGCCTGGGCCAGGGGTGAAGGAAGTGAGGGAGGGTCTCAGGCAAGCGCTCCGAAGTTCTTGGAAACTTTGGAAATAGGGAACTTTTCCAGGTTGGCCTCTGAATCCAAATTAGACTTCCTGGGTTATCTCCGTCGAGTAATATTTCTTCATTTTTTTCAAGTGAGGTCCACGGTGGCTGTGAGTTGTAATAGATGTGGAGTGAAAAATCAGTTCGAAGAGGGTCTGGCTCACTCCTAGATTCCCACGTTGATTATTCAGTGAACCTCTAGGCTCCCCGAAGAGGTAAAGAAACAGGATAGGTAGGTGGGCATGGGGTGTCCACACGCTAGCAGGTGGGCTCCAGGCGCGGTCCGGTTCAGTGAACACTGGTGGTGCTGAACCCCGGGATCTCTCGGCCCTGAGAATCCCTCCGAAGGGGGTGGCCTCGGGTCATTCTTCCGACGTTACTGAGAAGCTCATAGCTCCATCACCTTTGGATTAGGGAATGCGCGAGGAAAGGGCTTTTGAAATTTTTCGAAAGAAGAAAGCACCAAGTAACGCCGCCTAGAACAGTAGGTGCTTGATAGATGTCACGGTGTGCATCTGCATCTGGACAGGTTTGCAGTTCCTCTCCGAGCCGCCTTTCCCGGCTCTCAACACCCCTCCCCCTCCCCCATTCTCCCCCCCCCCTGTACACCCTCCCCCCCCCCCCCCGGGCGCCCCTTGTCCATCACTCTCTGAGGCACAGCTCTTGAACTTACTTCACCCGACTCCCTGAGGCATCCGAGGCAGCATCCAGAGCGAGGATTTAAGAGGGAGAGACAGAAAAACGCCTGCAGACAATTCCATGAGCCACGGCGTTTTTTGGTTTGGTTTGTCCACTTGTTTTTACAGCTTTGATTAGGCCTGTGTTGGTGGTGGAGGGTGAGAGGAAGATCTGTCTATCTATCTTTTCTTTTAAATGCTACTTGAAAGAAGTCCCCCCCCCCACACACACACGTATTATGCTGCCTTCCCCTCTTTCTGTATACATCGTAAGATGGCAATTTTCATCACTAATGAGGTAGGGAGAAGCCGTTTAATTTAAACTAAAGATAATGGGGGCTGTTCTGATGTTCAGAAAAGGAGAAAGATGAGTCCAGTGACCACATACACACATACACACACACACACACACACACACACACACACACACACACACACACACACACGACAGCGACAGAGCCTGCATGGGTTCAGAGGACAGCTTGAAGGAGTCAATGGGTCCCAAGCACTGAACCAGTCTTCAGGCTTGGCTGCAGACACTTTATCCTCTAAGGTCTGCCATCTACACCACACACACCTTTTTACATCCCCTGTCCCCTACTCACATCACAATAAAGTTAGTGTTAACACTCTAAACTGCAGTTAGAAGTCCTGGGTGCAAGGGTCCTAATGACTTTCCATTTTTATGGTGCTGGGGATTGAATCGGAGGCCCAACATTTCACTAGGCAAGCCTGATTCTACCCAGTGCTGAGCTACAGCCACAGCCATAATTCTGCTTTTGTTTGTTTGTGTTTTTTATTATTTATTTATTTTTCTGAGACAAGTTTCTCTGTGTAGCCCTGATTGTCCTGGAACTCTCTTCGTGGACCAGGCTTGCCTCGAACTCAGAGATCCTCCTGCCCCTGCCTCCCAGTGCTAAGATTAAAGGCCAGTGCCACCAGTCCAGCATTGACTGGAATCATAAATTTGTCTTCCTTTGTGGGCATTGATTGATGTCTTATTGATAGATACTTCCTACTTTGGTAAAAAAAAAAAAATAAATTTGTTTCAGTTTGTTTGTTTGTTTGTTTTTTGATAGACACATTTTAACTATCATTAAGTTTTGTTCTCCATTTTGCTGCAAAATGTAACTTCTTGCCAGGCAGTGGTGGCACATGCCTTTAACCCCAGCACTCAGGAGGCAGAGCCAGGCAGATCTCTGTGAGTTAGAGGCCAGCCTGGTCTACCAGTGAGATCCAGGACAGGCTCCAAAGCTACACATAAAAACCCTGTCTCCAGAAACCAAAAATGTAACTTTTTTAATGAATAGGCTTAAAATAGTTTATTGAGAAAGTATCAGAAAGGCAAAAATAATATAAAAATCACTTATAATCTTCCTGTTCAGTAAATATCATTGTTTATGGTTAGTCTACTTAGTTTAGAGATTTTTATTGTTTTTGCTTTATGGAAACAAGGTGTAGCCACCCAGACTGGTCTGAAACACTTAATCCCCCTGCCTCACCCTCCCAAGTGCTGGCATTACTGTGTGCACCAGAACATGCAGCGACTACAGGCCTTTTTCTCTTACATCTGAGGTCTTCTGCCACGGGGTGGATGGTTATGGATTTTCACATAATGTGTGGTAGACTTTTCTCAGCAGTTCAGAGCACTCCTTGCTCCTGCAGAGGATCTGGGTTCAATTCCCAGTACCCACAGATGGCTCTGTAACTCCAGTACCAGGCAGCCTGAGGCCTGCCCTGATCTTCGAGGGCACCAGGCATGCACATGGTGCATATACATACATGCAGGCAAAATACTCAGACACATAGAATAATAAATACATCTGAAACAATAAAATGTTTTCTCATATAGGTAAATCCTAATCTTCACATTGTATAAGTCTACTCAAATATGTTTAATTAATTCCTATTGGATAGTTCTTATTGCTATTTTAAATAACTCAGCTGAAATAGTCTTTAAGTCTGCTTGTATTCCTGGAGTTTTCTTTTCTTCCTTCCTTTCTTTCTTTCTTTCTTTTTTTTTTTTTTTTTTTTTTTTTGGTTTTTGGTTTTTGGTGGTTTTTGGTTTTTTGGTTTTTGGTTTTTGGTTTTTGGTTTGGTTTTGTTTGTTTGGTTTTCTCTGTGTAGCTCTGGCTGTCCTGAAACTCCCTCTGTAGACCAGGCTGGCCTTGAACCCACAGAGATCTGCCTGGCTCTCCCTCCCAAATGCTGGGATTAAAGGCCTGCCACATCTCATTGCTAATAATTTTCTTTATTTCTTCTTATTTAATAAGATCTTTCTGGAGTCCATGGGATGTAGCTTACCCAGAAGGCAAGAACCCCTGGGTTTGACTCCTAGTAGTTTAAAACAAAACAAAACAAACAAACAAAAAAGTGAATCAAATAAGTGTCAAAAGGTTGTGAGGTTTTTGTTTGTTTGTTGTATTTTGTTTAAATTTGGTTGGTTTGATTTATTTATTTTTGCTGCTGAGGATGGAACTCAGGCCTCCTGTACGTTAGACACACATTCTACCATAGGTTGGTTGTTTTAGCAATGAGATTCGGGTCAGTGAATTGGCTCAGAAGGTACAGGTGCTCATCACCAACCCTGATGACCCAGAGTCTTAGCTCCAGAACCCACACCGTAGAAGGAGAAAATTAACTCCCACAAGTTGTTCTCTGACCTCCACACACATGCTAAATAAAATTTAAGAAGAAGTGAGATTTTCATTATGGGATACAGGCAGATTCCAGACGGCCTCCTGCCTCAGGCTCCTAAGCAGCTGGGACTAGGAATGGACAGCCAGGTCACAGATCTGTTTGTAAGCCAACAGGAGTCTCACTGCAAACCAGCCACGCAGCTGTAAGCCTAGTGTTCAGGAGGCTGAGACAAGAATGGCCAAGAATGAGTCTGACTGGCCTCAGCTAAGGAGTGGGATGTTGTCTCGAAAAGTTTAGGGTCTAGTGCACTCTAAGCATGTGTTCTACCTATCCTTAATGCAAATTTTATCTTTAGGTATAAGTGTGCTTAATTAATTTTTTTGTTATTTTGCAACCCCCTCTTCCCCCCTCCCCCCAGCTGAGGACGGAACCCAGGGCCTTGCGCTTGCTAGGCAAGTGCTCTACCACTGAGCTAAATCCCCAACCCCTATGCTTAATTAATTTTTAAAGCAATCATTTCTTTCTTTCTCAAATGGACAGCTGAAAAAAAGAACAGAAAAAAGAAAAGTAATTATTTCTGATCCTCTATGTTTTGGATATATATGGAGGACGGTATTTCTTTCGCATCTCATTTGGCGGTTAACCTGGTTTAGTTTGTCGGTCATTTCTCCTCATCCACCTCTGCCCTTCCTGATGCCTAACACCAAGATGCCAGGCTTCACCAGCTGTCCTCAAATCAGACCCGAGGCTGCTGGGTGGAATCACTACCCCACCCCCAACCCCGCCTCTAACGAACGCTGTGTTCGCTGAACTGAAAATCCACTGTGTTAATAGGTTCCAAATTCACTGAGGAGAAAATGCCTAAAAAAATGTAATTCTTTATGATGCCTGTACTTCGGTGGTGAAGGTGACCATGATTAAATTTGTTTTCCTAGCATCTCTTCGCCGAGTGTCATCCAGCAAGTTCCCGGGAACATCTGGGTCCAATATGATTTATTACCTGGTTGTAGGTGTGACAGTCAGCGCTGGTGGATATTATGTAAGTGCTTAAAGACCTATTAGAGAATTCGTGTGCCCGGCTCGCTAGCTCACGCCTTTAATCCGAGTGCTCTGAGCCCAAGGTCAGTCTGGTCTGCAATCCAAGTGCCAGGCCAGCAAAGGTCCCTGATGGAGACGGGTCCTGTCTCCAAAAAGGGGGGTTGGCTCAAGCGGTGGGCAGGCGTAGATTTCCTCCTCTTCTGTGCTGCCCTGAAATTGTTCTTGAAACTTCTAGCCGTGGTTCCGTAGAGAATTAAACGCGATGAATCGTAGAGAGGGCTGAAGAAAGCTAAGCTGGCCTTTTCTTGCAGACTTACAAGGCTGTCACATCTAAGTCAGTCAGACATCCAGAACATGTAACGGATGGGAAAGAACAAAGGAAAGCAGAGCTACCGCCACTTCCGGGTAAAGTGAATTTCTTACTTTGCTTATTTATTAGAGGCAAGGTCTCAGGAATCGTAGGCAGGATGACCCCAAAATCTGCGGTTCTCCTGGCTCCTTCTTGAGCCTGGTTACAGACGGGCACCACCACACTGGCGTCTTTGTTTCTTTAGTCATTTAATCAAGAATGGCTATGTGTAAGGGTTCACTCGGGAAGCAAGATCGCAGTAACCTAGAGTTGCTAGTTTTGGATGAGTGAGTTTTCCATGTGTACCGCTGAGAGGCAGTTTTAATTTCTTTTTGTGGTAATCTTATTTCTACTGCTCAGACACCTATCCATGCAAACAGAATTTTAGCATCTGTCTCAGCAGTTTGACCTCTCGTTTCCCCTATTATTGTTTTAAATTATAAGCTAATTATTATTATTTTTTTCAGTTTTGGCAAGCACCCCCCACCCCCCACCCCCCACCCCGTGCTGTTCTCAAAAGCATGCTTCACAGGAGTTGACTCAGTCAGGCATCCTGAGTCCCTGAGCCTGGAAAATGGCCACTGGGGGAACAGAAACTTTACAGTTTCACCCAAACATCATCTTGCCTTAAACAGCTTACTTTAACTTTTTAAAGATTTATTTTATTGTATGTGTGTGTTGCCTGCATGTAGATAAGTATACTAGATGCGGTACACCCGGTTGTCATGGTGTCCCATCCATCTGCCCCAGTCTCCTCTCCTTCCTGCGGTTTCACCCCCACTCCCGTCCCCCTCCCCCACCTCCCTACCTCACACCCCCCTGCCCAGAGGTCAGAAGAGGGATCCCTGAGAACAGAATTACAGAGGTTTGTGAGCCACCATGTCAGCACTGGGCAGCAGATCCTGGTCCTCTGTAAGCCCCAAGCTAATTACTTTAAATGATACTTTTTTCTCTATCTCAACGATTATGTTATTATCAATTACTGTGATCACTATTTAGGAACAGAGATATTAGCAGCTCAGGAGTCAGGTTTTGCTTGTTTTGTTTTGGGGGGAGGTTGTTTTGGTTTGGTTTGGGGTTTTTTGTTATTAAGTTTTTGTTTAGTTTTATTTAGTTTTGGGGTTTGTTTGTTTGTTTGTTTTGACAGAATCTCACTATGTAGACCAGGCTGACCCTGAACCCACAAAAACTTATCTGCCTCCATTCCTGGAATGCTGGAACTAACAAGTATGCACCACAGGGCCATGTGGGCATCCAGTTTTAATTTTTTGTTATGACACTAGGAAACATTACTTGCAAAATGGAGTTGGAGGATCAGGAGTTCGAGGCCATCCCAGGTTACATAGCAGATTCATGGCTAACGTAGGCTGTAGTAAATGTCTCAAAATTTTTTCCCTTCAAATTAAAGTAAAACAAATTGATTGCATTTCTCCACTTTATTCCCATGTTCTTTTCATTAATACTTTGCTTAATGAACCAAATTTTAAAGGTGAAAAGGAGCATGTGGCAGAAGCTGAAAAACCATGTTCAGAGGCTGGAGAAATTTCTGTAAAGGAAGCTGAATTGGTACATACTGAGGAAGTCCCAGAGGCCGCAGCTGGGCCTCCAGAAGAGTCTCCTCAGGTCCCTGCTGAGGCTGCCCTAGTGGAGACATCCACACTGAGTGAGGAGCCTGAGCTGCAGATCACCGAGGCTTCCCCAGGAGAGACCACTGAGGGAGTCCCTGAACCCACAGCAGAGGCAGAGGCGGAGAGCACAGCTCCTGAACCCACAGCCGAGGCAGAGGCGGAGAGCGCAGCTCCTGAACCCACAGCAGAGGCAGAGGCGGAGAGCGCAGCTCCTGAACCCACAGCCGAGGCAGAGGCGGAGAGCACAGCTCCTGAACCCACGGCGGCAGAGAGCGCAGATCCTGAACCCACGACAGAGGTGGAGAGCGCAGCTCCAGATCAGGCTGACGGGGCTGATACCAGCAAGGAGGGTGAGGTTACCCCTGGGAACCAGAGCTGCCAGGAGAGTGCTGAACTAGAAGAAAGCCCTCCCTTAGGCTCAGAACCCTCTGCCCAGCAGGAATCTCCAGAAGAAACCGAAGTCACAGCAGAAGCGGCCTCACCCCAAGGCTGATCTGCAAAATTCCATAGTTGCTTTGTATTTTTAGCAACCTTTAGACCTTCTTTCTAGAATTTAATATACCTTAAAGAATTTGGCTTTTACTAATAGATATGTGGATTGGGATTTGGTATTTTACATGTCTTAATAGTTTTCTACCCACTAAGATCAAGCTGTGTAAAGAGCTTAAATAGTATTAACTTGGGATTTAAATTTTATGTTTTAGAAATTGAATTACCCATGCAACTTATATTCTCTTTGATTTTTGCTCTGCCTTTCTCTTACTATATTATATGTAAGACTGAATTATTGAGTTTGATGTGAACTCATTTAAATAAAATTAGAAAATCTTAAGTGTTTCTATTCTTTCTTGATGTTGGGGGAGGGGAACTTGTGGTTGGGATAAGGATGACTATCACCCAGGCTCACGACTTAGCCTGGGCTGGCAGCCTTGCTCTATCTTGGGCTTCTAGATGTTAGCCACGATCACACCAGGCCTCGGGGTTCTGTTCTTACAATGTACATGTAGAAATACACTGTATTACACATTACCACCCATGCATACATCCTCATATGAAGAAACCCAGCTTTGTAATATTACTGAAGGAAGATCAGCGCTCTGGAGAGCTCTGTCCTTTCCCAGATTGTTATGTAAGGGAGGGTGACAAGCTTTTCTGGTTCGGTTCAGTGTTTACTGAGGATTTACACTTCCTGCCAGGAATCATTCATGCACGTATGCATGCAACAAATATTCACAGAGTGCCTTGAGCCTTCCAGGCACTGTTTTAAGTAATCCTCAGTTTGTATTTTAGAGTAGGACTAGATAATACGACAAGTAAAATTATATATAAGGATTAGGTAGAGTTTGCAAGTGTCAGTTGGGAGTAACACTGTCATTTTTCATATGACAGTAAAACCAATCTTATTTTATTTTATGAGACAGTCTTTGTCTCATATTCACTATATAGCCCCAAGGCTAGCCTTCAACTTCTAATCCCCCTGCCTCAGTGTCCCAAATCCTAGATTTATAGATGTGTGCCACCATACCCAACCAGAGCAAGCCTTTTTACAAAGGTGTCATATATATATATATATATATATATATATATATATATATATATATATTATTTTACAATACCATTCAGTTCTACATATCAGCCATGGGTTCCCCTATTCTCCCCCCTCCCACCCCCTCCCCTTACCCCCAGCTTACCCTCCATTCCCACCTCAAAGGTGTCTTTTAATAAAGACGGATGACGCTGAGAGGAAGTCCTGCCAGGTGAGGGAACAGAAAAGCACAAATGATCTACAGCCAAAGCATGCTGGGAAATTCCAGAATTTTGAGTTAGCCAGTATGGGTGAAGAGGAGTAAGAAAGAGGGAGACTAACTGGAGGTGTCTCAGGAAAGAAAGGGAGTGGGTGAAGCCAGGCACAATGATGCACGTGTATTTTATCCAGCACTCAGAGACTGAGGGTGGAAGTTTGTGAGTTCAAGGTCAGCTTTAGCTGCATACGTAGAAGAACCTTGTTTCAAGAGAGCAGGCGGGTAGGGTAGGGGGAGATGGCCTAGATAACATGGAGTTATGCAAGATTTGGGGCATTACTGGAGTTAAATGTGGCCGCTGATGACGTCCTGTTTTGATCCCCTTAACTGGGAACATTTGCTCCCAGCTGCTATGACTGCTCACATCCTTCCCCAGCCCCCATCCTGCCCGGTCCTCTCTCCAGGCAGCTCATAGCCAGTGACTGACCATCATAGCAGTGGGGCTAGCTGAAGTACAGCGCTCCAGCGCTGCTCTACCTGTTCAGGACTGAAGCCAGCCCCTGGGAGAGACTATACCCTGCTCCTCCCTGCTTCCCTCCCTCCATCCTCCAGAGAACATTCCCCCAGTAACAGTGCTCAGGAACCTTTACACCCAGGCAATTTTACCTAGGATGATTGGCAGTGGTGATTATTGGTGTGTCTAGACGAGGAAGGAACAGATGG
This sequence comes from Peromyscus maniculatus bairdii, assembly GCF_049852395.1. Classification (NCBI taxonomy): domain Eukaryota; kingdom Metazoa; phylum Chordata; class Mammalia; order Rodentia; family Cricetidae; genus Peromyscus; species Peromyscus maniculatus. The sequence continues at coordinate 33,852,894 of NC_134857.1, read as the reverse complement.
ATGAAATCGACAGGCTGGCCAGCTAACGCCCCTGGGATCTGAGAGGTCGCAGAGCTCAGTCACGACTCTGAGGACAGACTGACACCTTGTATCTGCCTCTAATTTCTCTCGGTACCATTCTTCATGAGATCCACAGATCTAAGACTGAGTGTGGATAAGAGGTGCTCATTCACTGCATCCTCTGAGAGGAAACAGACGCACACACTCTCGTGCACTCACACACAGACACACTCCTTAGTGCACTCACACACAGACACACTCCTCAGTGCACTCACACACACAGACACACTCCTCAGTGCACTCACACACACAGACACACTCCTTAGTGCACTCATACACACAGACACACTCCTCAGTGTGCTCACACACAGACACACTCCTCAGTGCACTCACACACAGAGACACACTCCTTAGTGCACTCACACACAGATGAACTCCTTGGTCCGCACACACACACACACTCACACACTCACACACAGACACAGAAACACTACAGATACTATCTCTGTTATTTTTATTTTGTAATTAATTTACTTTTATTATTATTGTTTTTTTGAGTCAGGGTTTCTCCGTGTAGCCCTGGCTGTCCTGGATCTCACTCTGTAGACCAGGCTGGTCTTGAACTCAGAGATCCTCGTGCCTCCATCTCTGGAGTGCTGGGATTAAAGGCCACCACTGCCCAGCTCTTTGTCACTATTTTAGTTAGGATAGTTTCAGCTGCAAAGAAGAGACACTAATTGACAGTAATGATTCAGGGACAGAGGGGGTCCTCACATAATGAGGCCTCCAGGGCTGGATCTGTGACTCAGTCACCAAGAGCTGGGATGTTTATCATCATGCTTTTAATCAAGAATGGTTGTCTGCTGGGCCTGCAGAGATAGTTCAGTGGTGAAGGACATGTATTGTTCTTGCAGAGGACCTGAATTCTATTCCCAGCACCCACATCTGGCAGCACACAGCTGCCTGTAACTCCAGCTTCAGAGGATCTGACGTCCCTCTGTCCTCACTCATATGCAGACAGACACACATAAATAAATGAAAATAATAAAATATAAATGAGTGGTGGTGGCCCATGCCTTTAATCCCAGCATCTGGGAGGCAGAGGCAACAGATCTCTATAAGTTTGAGACCAGCTTCGTCTACAGAGTGAGTTCCAGGGCTGACTGGGCTACACAGAGAAACCCTGTCTCAAAACAAAAACAAAAACAAACAAATCAATTATATATATATGAACGTTTGGCAAGCCAGGCACAGTGGCACATGCCTTTAATCTCAGCAATTAGGAGGCAGAAGCTGCAGGATCTCTGAGTTCAAGGCTAGCCTGGTCTACATAGTGAGTTCTAGGCCAGCCAGTGCTTTATGCATAGCAAGTTTTCCTCATAGTCACGGACACATCACCAAAGTGCTACAGATCCTATTCACAAAGAGCAGTTCTCTTAGAAAGCAAACTCTGAATGCAGACTTCTCTTTTTAATATTATAGTGTAGAAAAACCTCAAACAAAAGTGGAATCGTGTAATAAAACTTCATGTGTCCTACATGAAGATTTCCCAACTGTAAATTTGTGGTAAACCTTCTGTTCATACTTCCCCCGTTGCTTTCAGCCACTCCGTCTTAGCTAATACCAGAAGTGGAAGCGGTTCTACAGTCAACTGTATAAAATGAAACCTATGCATGTAAAATGATAATGATCACGTGGCTGGGATGCCTGTATTCAGTCCCCAGCAGTGCACAAAGAGCGGCATTTAAATGCAGGTCCACTGAGGCAGGTCCCAGACACCCACTTCCTCCAGAGAGGCTACACAGCCTCCCACACAGCACCAGCAACAGAGACCAAGTGTACAAATGGGCGCTTCTAAGAGACAATTCACAAGCTGAAACCCCTCGTAGATCAGCTGAGAGATTCGATCACTGATGAGATACATACTAACACTGACACATTGTTAGATTATTATTTGTAGTGTTTGGCAATCACACCCACAGCCTTGCTTCTGCTAGGCCGGCTCTCTTATTATTGAGCCACACTGCCAGGCATAAAGCCAAACATTCCTGTGAATATCCACTGACCTTTATATGTGTACTGCAACACACCACACACACACACACACACACACATACACACACACATACATATCACACACATGCACACACACATACATACATACATGCATGCATGCATACACATACATACACACACACACACACACACACACACACACACACACACACACACACAATGTGTGAAGGTCAGATACAACTTGCAGGAGTCAGTTCTCTTCATCCATATTTGGATCCTGGGGATTGAACTCAGGTCATCAGGTTTTGGTCACAAACACCCTTACCTACTAAGTTATCTAGCCCAGAACTTCTCTTCACATGTTAGAAATGTTTTCACTCATGCACTGGGACAGAAAATTTGATTAAGGTTTGGTCAAATCTATCTCAAGCAGAAACCAACTAGATGGACCAGTTAGCCTGACTGTTAAGTTTGGTTTGAGCCGAGATGGGCAGTGACTGATTCCGTCCTGCAGTGACTGTATGGTGTTATGAAGATGTTTAAGGGCCTGGAGAGGTGGCTTAGCAGTTGAGAGCATTGACTGCTCCTGCTCACTGGCTCACACACCGTGACCTACCATTGTATCTGTCCTGTATCTGCTGTGCAGTTACTTATGCTTTGGGGTTCCTCATTGAAATGGAAATTGCTCAAGAAGAAAGACTATATTAAGGCCCTCAGAAATGATTGCTGAGGGCAGGTAAGCTGGCCCATCGAGTCAAGTTGCTTGCCTCCAAGCCCAATGACCTGAGTTCAATCCCTGGAACCTGCATCATGGAGAAAGAGGACTGGCCCCTCTAAGTTGTCCTCTGTCCTCTACACACGTGTTAGGACACATGTGTAAGAACACATCCACACAGACACTGAAACACAGATAAAAACATCTGTTAAATTGGGGCGTGATGGCCCATACCTATAATCTCAGCCCAGGGAAACCCCTGCATCTGAGGCCAGCATGGGCTACATAGTGAGATTTTTGTTTCCAAACAAGTAAACAGCAAAATTAACCCAAAACAAAACCTCAAGAAAACAAACAAGTTTGTTAAATGAAATTAGGAGGCTTAGTTTGGAACTGTGGTCTGCTATAGAGAGCTGAATAATGCTATCATTTATTTCCTACAATATCAGAACTTTCATAGCATCCAACACAAATCTATTTCAAAGAGGTAAATTTTGGAAAAAAAAATAACCACTAAAATAATTATAACTTCCTACATAAACTTTCCTCATATTATACAAGTGCTCAACTAAAGAAATTCTCAAATACAAATGTTTTGCCTTAAGAAGTGAGCTTGGGGCTGGAGAGACGGCTCAGCGGTCTCAGCTTTTGAGTGCGTGGGCTCCTCTTCCAGATGACCCGGGTTCAATTCCCAGCACTCACATGGCAGCTCACAACTGTTTGTAACTCTGGTAGCAGGAAATCTGGCACCCTCAAAACAGACAAGCATGCAGGCAAAACACCAATACACATGAAATAAAAATAAACGAATCTTTCAGAAGAAAGAAGAGACCCTACGTTTTCCCTCTCAGAACAAAGCCCACTTGTTATTCTAAGTGGGATTTTTCACTCGTTTTCAAGAAGCATGATATTTATTGGTGTATTATTCTGTTCTCCCCCCAGTCCACTGCCCTTCATGTCTCTTCACTAAACCAGAGAGGGCAAATGCAGGGCGTGGGCTCAGCTCTGAACGGTCCATCAAGCAGCTCAACCTAATCAGCTTACGTAAGAGCTGCCGCGGGCGCAGGCCAGGCGCATCCCAGTGTGAATACATCTGCCGCTTCGAATTAGTGTAGCTTCACTGTCCCTCAAGAGATGTTCCCAGCTATTTTCAAAACTGACTCTTCATATCAGAGTGACCAGCTCTCTCCTAAGCTGAATGCTGAACAAACACCCCGCGTCGTGGTATGTCTTAAAACTCACTCAAGAGAAATCAGTAAAATAAAGTTACTGTGAGAACTTACGTAAGTTCTTGCAAGGACACTGGTTTTTGTCCAGTGATAGGCGGTTTCAAAAGAGGATTTCGTGAGGACAGTAATGAGGGCTGGTTTCTAAGGCTGTCTTTCTTGCCTGTTGACTGTTTTTGGCTACCGGGGTATTTCCGGCTTTTCTCTAAAACTTAATTTCCTGTTTCCTTGCAGGTATTAATGGGAAGCAGAATTTCTCCTGTTTCTTTTTTCTTTCTTTTTTTTTTTTTTTTCAGCACTCAAACTTGGCCATCATCTCAACTGTCTGCAAATTTTTTTCCTAGGGGAGAATTTTCTAGCTAAAAATACATGGGGGAACATAATAGGGCCGATGAGACAGGCCAGCAGAGAAGGACCCTTGCCGCCGCCATGATTAAAGACCTGAGTTTGATCCCTGGGACCCCCACAGTGGGAGGAAAGTTGTCCTCTGGCCTCCACACATGCGCTGTGGCACATGTTCACGTCACACAGATGCATGCATACAAATAAGTAAGTGCAGTTAGAATTTAAAAACTAAATAAAAGTATGCTGGTAGGCGTCAGCACTTTGCACCGCTTTCCATTTTAAAGGCTTCCTAAGCCATCATTTATTTGTTGACTCATAGTCTATAATTCCAGTAGGTGTTCGTTGTCTCTTTTGGGGAAAGGAATGATAAGAATTGAATCCATGACCTTGCACATGCTACATATATGTTCTATCACTGATCTACACCTCCAGCCTACTTCCTTAGTTTCTTTTTCTTTCTTCTTCTTTTTTTTTGAAACAGTTTCATGTAGCCCAGGCTAGCCTTTAACATCCTGTGCAGTTGATTGATAGCCTTGAACACCTGCTCCTGCCTTCACTTCCCAAGTGCTGTGCTTACTACAGACACGCGCAGCCATAAGGGGTTAGCCTTAATTTCTCTCCGTCGTCACCGTTTCCTCCCACAGTCTCTCTCAATCCCCTCCCCCCTTTTTCCTCTTGGCCTTTTTCAAGAAGATATTCTGAATATTTGAAAATAAGTTACTCTTCTAGTGTAATCTACTTCTGTTCTTTCATTATTATCCCCCAAATAAGTAAAATAAACTTGCATTATATAATTATCATAGATTGCTTTAATTATTTATTGAATTTTAAAGCATTTGTTAGGTGTGTGTGTGTGTGTGTGTGTGTGTGTACCAAAGCATAAGTGTGCAAAAAGTGTAGAGGTCAGAAGGACAACCCATGGGTATGTAATATCTCTCTCTCTCTCTCTCTCTCTCTCTCTCTCTCTCTCTCTCTCTCTCTTTTCCCAGGGTCTCACTATGTAGCCATGGCTGCCTAGAATTTGCTATGTTGACCAGGCTGGCCTTGAACTCATAGAGCTCTGTCCACCTCTGCCTCCTGAGTGCTGGGATTAAAAGCGTGTGCCACCCCCATTAACAACCCTCAGGACACCCCATCCGCCCCTCATTCTCCGTTTCCACCGTGTGGGTCCTGAGGAGTGAATGCAGGTCCCCAGGTGTGGCAGCGAGGGCCTGACCTGCTGAGCCGTCTCACGGCCACATCCCACATCGTGTGTTTGTTGACTGAACTGGCGAGCATCTTCTGACTTCCGTCGAAGCTTTAATATTAAAAGTGCCTCTGGGGTGGTGAGGTGGTTCCAAGGGTAGAAAATTTGCTGCCCAAGCCTAACAACCCAAATGCAATGCCAAGAACTCAGGAAGGAGGGGAGAACTGACTTAAATATTGTCCTCTGATCTCCACACGTGCACTGTGACACACGTGCAAACCCGCCCGATACACACAACCATAAATTAAATTAAAAAATAATAAAGGAGCATGCATTTCCTTATCAATCAAAAGGAGAATGAGTCACAGCTGCCACATTCTAAAACCGTAGGACTTAGTAAAAGTTACAAAGCAGATTGGATGTGGATTTTTATTTTGGTTTAGTTTTGGTTTTTCAAGAAAGGATTTCTCTGTGTAGCCCCGGTTGACCTCAAACTCACAGAGATCCACCTACTTCTACCTCCAGACTGGTAGTCCAAGCTTTTAATCGCAGCATTTAGCAGACAGAGACAGGCAGAGCTCTATAAATTTGAGGCCAGCCTGGTCTACATTCCAGGACACCCAAGAGCTACATAGTGAGACCATCTCAATAAGAAAAAAATCGTTAAGAGAATCCTTTTCTGACTCAGAGAGAGAGACAGAGAGAGAAACAGAAGAGAGAGAGATAGAGATAGATAGATAGATAGATAGATAGATAGATAGATAGATAGAGTTAATGCATCTCACCTCCCTACTGCACTCTCCACACCCAGGACAGACTGAGGCACAGGGCCTGTGTGGAAGCAGAACGTGACAGCTAAAGTCAACTTCAAGGCCTGTTCAGGGAAACTAAGAAACTGGGCCTGGCGTTGCAGGCTTGCCAACCCAGTCACTCAGGAGGCTGAGGCAAGAGGATGCTAAGTTCAGGGCCAGCCTGAACAATTTAGTAAGACTATGACCCAGAGTTAAAAGCGAATGGAGAGCTGGGGCTGTAGTTCAGTAGTAGGGCACTTTCCCAGTAAGCAAGCAGGTTTTTTCTTTTCTAAGATTTACTTATTTGTTATGTATACAGTATTGTGCCTACATATATGCCTGCAGGCCAGAAGAGGGCACCAGATCTCCTTACAGATGGTTGGGAGCCACCATGCAGTTGCTGGGAATTGAACTCAGGACCTCTGGGAAAGCAGCTACTGCTTTTAACCTCTGAGCCATCTCTCCAGCCCCCAAACATGGGGTTCTAAGTTCAGCTGTGCTCTTCTTTCTCTTAAGAAAAAACAAAAACAAAAAACACAAAAACAAACAAACGAAAAACCTAAATAAAATAAAGACCACAGGAAGCCATCAACGTTCCCTCTTTTTGGTCCCCTGGACACTGGAGGTCAGAGGAAGCCCAGTTGTTCTCCCAGATAGAATAATAACTAGTCCTGCAAGGTGTCCAGACATGATGGTGTGGGTAGTTGAACAATAACTATTTCCTTTCCTCTCCTTGTTTGGGTGTTTTTGTTTTTGTTTTTGTTTTGTTTTGTTTTACATTCATAAAGAAATTTTAATCATTTTTTAAAACACTTGTTTTAAGAGGTTTTTGTTGTTGTTGTTGTTGTTGTTGTTGTTGTTTGTCACTGATAGCAGATCCCATCTCATATACACTTATCATCTAGGTCAGTTCTTTTTTTGGGGGTGGTGGTGGTGGTGCACACTTTTAATCCCAGTATTCAGGAGAGAGAGACATAGGAGTATCTCTGTGAGTTCAAAGCCAGCCAGATCTACATAAGGAATTTCAGTTCAGCCAGAAAGACAGGGAGACACTATCTAAACCCAACAAACCAAGCAAAACACTATAATTTCCCTCTGAAATTTCATAATCAGTTTTTGTTGTTGTTTTAAAATCTCCTAAACCCAGAAAAACTTGTTTGGGTTTTTAAGAATCAGATATTACTTGATTTTATTCCCCCTTTGGCCAATTTTAATCAACTTAAAAAGAAAACAAATTCCATTCCTTTGAATGGTTTGAACATATTTTCTTTTATTCCAAGGATTTCCTTGAAGTAATTTCCTGTTTGATCATCAGGAATGTAAAATATGGGCTAGGGATAAAGTGTTTTGGACAAGTAATACTCTTGCGTCTTAGTTTCTGTTGTGTGTTCTTTCATTTTTATTTTTATTTATATATTTAAAATTTTTTAACCTTTATTTTATGTATGTGGGTATTTTGCCTGATTTTGCCTGTATGCATATCTTTGTACCAAAGGTCTGCCTGGTGGCTGTGGAGGCCGGAAGAGAGGGTATCGTATCTTCTGGAACTGTATTCACAGAAGATTGTGAGCTGCTGTTGGAGTACTGGGAACGGAGCTCAGTCCTCTGAAAGAGCAGCCAGTGCTCATAACCACTACATCATCTCTCCAGGCCTAATTTATTTTATGTGTATGAGTGTTTTACTAGCATGTATGTCTGAGCACCACTTGTGTGCCTGGTGGAGGCCAGAAGAGGGCATTGGATCCTCTGTACCTGGAGTTGCAGATGGTTGTGAACCACCACACGGGTGCTGGAAACTAAACTTTCGTCCTCTGCAAGAAGAATAAGTACCTTTAATTGCGGAGCTATCCCTCTAGCGCGTGCGCACGTGCGCGCGAACACACACACACACACACACACACACACACACACACACACACACACACACACACACTTTTTTTAAAAAAGCAGTAAGTAGTCCTGGAGCTGGAGAGGTGACTCAGCACTTATGAGCACTGGCCGCTCTTCCAGAGGACCTGGTTTCAATTCCCTGCACCCACACAGCAGGTCACAACTGTCTGTAACTCCAGTTACAGGAGATCAGACACCCTCTTCTGCCTTTCTTGGGCGCCAAGCATGCACGTGGTGCACGGACCCCTGAAGGTCAAACATACACAAAAAAGCAAATCCGTAATTTTTTTTTTTAAGATTTATTTATTTATTTCTTACAGTGTTCTGTCTGCCCATATCCCTGCAGGCCAGAAGAGGGCACCAGATACCATTATTAGATGGTTGTGAGGCACCATGTGGTTGCTGGGAATTGAATTCAGGACCTCTGGAAGAACAAGCAGTGCTCTAACCTCTGAGCCATCTCTCCAGCCCCACAAATCAGTAAATTAAAATAATAATAATAATAATAAAGACAGAAGAGTAAGCCCTGATCGGAGACCACCGCCTTCCTGACCTCTCTGCTCTGCCTTTTGGACCCCGGTGACTTTCCCTTTCTTCAGAACATCCGTGTGCTGCCCATGTGCTTTGAACGTGAAGTGTCGATATAGGCTCACGGGGCGGGGCGGGGCGGGGCAGTGGGGTCAGAGCCACCTCCTCAAGGTAAGAGGAAGGTCCTGGTGAAAACAGATGCGTAGTCTAATCCCACTGTTCTCTGCTGAGGTGAGGGAGTGATCTAAGTGCGTCCTCCCCCGCCCTTCCCTCCCTCCCGGTACTACAGGCCAGCATCAGAGAAGGAGTCATTACATTACTCCTTTTCAACTTAATTGAAGGTTATTTAATACTTCATATCGTTCACGCATGTCAGTTGCACACTTCACTGACATACATGTATGTTCACAGTTCTACGCGTGCAACCACCACTGTACATCAGTTTTAGGGCATATTCGTTACTCACTGGGATTCCTCGAGAGCGTGCACTGTGGACCCCATTCCCAAGCTTCTAACCCTTTCAACTGGCAATTTGCTTTATGCCTGTACAGTTTTGTCATCTCTGGATGTTTCGTGTAAACATCCACCTCTTTCACTCAGCAGTGATACATTATTTTTAGAGATAAATGTGTATGCATGGGGAATGGGCTATTTAAAAATGATCTTTCATAATAAGAAATAGAGTAGAGCATTCTACCCAGTGCTACTATTACAGAAGAAGCTAACACCCGTTAGTTATAGGACACACTGCAAATCTATGGAGGACATCTGAAATTTTTCGTGTTCCACTCTTCCCCCTAGTGGCCAGAACTAAATTGCTAAAATAGATTTTTTTTTTTTAATGTTCTCATCTTTAAAAAAAAAACATAGGCAAGGTAAATAGTTTGATTGACTCTTTCTACCAAGTCATTACAGATAAAAACACACATTAGACCCCATATGCATACACAAATAATATTTCCAATTAAAAAGAAATAAATTATTTTACTTTGTTTTTTTTTTTGTTTTGCTTTTTTTGTTTGTTTTGTTTTGTCTTGTTTTTCGAGACAGGGTTTCTCTGTGTAGCTTTGCGCCTTTCCTGGAACTCGCTTTGGAGACCAGGCTGGCCTCAAACTCACAGAGATCCGCCTGCCTCTGCCTCCCGAGTGCTGGGATTAGAGGCGTGCACCACCACCGCCCAGCCCTTACTTTTTTTTTTTAAGACAGGGTTTTGGCACAGCCATATTTGAATGGAATGGCAGAAGTCATAAAGCCAGCACAGCTGCTTGACAAAGATCCAGCAGAGTTGAGCCATATGATGGCTGCCACGCCACCTTTGGTTTTCATCTCCACCTGTTGCATACTTGGTGCAGTTTTAATATTTGTACAATTTGGGGATATTGGGTTGATGGAAAATTCCTTATAAATCATTTATGCCTTCTCCAAGGAATACTGCTTCTAAACTTATCCAGGAAAGTCCTGAACATACTATTCCCCCCGCTTTTAGGGAGACATCCTTATCTACTTGAAGGTCTTCCTTACATGTTGGAGGCTGTGACAATAAAGAAGCCAGAGGTCTCTTCATGAAGCTATGAGATATTCTGGAAACATCTGTCCCTGTACTTACACAGGAACAATATACTCAAAGTAAACTCAAAAAGGTCAACAAGATCCGGTGGGCTAGAGGAGTTGGCCACAGTTCAGATTACAAGGCTCTTCCCACTGTACACTCAGACAATTACATGGCATACAACTCTGCCGTACACAAAGACATATTGATGAGGAAAGTATGAAGTGGAAAGATGATAAAAGTATGAGATGTCAGGACCTCCCTCTGTTAGAAAAGTTAGTTCATGCAGAGCCACTATAATGTTATATGACCAAGGAACAACAGAATGCCAGGATTAGACATATAGACAAATTCTATAAAGATATAAATATCAACATTGATTGTATTATGCCAGAATTTGAATAATAACTACAGCAGCTTTAGCCTGGGGATTTTTCCTGGGCACTCTGACCACTAAGAGTTAATAATACACTGCTTGAGACATGACAAAATGCCCAGAGTGGTTGAAGATTTTGTTTTGGTTTAGTGTCCTTGAAGCAACCAAAGTAACCAAGCCTGAGTACAGGCTGTCATATGCCTCTAGATTCTCAAAAATTGGGTTATGGGGTTAATGAGTAAGAATGATAACTGTGTTTATTAATGATGTCAAAACTTGAGGAAAAATGATTGGAATGATAACTCTGTTCTGTCATAATTTGTTAATGATGTCTAAAAGATGAACAAAAGTAAGTGAAACACATGTCAAAACCAAAAATGATATGATCTATGTTTGGAACACCATGAATATATCCCTGCTAACTAAATTCTGTATAAATAAAGACACACTCTGGCTGCTAGTCCGTCAGGCTGCAAGATTCTCCAGACCACCATGGCCTGGCTCACTTCCTTCCCCAGTGGACTCCTTACATCCTCTGCAGGACCGATCTACTGCCAGGGATGGCTCCTGGCAGGGTTTCTCTGTGTAGCTCTTACTGTCCTGGAACTCACTCTGTAGACCAGACTCACTCTCAGGGTGGTGGGATTAAAGGCCTATGCCACCTTGCACAGCTTTCCCTTTCTGTTTATTGGAGGTCTTTTATAAGGCAGGTTTCTTGGGAAGTATAATTTGTCATTCCCTGTAATTCTTCCATCACTAAAATCTACCAACATCTCTGTGCGAAGCGAGTTAACGCAGTGGTGACACTCCAGGAGTGTGGCGCCCAATTTCTTGTTTAAATCTTAGCTATTCTGATTTTATTATGTGTAGAAGAGGATGACCGGGAACTTCTGATCTTCCTGCTTCCACATCCTGAGTGCTGAGGGACACCACACCTGGTCTATGTTATGCTGGAGATCGAACTCTGGGCTTCATACATGCTTCTCAAGCACTCACATCCTACCTCACACCCCTCTTAGTAAATAAATATTATTTTGTTTGTTTGTTTGTTTGTTTGTTTTGAAATAGGGTTTCTCTGTGTAACTGTGGCTGGCCTCAAACTCAGGGATCTGCCGGCCTCTGCCTCTGCCTTTAGTATTTAGTATATTTAGTATTTAGTATTTAGTCTTGAGGCTACTGCCTGGCATAAATAAATATTCTTAAATGCAGGGATCTCTGTGGCATCTGTAGCCAGCAGAGTGATGATTCACAGAAGGCAGGAATGAAGTTCGGTTCAACAGGACTCAGTAGCCAGTGTTGGTTCAAACTTTGGAAGTCTGACCCCGAGTTGTTTATTTTAGGCCTGTTCAAGCACAACACAATTTGGTAAAAACTTATTCTGGTGATAATTAGCTCCATCCCAGGTTTGTAACAAAGCATACATAAATCTCTTTGGGAAACCAAGAAAGCTAAATACAAAGTAGACATGACTACATCGAAACCCTTTGTAAAGTCCATAAAGATGGGTTCTGTAGATTCTGGGAAAAATAAATTTTCAGGAAGAGTCTCAGGGAGGACTTGGTGCTAGAAAAGTCCCTAGCCACTCAGGTAGAGCAGAGGTCACCAGACTAGAGAGCATGTCCACTCCCAGCCTTCTGGGCAGGTAACATGTACTGCCTTCCTTCCCTCGAAGGAATAACCCTGAGTGTTTAAGGTTCCCCTAGTGCTCATCTGTAAGCACTGAGAGCCCTCTGCCTCCTACACCTACACATGGTGAAAGATACATGCATAAGAGTGTTTATCTCAGTGTTGCTTATGTAGATGTGAGAGTTATGACGAGAACAGTATCCTACCGTGGTGGTGCATGTCATTAATCCTAGCACTCAGAAGGCAGAGGCAGGTAGATCTCTGTGATCAAGGCCAGGTCTACAGAGTAAGTTCCAGGACAACCAGAACTATATAGTGAGATCCTGTCTTAAACAAACAAGGGGCTGGAGAAATGGCTCAGTGGTTAAGAGCACTGGCTGCTCTTCCAGAGGACCCGGGTTCAATTCATAGCACCCACATGGCAACTCACAACTGTCTATAACTCCAGTTCCGGGGAATCTGGCACCTTCATGCCAATGCACATAAAATAAATTTAAAAAAATTAAAAAACAAACAAACAAAATTGCTTTTAGGGCCTGGAGAGATGGCTCAGCGACTAAGAGCACCTGGGCTTGTTTCCTAGCAGAGCTAGGATCTCTCACAACAGTCTGTAACTCCAGTTCTAGATGATCTAATGCCCCCTTCTGGCCACCACAGACCCTGCATGCACTTGGTACACAGACATACATGCAGGAAAAGACATTTATAAAATAAAAATAAAAATTTTGAAATTCGTTGTATATATCTAGCCCACTGTGATGGCTATTCTTGGTTGTCAACTTGACTATATCTGGAATGAACTATAACCCAGAAAGGGAGGGCACACTTGTGATCTGGATCTTGAAGCCAGACAACATGCTTTTGGTCTGGATCTTGAGGCTGGAAGGCACACCTTCAATCTGGGTCACGCCTTCTGATGGAAGCCTATAGAAGGACAACGGGAGAAGGAAGAGTGTGTTCATTCTTGCCCTGCTTGCTCTTACCTTGTCGGCACATCCATTCCAGGTGAGACACCCAGCCTTGTGGGTCTGAGCAGCTACCAGATTCTTGGACTTTTCCATTCCCAATAGCCATTGTTGGACTGCAGCCTGTAAGTCATTCCAATAAATCCCCTTATCCGTATTCATTCCATAAGTTCTGTGACTCTAGAGAACCCTGACTAATACACCCACCAACCTTATAGTTTGTCAACACACAACATGCTTCAGAGCATCATTCATTCACCGTGATCTCATGCTGCCACTCAGCTTGGTGAAGAAGCACCATCACAAAGCCTGGTGCTGAGTTTGGATGCTGAAGGCCCCGGAGGGCCTGTGTAGTACAGGCTTTGTCTTTAACTTGGTGCTACTGAGAAGCCGTGGATATTTAAAGAAGTGGGAGTTAAGCAAGGGGGCCTTTGGGTTAGTGTGTGCACTTGAAGGGGGAAAAGAAACCAAGCCCCTCTTCCTTTCTTTTCTTCCCACCGCTAAGAGGATGGCTCTGCATGCTCTCCTTGCTGCAAGCCCGAAGCGGGAGGTCCTAATCAGACGTGGGCTGAAGCCTCCAGAATTGTGACCCAAAAATGAAACTTCTATATACATCGATGTAAATGTATAGGACTCGTGTCTTTTGTTACAGCAGCAGAAACCTAACACGATTTACAACCACAGCACCTTGAACATGCCCAGACTTGTCAGGAAGCTCTCACACCTGGGAAAAAGATCAAAATTCAGAAGTGGTCTCTGTTGAACGTGTATTGCCTTTGCACCATCAAATAGCTGAACGATTGTGAGCCATGAGTTGAGTATAATACATATTAGTACCTGTAATAGTTGCTTTCTGTTGCCATAACAAACAGTCTGACCAAAAGAAACCGTGGAGAGGACAGGGTTTATTTCAGCTCACAGGTTCCAGTCCATCACTGAGGGAAGTCAAGCAAAACTCAAGCATAAACTTGAAACAGAAACCATGGAAGAGTTCTGCTTGCTCACTCAGGCTTAGCTAGCTTTCTTCTACAATTCAGGTCAACTGCCCAGGGAATGACACTGCCCACAACGAGCTGGGCCCTCTTGCACCATTTAACAATCAAGACAATCCTTTATAGACATTCCCACAGGCCAGTCTGGTCTGGACCATCCCTCAGCGGACACTCGCTCCTCAGGTGACTCTAGGTTGTGTGAAGCTGATAGTTAAAGCTAACTGGGACAGTAGCATCACAGATTGGCAACAAACGGAACTGGGCAAATGAATTATTGTGGTGATATTTTATTTGTGCTCTAACCAATAAAGCTTGTCTGGGGATCAGAGGGAAAACCCAGCCACTATGTTAAACATAGAGGTTAGGCAGTGGTAGCGCATGCCTTTAATCCTAGCACTTGGAAGGCAGAGATTCATCCAGATCTGTGTGAGTTCAAGGCCACACTGGGAGCAGAGCCAAGCATGGTGGCACACGCCTTTAATCCCAGCTCTAGTTAACCATAGATGTCTGGAGGTCTGTACAGACAGACAGGAAGTGATGTAGCTGGGCAGAGAGAGGACATAAGATGGCAGGGCACAGAAAGGTATATAGGTGTGAGTATACAGGAAGTATCACTCTTGGGCTGAGAATTTCCTAGCGATAAGAACTTGTGGCTGGGGCTTGCTCTATTCCTCTGATCTCTTAGCTTTCACCCCAATATCTGGCTCTGGGTTTTTTATTAATAAGACTGTTTAGGAATCCGTGTTACAAATTATAATACATATTCAGAATTATATTGTTAATCACTTATAATGACCATGTTCCTCCCTATTTATTGACTTGGCATAATTCATGCTGTGCTTGATTACAATAGGTCACAGAATGAAATCATGAATTTATTTGTATAAAATCATTTTCATGTATCTATAATTAGCACAGTGTCTGGGTAATAAGACTAGATGACCTTTATTTTGAATTTTGTGCTTTTTTTCTGCATTCAAATTTGTTAGAATGGACACATATCATTCCAGGAAGCCATTATGAAGTATAAATGCTTAAATAAATTCCAAGCATCCTTTGATGTTTCCACTCTTTATGTGCTCCATTAATAAAGAAGTCTGAAAGATGTCTGTCGCTGTAAGTGCAGGAAACTGAGCCAACTCTAAAGCAAAGGCATGGGGTCTTCTTCTTTCAAAAATAATTTATTTAATTTCATTTTACGTGCATTGGTGTGAGGGTGTCCCATCCCCTGGAACTGGAATCACAGACAGTTGTGAGCTGCCACGTGGCTGCCGAAAATTGAGCCCGGGTCCTCTGGAAGAGCAGCCAGTGCTCTTAACCTCTGAGCCATCTCTCCAGCCCCCGTTTTTTCTTTTGTGAGTAGTTGGGCCTCTGTGGAATGCCGCAGGACTTTAGCACACGGAAGAAGGAGTCTTCTTTGGGCTGCGAAGGTGGCTCTGGGGCTGAGAGCACTCGCTGCTTTTCTAGAGGGTTTGAGTTCAGTTCCCAGCATCCATGTCAGCCACTTCACAACCTCTTGTAACTTGGGCTCCAGGCGATCCAATGCCCTCTTTTGGCCTCTGCTCGCACCTGCATTCTCATGAGCCAACACAGACACCTACACATAAGGGCAAGGAGATGCCCAGGCCTGCCCTGGCGGCCTGCCCTGGGAGCAGAGGAGAAAACACCGGCAATTGGTAACTATTACAGAAAGCAAATCGATCTGTGAGAGAGGGAGAGGCAGAATGGTTCCTGTCCTGTGGAAAGAGTCATATGTGAAGGGGTGAAAGCAGCGAGGAGCCGGCTGAGGTGGGTGGCTTGCTTGCCCCCCGGGACCATGGTGATTACTGGGCATGGACTGCTGCCAAGGCCCATGTCTGGGTCCATGGCCCTGCTGCATGTCTGTGTTGATGTCCCTGGCTCCTGATACCACCTAAGGCTGAGAGGATAGGGCTGTGCAGAGTTGGCCCCGCCCCTTTCTGCAACCTTAGGGAGAACTGGTCCTGCCCCTAACCAGCTGCAACGCTGCCGCTGCGAGAAGGTCTTACACCTCACCTAGGTAGCAGCATAACAGAGCTGACCCTGTTCAAGGGGGAGTGGCGAGCTGGCCCTGAGGGCGTGAGAATAGGAGAGTGGGTCCCATTCCCTGATGTGTGGTGGCGTGGGTGAGGGAAAGATGCCTCGCCCAACTCCCCCACCCACCCACCATCTGTGGCAGGCAGGGGAGCTGCCCCTGCCCCTCACAGGCGGCAACACTTGGGAGAGCAGGCCCTGCACTTCATCTGGGCAGCACAGTAGTGCTGACCCAGTTGCCTGGAGCAGGAGTGAGCTGCCAGAGAATGTGAGCTTGGGAGATATGGCCCCGCCCCTCGTCTGCTATATGGTGGTGAGGGCTAGAGAGAGATGCCCTCCCCACCACCATCCTGATCCTCCCAGCCTGTGGCAGTTGGGAGAGCTGGGCCTGAGAGGTCATAAGAGAGGGAGAGCTGTCCTTGTTCCTCACCAACTGCAGCACTTGGGAGAGTGGCCCCGGCACCTCCACAGGGCAACACAGCAGAGCTGACCCTGGGTGTGTGTGGATGGGCCCACCCTGAGAGCATGAAAGCAGGAGAACCACCCCGGCCCCTTGCTCCTTACTACAAGGGGTGAACTAGCCGGGGCAACGCTGGAGAGCTCACCTTGGTGGTGAGGACAGGGGAGAGCTGGTGGGCTGACCAACCACGCAACTACTCAGGCCCAGAACCAGGGCTGTGAGTTGGCCAACTCCAACATTCACCTCATCTGTGATCTGCTGGAGCACATAAAGGGGCTGGTCCTGCAGACACAAAGCTCCAGGATCCCCATGACAAAGGACAACAACAGGATATCCAAGAGGTGTCCCAGTGAGAGCCCAGCACTGATAGTGTAGCAGAAGTCAGAGGCCAGACCAGTGACTCTTTGCAGTGAACTGAAGGGTTTACTGTGTGACTCACAGTGTCACACTGCAGCTTCCATGACAAGATTTTTTTTTTTTTTTTTTGGTTTTTCGAGACAGGGTTTCTCTGCGTAGTTTTGCGCCTTTCCTGGAGCTCACTTGGTAGCCCAGGCTGGCCTCGAACTCACAGCGATCTGCCTGGCTCTGCCTCCCAAGTGCTGGGATTAAAGGCGTGCGCCACCACCGCCCAGCTGATTTTTCTTTTTTTTAATCTTAAACTTTATTTTATTTTATTTTCTTGGAGGGAGGTTGCAAGGGCAGAGGGTGGATACAAAGGGGAGATGAATGGGATTGAGATGCATGATGTGAAAGACACAATAAATAAATAAATAGGTAGATAGATAGATAGATAGATAGATAGATAGATAGATAGATAGATAGATAAAATGTCTTTAAATAAGTAAATCTTTAAAAAATTAAGTCTACGGGGCTGGGGAGATGGCTCAGAGGGTAAGAACATTGACTGCTCTTCCACAGGTTCTGAGTTCAATTCCCAGCAACCACCTGGTGGTTCACAACCATCTGAGATCTGATTCCTTCTTCTGGTGTGGAGGCAAAAAAGCAAACAGAACACTGGATACATAATAGATAAATGTTTCACTGCTGCCACTGGGGACTAGAAAGCATCTGTAGTTGAAGCATCACTCAGTCACTCCGGATGCTTTGACACTCTGTAACAAGGAATTCTCAGCCCCTCTATCAAGATGTTTCCCACTTTACCTTTTTTTTTTTCAGTACCCCACAGCTGGTCTGAATGCTTCCTAGTTTGTTGTCCACAATTCATTCCTGTCTGTCCAGGACCCTGCAGTAAGGAATTGCTGCCACCAGGGTTCAGGCATCATATCAAATGCAGAAAATACTTCTCTGGTTTGTGAGGTTTGGGTGTGTGTGTGTGTAGCTGGAGTTTTCCTGCCTTGCCCACAGTCAGGACAAATCTTTGTCATCTGCCAGTCCCACAGCCGCTCAGACCCAACCAAGTAAACACAGAGACTTATATTGCTTACAAACTGTATGGCCGTGGCAGGCTTCTTGCTAACTCTTCTTATAGCTTAAATTAATCCATTTCCATAAATCTATACCTTGCCACGTGGCTGGTGGCTTACCAGCATCTTCACATGCTTCTTGTCATGGCAGCGGCTGGCAGTGTCTCTCTGCCTCAGCCTTCCACTTCCCAGAATTCTCCTCTCTCCTTGTCCCACCTACTTCCTGCCTGGCCACTGGCCAATCAGTGTTTTATTTATTGACCAATCAAAGCAAAACAGACATACAGACCATCCCACAGCGTGTGTGTGTGTGTGTGTGTGTGTGTGTGTGTGTGTGGTGTGTGTGTGTGTGTGTGTGTGTGTGTATTTTACTCCCTGGGGGCTCTCCACCTAGCTCTCAAATAAATACATGGAGACTTAACTTATTCTTATGTACGAATGCCCAACCTTAGCTTGGCTTGTTTCTAGCCAGCTTTTCTAACTTAAATTATCCAGTTTCTCTTTAACTACATTTTGCCTGTGGGCTTTTTGGCACTATTTTTTTTGTTTTAATTTTTTTTGTTGTTGCTTTTGTTTTTCAAGACAGGGTTTCTCTGTGTAGCTTTGGTGCCTGTTCTGGATCTCTCTCTGTAGACCAAGCTGGCCTCAAACGCCACCTGCCTCTGCCTCTCAAATGCTGGGATTAAAGGTGTGTGCACCACCACTGCCCGACTTTGTTTTAAATTTATTTGTTTTATTTATTTTTTATGTTCATTGGTGTCAGGTCCCTTGGAACTGGAGTTACAGACAGAGCTCTCATGGGGGTGCTGGGAATTGAACCCGGGTCCTCTGAAAGAGCAGCCAGTGCTTTTACACTGAGCCATTTCTCTAGCTGCCTCTTGGCTTTTTAACCTTTCTTTATTCTATATATCTTTCTTTCCTTCTTACTTCATTACTGTCAGTGTGGCTGGGTGGCTGGGTGGCTGGCCCCTGGCATCCTCCTCTCCTTCTCCTTTTCTCACTCTTCCCTAGATTTCTCCTCCTATTTATTCTCTGCGCCTGGCAGCCCCACCTATCCTTTCTCTTGCCTTGCTATTGGCCATTTCACTCTTTTTTTTTTTTTTTTTTTTTTTTTTTTTGGTTTTTCGAGACAGGGTTTCTCTGTGTAGCTTTGCGCCTTTCCTGGGACTCACTTGGTAGCCCAGGCTGGCCTCGAACTCACAGAGATCCGCCTGCCTCTGCCTCCCGAGTGCTGGGATTAAAGGCGTGCGCCACCACCACCGCCCGGCTATTTCACTCTTCATTAGACCAATCAAGTGTTTTAAGCAGACACAGTAATACAGCTTCACAGAGTTAAACAATGCTATACAAAAGAATGCAACACACCTTTGCATCATTAAATAAATATACCACAGCATAAATAAATGTAACACATCTTTAACTAATGTTCCACAACAGGTGTGCCTCTCAGGCCTCTGGACCAAGGACTGAGGTTGTTGCCTCATCCAGAGGTCAGGAAATGAATGTGAATAGAAAGCAGTTAACATGAAATGTGTCGACCTATTCAATCACCTAGTCAAGGCTTCCTTCATGCAGTTAGGAGGTTGCCCAACTCTGGAGGTCCTCAAGGTCCTTTTTCAAAGTAGTTTAGGTTTTAGAGCTGGGGAGGTAGCTAAATTGGGAGAGTGCTTGCCAACATGCACAAAACCCTAGGTGCGGTCTCCAGTAATCCCAGCACTAAGGAGGCAGAGGCAGAAGGGTCAGAAGTTCAAGGTCATCTGTATTGGACAGCTGTTCTGTCTATGACCTTGAAGCACTGCCCCTAGAGATGCGGCAGGCAACTGCTCTACCTGCCTATGACCTTGAAGTACACGCGGGGTGTGACCTCTCGGTAAACCTCAAGACCTGAGATGCATGTAGGTATCACTCTTCGCTCCCTGTGGGGCTTAGATTTGGGACTGATTCAGGCAGCCAGAACAGCATTCCAAAACCTGAGTCAATTCTGTTCTGTACAGTGAGTTTTCCCGATTAGTAACTTCTTTTGTACTTTAAACAAACTCGGTGGATTTCTCATTATAGTCATTCTTGAGTGAGTTTGAGACCAGTGTGGGGTGTGTAAGGCCTGTCTCAAACAACAATGACGATGATACTTCCACTACTACTGCTGCTGATTTTGGAATGTTAAAAATCTTTGGCCGTTTTGGGGGGTGGCGGCGGCGCACGCCTTTAATCCCAGCACTCAGGAGGCAGAGCCAGGCAGATCTCGGTAAGTTTGAGGCCAGCCTGGTCTACAGAGAGAGTTCCAGGACAGTTACAAAGAGAAACCCTACCTCAAAAAATAAAAAAGACCTGTAGCACTAAAAGGCAAGCGGTCTCAGATATTGCTAGCAGGAATGCAAATCTGTAAAACAAACAAAAAGAGTCCAAGTCCTCGGTAAAGGCAATTCAACAAAAGGTATTGAATTGTATCCAGCCGGCCCAAAATTCATACACTGCTGAAGTCCTGACCCCCAATCTGAGTACACCATATTGGAGATAAGGTCTTCGGGGAAGTAACTAAGCTTGAATGAGGTCCTAAAGTATGGCCCTAACCTGATGATGTTCTGGTAAGAGGAAGCATTCTCTAAAAATATTCTCTCTCCCTCCCTCTCCTCTCCATATATACAGAGAGGAGAGGCTACATGAGGGCATAGCAAGAAGGTAGACATCTACAAGTCAAGAAAAACCAAATTCTAACGCAGGCGTCCTGCGAACCTGAGTTCACCGGGCTCACAGGATTGGACATCTTAGATTGGTCACCAGCAAGCCTGAACCTGCAGCGTTGGGCTCTTTCCCGCCTTAACTGTAAGGGCTGCTTCTGAAATATTGGTCTCTTCTTTTTCCCACTGCAAAAAATAGGAATATCTTTTCTTTTTCTGTTTTTCAGTTTTCCAAGACAGGGATTCACTGTGCAGTCCTAGCTGTCCTGGAACTCACTCTGTAGACCAGGCTGGCCTTGCACTCACAGAGATCCACCTACCTGTGCCTCCTGAGTGCTAGGATTAAAGGTGGACACTCAGCAGATTTTAAACTTTTTATTACATATACATGCATAGGTGTAGAGGGTACATGCTCCACAGTGCATGTGTGGAGGTCAGAGAACAACTTACGGTGTCTCTTCTGTCTTTCCACTATTTGGGTCCCAGTAATCAAATTCAAGTCATGAGGCTTGGTGGCAGTTTAACCTACTGGGCCACCTGCCAGCCCTCAAAAGAGCTGTGTAATATGCTCCCTGTGAAGAACAGACGTAATTCAAGAGTACATGAACTAAACAGAGATAACCTTCTCTTTCCTATCCTCCTTTACTTTATTTTTTTTTCATTTTTATTTATATGTATATGTAGTTGGAGTTTTCCTGGTCCCACCCGGCTCGCAGCCGCTCTGACCCAAATAAACATGCAGACACTTATATTAATTAAAACTGTTCAGCCATTAGCTCAGGCCTACCATTGACTAGCTCTTACACTTAAACTCAGCCCATTTTTGTTCATCTATATGTCGCTACATGTTCTGTGACTTTACCTGTTGCCTTTGCATGCTGCTCCCTGGATGGCAGGCTGTGATTGTCTCCTGACTCAGCCTTCCTGTTCTCAGAATTCTCCTCTCTCTTTGTCTGCCTATACTTCCTGCCTGGCTACTGGCCAACCAGCACTTTATTTATTAGCCAATCAGAACAACACATTCATAGGATACAGATATCCACAACATGTGTATATGTGTGGCTGCTTGACTCTATGTCTACCTAACAGGTACAGCTTTGGTGGAGGCCAGGAGGAGGCGTCGTATCCACTGGAACTGCAGTCACTACACCTGGTATAGGTACTGGGTACCAAACCCAAGGTTCTGTGTAAGAGCAGTAGGCACTATTGACTACTGAGCCATCTCTATAGTACCCCCTTTTTAATATTCTTACCTATTAATCGTATAGCCTATCCTCAATGTGAAATATGATTTTTCACTCAATACTATATAGTGAATATCTTTCAATGTCAAACTGTGAGTTAAGTATCTGAAAAGTGTAGAAACCTAGAGTAACTTTTTTTTTTAGTTTTCTATTGAAGCAAAATATATATAATAGCTTACTATTTAGCCTTTTTTCAAGTGGATATTTAATGAAGTATGTTTACAAAGTTGTACAACCATTGCCACTAAGATAAATTTAGTTTTAAGTGAAATGTAAATTACATTTGTAAATAATATGTTCAGTATGTTTTTCTTTCACTCCAGAAGCTTTTCCTGTGAAGTTCCTCTACATTTACAGTCCAAATGTTAACCTGAACAAGCAAACAAACAAATATACATGGTACATGTCCACCAACATACAACCTTGATCATGAAAATCAGTGCATATCCCCAGAGAAACCATTTTTCAAATGTACAGTTTTGATCTTTTCCCTTTTTTTGTGGGTGGAACTAACCTAACAGTATACATTACCAAATTCTCTTCAGATACCGAGTGGCATCAGGGGACCAGCTCTCCCAGCTAGGCATCTTGTCACTGTTATCTACGGTGTACTGTTTCACTGTGCTGTGATGAGGTTAGGTTAAGTTTACCAAGTGCATTTTTGATTTATGACATTTTCAACTTCTATTGAGTTTCTCAGGATCGAACCCCATCTTAATATTCAAGGAACTCCTGCGAAGTTTGTTAGCCTTGTGAACCCCGAAGTGTTGGAAGCAGGTGGGAAGTGCAGAGAAACAAACAGGCTCTCTAGTCTCGGCTTAAACACTTGTGACTATGGGATTTGAGGTAAGTACTTAATCTCTCTGAGTTCCACTTTGTTAGAATCTTCTGTTTTCCTACATCTTACCCATCCGTGGAAAAGTTGACCCCTTTCTTTGCCCTAGCAAAGACGGAGTTTTACAGGGGGTCAAACAGAAATTTGCCTGCTTGGTATTATTTGAAGGATGCTGTCACGTGACTTTTCTTGGGTAGATGTAAACAAACAGCTAAGCAGATCAGACAGGGAGGGCATTGATGACAGACCCAAGAAACGATTTCCCCAAGTGTAACTTGGTGAACCAACAATTTGCTGAGGTTTCTTTTTTTCCTTTTCTTTTTAAAAATTTGTTAACAATGGAAACAAAAACATACCTAAAAACAAAGCTTCTGGAAAAACCATTTGTTCTTCCCTGTCTTGTGTTGTTCCTCAGACTTGACCTTGGCGCCCCTCCTGGCCTTGCTGTTTCAGAGCTGAGTCTCTAAAGGACAACAGTTTTGTCCAAGGGGATGTCCACAGAGTACCCTGCGGACATGAGGTGATTACAGTTACACACTTTCACTGCGGACATGATCTTTGATCTCATGGTGAGTTTCTTCTTGTCACTTTTCTGGGATAGAGGTCAATTCCAGACATCAGATCATGGCCATAAGGGAGGTCTGAGGACCCACTGTTAGAATTCTGCCCTTACTCCAGTTGCATGACCGCACATGCGCAGTTCAGGAGTTAAGCAAAGGGTCTTTTGAATTACGTCATCAGCACCTTAAAGAGCCGGGACTCAGACCCCACCCTCTCTCTGTGTTCTGCTCTGTCTCTTCCCTCTCACAGCACCTGCTCCTTTCCCAGGCCTGGCTCTCTTGTACCCACCCCCCCAACCCCTCTTCCTCCCAATAAAGTTCTCTGCTACTAGGCAGCTGTGGCTCATGACCTTTCTGCCGGTAACCAGTTGCGCCACCAGCGCCGTTTATCATTCATTTCACCCATCATCAATGTTCTTCACAATGACGGATTTGCACCTGGAGCATCCAGCCAGGAACAGCATCTCTTTTCCAGGTTTTATGAACTTTCCCATTTCTACGGCAAGGAGCTGGTGCGCAGCAGCTTGCTGAAGTTTCCTACAGAAGCATGAGTTAGGGGATCCTCACTAGAGCATGGGAGAAATGTGGATCAGGGGGAATCGTGTAGCTGCATTGGTGATCACTGGAGAGCTACATCTCTGGCGTTTCTGAGACAACTTGCTTTAGCATCATAAAAGAGTCTCCTTCCCCCAACAGCTGTCTACTGTTTATAGGATCTTGGGAAGGGGTGGGTATCTTGTGAGTCTTGTAATTTTCGTGGGATTCCTAAGTCTTACGACGCTTCCTCTCCTTCCCGGAAGGGATGTTTAAATTTGGAGAAAATAACCACATGACACTCCACCCTTTCCTGAAGCTCTCACATTCTTTCTGCCTCCTCTTTGATGTTCCTCCTTGAGCTTTGGAGGGGGTGATACAAGCATCTGATTATTTGCCTCTGCCTATGTCTGAAAATCGGATCACTGTACCTCAGCAACAGTCACTTATTGTAAGCAGTTGGCCAGTTGTATGCCTCCACAGTTATCTCTCATTTCCAAAAAAGGTTTCCTTCCTAACCAAGACTGACAGCAGCAGTAATCTATGAGTGTAAATACAAATTAGAAAGCAGTTGGACCGGCACATCACAACTGTTTAACACAAAAATAGCAGTAGCCTCTTTCCTGGAGCCTATGGCCTCCCTAGCCACAAGTTTTTGCCCTCACATACAGTATCAAGCTTCCTCCTTTGGAGGGGCCTCAAGTCAAATCAGAAAGCACTTGGTTGAGGTTACCATACTCAAGCCACTAATGAATCAGTGGGCTTATCTTGCTTGCAATGGTGGTAGTTGTGCTGGTCATCTTTAGTTCAACTTAACACAGGAAGAGAGACTCTCAATTGAGAAAATGCCTCCATAAGATCTCCCTATACACAAATCTGTAGGGCATTTTCTTAATTAGTGATTGCCTTGGGTAGACACAGTCCATTTCTGCTGGTGCCACCCTGGGACAGGTGGTGCTCGGGCATGTAAGAAAGCAGGCTGAGCAAACCAGGAGGAGTAACCCAGTAAGCAACACTCCTCCATGACCTCTGCATCAGCTCCTGCTTTGAGTTCCTGCTGGATGATAAACTACAAGTTGTAAGATGAAATAAATCCTTTCCTCCCACTTCTGATACTGGGATTTTTCATTCAATAACATTATGGCTTCCGGGAGTGCCTTCTTTTAAAAACTACTTTTGTCTAGGGGTGGTGAGATGGTTCAGCGTTTAAGAGTGCATCCTGATATTGCATACTTTTCATGCTAGGTCTGGAGAGGCTGAGACCAGTAGATATCCAGTTTAAGGGCAGCCTGGTCTGTATAGTTAGTTCCAGGCCAGCCAGGGCTATATGGTAAGACCCTGCTCCTCCTACAAAAAGATCTTAGGTGGGCACTGTGGGGCTCTTGCCTTTATTTGATTTTTTATTTTATGTGCATTGGTGTTTTGTTTGTGTGAGGGCATCAGGTCCCCTGGAACTAAAGTTACAGACATTTGTGAGCTGTCATGTGGGTGCTGGGAATTGAACCCAGGTCCTTTGGAAGAGCAGCTGGTGCTTTTAACTGCTGAGCTATGGTGATATTTTATTTGTGCATCCCAATAAAGCTTATCTGGGGATCAGAGGAAAAAGCCAACTACTATATTAAACATAGAGGTCAGGCAGGGGTAGCACACGACTTCAATCCCAGCATTCAGGAGGCAAAGATCCATCTGGATCTCTGTGAATTCAAGTCCACACTGGGAACAGAGCCAAGTGTGGTGGCACATGCCTTTAATCCCAGTACTAGTTAACCATAGTGTGGGAGACCAGCTCCCACATTTATTTACCCCAGGGACTCTTGAGGAATGAGGAATAAGAGACTAAGTTAGAAATAAGGAGAGAGAAAAGAGAGAGAAAACACAAGATAGACTCAGGTGGGACTGGATCCTTATCCACTGGCCCAGAACTTTATTCCAAAGGGCTATTTATAACAATGCCAAGGGGTGGAGCAAAAGACCTCCCCCTTGCTAGATATACCCAAGTGTAGACCCTTCCAAACACCTGACACTCAGGCCTGTGATCAAATCAACCTCTTATGCAGTCCTGGTGGGTATAACCACTAGGAAACCTAGATGGGCTCCAACAGGTCACTCTTCTTTATATTTTAAAAGAAAAAATTCCCCATTAAGAGCTAACAGCAATCTCCATACCTGTCACACTGCCCAATGAAGGAGTAGAGGATGACAATGTACTTTTGGGAATTGGTCTAAGATGACTACAGCAGTCTTAGGTGCATCAAGCCCTTTCTAAATAAAAAAAAACTCTTGATGCAACTGCATCAAACTTAAGACTGCATTAGCTTCATCATTAACAGGTTAACATAATTCTAACATAAATATTGCTATACATAATTACAATTCTCTAAACTTACATCCAAAATAAACTCTTAATAGAACCATTTGAATTTCTTGCTAACAAAATATTCCATAAATTTCTGATACATTCACATCAAGCTTAAATACTTTCTTAACTTCACCAAACCATGGTGCATCAATATCAATAGGTTAACATAATAACTCTAACATAAACTATACACAATTATAATTCCTACAAACCTACATTCAAAAGCAATATTCTGAATATAGCCATTAACACTTTCCTACACACCTACATTCAAAAGCAATTTCTTTTTTTAATATTTTTATTTTATAATTAATTTAATTTTACATATCAGCCACAGATTCCCCTGTCCTCCCCCTCCCACCCCCAGAAGAAATTTCTTAATAGAACTATACAAAACATAACATTAATCCACTCAAGTAACAAGAAAAAAATTTTTCTTTTTTTTTTTTTTTGTTTTTTTGAGACAGGGTTTCTCTGTGTAGCTTTGTGCCTTTCCTGGAACTCACTTGGTAGCCCACGCTGGCCTCAAACTCACAGAGATCCACCTGCCTCTGCCTCCCGAGTGCTGGGATTAAAGGCGTGCGCCACCACCACCTGCCTAAGAAAAAATATTTAATTAAATAGACTAAGAAATATTAACTCCCCTTTTTCTTTATAGTTTTTAAACTAAATCTTAAACCTAGTTAGAAAAAAACTCTAACTTTTCTATTTAAACAGTTCCATTTTTAACATAAAACCAGGTCCATAAGCAGTTCACAAATCATCACCATTGATAGAGTCTATATGTGTAAGTAAATTCAAATGGTCCCATTGTAATGAAATTATTAGTGTCCATTTCATTTCTTAAGTTCAAAAAGAGTTCTGGTATCATTCCTAAAAGTTCCTCTGAATGTTCGAAATTAGGGCCTAGCTTGTCATTTGTCCTTAAGTCTTTGTATAGCTGTCAGAGTTGTAATGACTCTGAAGCAAACAGTTCCAAATATGAGAAGTCCCATAACCAAAACCTTTTTCAAGCAAGCCTCTCTGAAATTTTCATTCAGGATTTTACAGCTTTTGCAGTCCTGGTATGTCTGTGCCTCTGATAACCAAGCTGCTCCTGTACCCGGTGTCCTGAGGCCAGAGAGCCTCCAATCACCTCACAGCCTCATGGGCTCAAGGCTCCTCCATCTGCTATGAGCTGAACCGTGGTCCTCCCACAGCAAACCTGGCTCTGGGAGAGTCCCATTACTTGCTTCACTGATGGTCCAGTGTTCAGCACCCTGGGTCCCAGAAATCCTCCATAGATGTCCTGTTGCACCACTGGATGTAGCTGCAGGGCAACTCCATGGTTCCAGCCACACCTTGCTGCTGGGAGCTCGGCTGTGTCTCAGCAGTTCCTGCAGAGATCCGGTCCGGTTGTTCATCCTGGAACACTCAGCAGGTCCTGCAGAGCCCCAGGCTGGCTGTTCAGCATGGAACACAGCTCTAACCTCCACAGCTTCCTGGGCTCCTGGGTGTCTCAGCTGGTTGTCAAGTGCTAACACTGTTCGACTCTTGGCCCCTAGAAGCAATATGGTCTCTGCAGTCTCCGTTGCTCATTGCTTCCTGTTCACTTTTCCAGAGTTAAGTCAAGCCACTGGGCTCTCCAAGTCACTGCCTGCTGTTCACCTTTCTCATGGCATGGCATCTCAAAGGTTGCAGAACCTCACTGCTCTCATTGTCTCAGGAGTCTTAGCTGCACATACTCTGCTGCCGTTTTCTGAAGCTGGCAGTCTCTGAAGCTGCTTTTTGTTGTTATTAGTGGCTTTTGGAACTGCCAAGTTTGAAGTCTGTTATGGACACTGTTTTCTGCATCCCAGGTTTCTTCACAGCATAATCCCTCTATTAAACCTTTACCATGTCCCTGGACCTAAAGCTGTATACTTATGCCTAAAGCTTATGCTACCCTAAACCTATATTTCTCAAACTAAATTTATGACTTACTTTAAAAACCTTACCTAAGTCTTACTTAAGCCAACACAATAAACTTACATTCTATAGGACTACTTTATAAACCTTAATATCTGGAAGCGATCTCTTAACTATTATCACTTTACATATTACAGAACTAACTTAACACTAGAGCAAATATCTATAAGAGATTTTGTAATACCTAGAAAAGATTTTTTTTTAGTTAAACTATTAACAAGACCAGAAGTACCAGATCATTTCTAAAGTTCAGAGTTTATAGTCTCCTGACAGTTTGAAACAAGATTTGTTAATGGCTCTCTCAACCCTGGTTTAGTGAGTGCTGTCATTATGGGGTTGTAACACTTGTTGCTATGTCTCATGACAACATACCTCCCCAACGTCCCCTTTACCACTGAGTTCTCTCAGCCATTCCAGAACCAGCAGAGATGCTCAGCGACAGGTTTCCTTTTTTTTTTTTTCAAGACAGGGTTTCTCTGGGTAGTTTTGGTGCCTATCCTGGATATCATTCTGTAGACTAGGTTGGCCTTGAATTCACAGAGATCCACCTGGCTCTGCCTCCCAAGTGCTGGGATTAAAGGCATGTGCCACCACCACCCAGCCAGCAGACAGTTTCTAACTAGAGGCTGTCCCTTTACCCAAATACATAACAGCTCCCCTAAGTACTTCAATTCAGTTTTACTTCACTCAGTTGCCACTGAAGCCTCACCTCAAGGCATGGATGAAATTCCCGTATTTAACTGCCATAAAGCTCTTAGCAAAAACTTTTTGTGTGGCTATTAGGCAATATAAGGCACTATTTCAAACCTGCATTGATAACACATTTCCCAGGCTGCCTTTTGGGTAAGCTAGCAAACTTCCTGTTTCTGTTACAGTAATAGATATCATGGTTTCACTTTTGCAACCAGAGATTTTTCTTCCTTAAGCTTGCTTTAGGATGTATGTACCATGGCTTCAAAAGTATACCTCTCCAATTAGATCTTTCACTTGACCCATTCCTGATCAGATTATGTCTGTTTGTCTGCACACACTTGGATGTCAGCTTATTGCCAGAGGAAAAAACCCTTCAAGGCTTCACTCTCTCTCTCTCCTCACCGGGAGAGTGAGGAGTGAGTGAGGGAAACCAAAAGCACTTGAAACAAAGCTTTTTTTTCAGAAAGGTCTTTTCCCTGATAGAAAAGAGAGCTTTTCTCCTGGGTAGTTAGTTCTCCATCCTGTCCTGGCTCGGGTCTTCCCCCAGATAGTGTCTCTGACACAGCAGTGCAGCTGCAGTTTCAGCTTGGCTTCATTGCTTTCTCTGTCCAAAAAGCAGAATTATATGCCTTTCTGATGGGGTTGATGGATTTTTTTGAACCTCTCAACATAGTTACTGACTCTCAGTATGCTGAAAGAGTGGTCTTACATATTGAAACTGTAGAATTTATCCCTGATGAGATTTAATTAAAACAGAATTAATTTTGTTATTTATTTAGTTACAAGAAATAATCAGAAATAGGAATCATCCCTTATATATAACTCACATCTGATCCCATACAGGTCTGCCAGGCCCTCTAGCATAAGATAATGACAGCATTGATAAACTATTTAGGAAATGTGCTGGAGGCCTCAGAATTTCATAAAAAAAAAAAATCATGTTAATAGTAAAGGTTTAAAAAAGGATATTTCCATAACCTGGCAAGAAGCCAAGGAAATTGTAAGGAAAAATCCTACTTGTTCTTTTTACAATCAAACTCCACTACCAGTAGGATGTAACCCAAAGGGTGCTCAGAAGAATGAAATCTGACCTATGAATGTGTTTCATTTTGTAGAATTTAGAAAATTGAAATATGTACACCACACCATTGATACCTATTCAGGATTTCAATGGGCAACTGCTCTAAGTTCTGAAAAGGTTGATCCTGTAATCCTGCATTTGCTAGAAGTTATGGCCATCATGCATATACTTATACAAATTAAACTGACAATGCTCCATCATATGTCTCTGGTAAAATGAAAGAGTTTTAACAGTTTTTTGCTTATTACAATATAAAGCATATTACAGTATATCACATAATCCTACAGGCCAAGCAGTTATAGAACGATCAAACAAAACTCTAAAGGATATGCTTAATAAACAGAAAGGAGTAACAAAACCTCCAAGAAATAGATTATATAATGAATGCTCTGTTAATTTTGAATTTTCTCAGTGCTAATGAGAAAGGAACAACAGCTGCAGAGAGAGATTGGATAACAGAAAAAACTACAGAATTAAATCAGCCTGTATATTTTAAAGATGTGCTGACCTCAGAATGGAAACCAGGATATGTATTACATTGGGGATGAGCTTTTGCTTTTGTTTTTACAGGAGAAGAAAAACTATGGATACCATCAAAATTGATAAAGGTTTGATGTGAACAAGAGAAACCTCTTAATTAGAAGAGGTGATAATTCATCAACCACCATAGCCATTCAATTTAAATTAACTTATACCACTAACAAATGCTTTTCATTTAATCAGATATAACTTGTCAAAAGGGAACCTCCACAAAGTTAGGGTTGGAGAAGGGTTTTTGTTTTTGTATTTCAGGAGAATGAAGGCTAAAGAATTGGAAGAACGCTGGACAAATGAGACATCTGAAGAAAAAGGACAAAATCATCCAGAATAAATGTCCCAAGAAAAAGAGTAAATTGGCCTATTGGTATATCACATATAAAATTTCATAAGTCTTCCTTAAATGTTTGTTTCTGCTGTTCTATATAGACACATAACTTAAATAGTCTTTATGTGGTCCCAGTTCAATTAAAAATTAAAGCTGAATTTGGAGTTGAAATATGACTCTCTCCTTCTCTAAACACAAGCATGCTTGTTAAAAGAAAATGCAAAATCTCTGTATCATGTCAGAAGAGCTATTTGATATGGGACAGAAGAAAAACCAAAATTAAGTAACTATTCTATTGCCACAAATCTCATTATTTTGACTCTTTAAAACTTTTCTTTTTTTCTTTTTTTTTTTTTTTTTTTTGGTTTTTCGAGACAGGGTTTCTCTGTGTAGCTTTGTGCCTTTCCTGGAGCTCACTTGGTAGCCCAGGCTGGCCTCAAACTCACAGAGATCCGCCTGCCTCTGCCTCCTGAGTGCTGGGATTAAAGGCGTGCGCCACCAACGCCCGGCAAAACTTTTCTTAATGTATGAATTTTATATCAAAATTTATAAGATTTGTATATATATTAAACTTTTATCATGATATTAATGGTTATAGAGAGTACTAACTAATTCTAGAAAAAAGACTTCATCTAGCTTCCTGTACATGTTTTTGTATTTGAGTCTCTATCAGTTTTCTGCAGGGAATCATGACCAGGCCTAACAGCAAGTTTGAAGCCTCCAAAAAGATGATGGGGTCCCACAACAACGATTCCATCAGGATGATGACAATACCACTAAACTGACAAACATCACCCGAAGATGTTTTGGACTACAAACTACTTAGGACAATCTCGAGATGGCTGGCTGAGATGATCCAGCCTCACAGACTACTTGAACAAGGACTTGAGATAAGCCCTGCACTTTCACATTATGCAGAGATTGGACAACAAATGATACAGCTACCTCATCCAGGACTTGACAATTAACTCAAAATTTTTCTTTTCAGGATCCCCTAAAGATGTCTTCATCCACAAACAGCAGGAAGTAATTTTAAGAACACAACGTCCACATTCCCAAGAGGTAGTGTGGGTGGTTTTTGATCGTTCAATGGGTTATGGATAATTGTCATTGTTTAGGATGGTTGAAGTTATTAATTGTTAATGGTCAGGAAAAAAGTTAAACAAAGGAAATTAGATTCAGGATTCTTGTTTGGAAAAAAAAAGGATATAGATAAGAGGTAGATTAGTGAATCCACTCTGAAAAGAAAAAAGGGGAAGATATAAATATGATAAGATAAAAAAATAGATTATTGAATCTACTTTTAGAAGACAACTACTAGTTTTTTTTTGTTTTTTTTTTTTGTTTTTGTTTTTGTTTTTCGAGACAGGGTTTCTCTGTGTAGCTTTGCGCCTTTTCCTGGAACTCACTTGGTAGTCCAGGCTGGCCTCGAACTCACAGAGATCCGCCTGGCTCTGCCTCCCGAGTGCTGGGATTAAAGGCGTGCGCCACCACCGCCCGGCTACAACTACTAGTTTTAAATATTTTACATTGTATTGGATTTTTATATATTGATACAAATTTGAGATTGATTTTGTTAGAAAATACTGTACATACATTTCTAATCTTGTTCAAGGTATTGTACCTATACAGTTCATTTAACAATGTAATGCAGTTTTCTAGTCCTTGAAAATTATTACCAACTATTTAGGATAATAAAGAAATACAGGTTAGTAGTTAGTCATTACAATTGAACTTGTAGTCATATTAGGTATGTTTTTAAGGTCAAGCAGAGATATATTCTAGATAGACAAGTCATCTTCCAATCACTTCAGAGATCTATATAATATGGCATTTAAGATGTTTTAATAACATAGTTTTTTTTTTCTTTTTTCATGACAAGGAGACATGCCTGCTCCTGGCAGCATCAACCTATTTCAAAGAAGATATGGACATTGAAGAAACTCCATATAGAGTTACTTTCTTTGTGGCAAAAGTTAGCCTCTGGGCAAGAAAGTGCCCTCGAGTCAACTGCTAACAGTATGCTGTCAAAAATGGACAAACAGGACACAAAAGAAAAGACTGCTGATCCTTGCCAAGACAAGGACAGCCCTTCAAAATATCCTGCTTCACAGATGAGTCTGTCTGATATGCTAGGCCTGTAGGCTGAAGATGGATGCCCCAGTGTTGCAGAGAAACCTTGGGTGACTGTGCAGGCAGCCAGTTGTTTCTGTCATTCCTCACATGTTTTGGAAGTTGCTTGTTTGCACTTCTTGTTTAACTAGGTAATATTATTCCCTTCTCAGGTCTCTGAGGAAGTTGAAGATTCGATAGTTATAGTTTTCCTTGTTAACAATTTCAGAAAAGAAACTCACTAATGAGGTGTAAAGTGTATAAGTTTGTAAGACATCAAAAGATAGTTTTGGTAATACAAGTTAGGATAGAAAGTGATTTAGATACATTTTGGATTCACCAAGATAGGAGAGATAATGGAATATTTTTTCTCAATTTGTCAAATGCAAATGGACTAGACATTGTGGATATATTTATTGCCTGTATATATTGTATATAGTTATTGTACTTATTGTATATAGTTTTTTATATTAGTTATAACTTTTATTTATTTTAGACAAATGTGGTGATATTTTATTTGTGTGCCCCAATAAAGCTTATCTGGGGATCAGAGGAAAAAGCCAGCCACTATACTAAACACAGAGGTAAGGCAGTGGTAGCACACACCTTTA
Organism: Peromyscus maniculatus bairdii; assembly: GCF_049852395.1. Classification (NCBI taxonomy): domain Eukaryota; kingdom Metazoa; phylum Chordata; class Mammalia; order Rodentia; family Cricetidae; genus Peromyscus; species Peromyscus maniculatus. The sequence goes on along the minus strand of NC_134857.1, from coordinate 33,819,234 downwards.
ACCCTAGCATTCCAGAGGCAGAGATCCATCTGGATCTCTGTGAATTCAAGGCCACACTGGGAACAGAGCCAGGTATGGTGATACAGGTCTTTAATCCCAGCACTATTTAACCATCGAGGTCTGGAGGTCTGGACAGACAGACAGGGCATGATCTATAGCTGGATGAAGAGGAAGTAAGATGGCAGGCAGAGCACAGAAAGATATATAAGGTGTGAGTGTACAGGAAGTAGCTCTCTTTGGCTGAGGATTTCCTAGCAGTAAGAACATGGCTATCTTATTTCTGTTTCTCTGATCTTTCACCTTTCACCCCAATATCTGGCTCCAGGTTTTTTTTTTTTTATTGATAAAATTTGTCTTACAATGAGCCTTCTCTAGCCCCAGGGCTCTTGCCTTTAATCCCAGCATTCAGTAGTCAAAGGCAGGTGGATCTTTGCAACTTTGAAGCCAGCCTGGTCTACAAAGAGAGTTTGGGGCTAGCCAGGACTACATAGTGAGATCTTGTCTCCAAAAACGAATTACATTTATTTATTTTTGTGTTTCTGTATGAGTGTGGAGAGCAGAGGACAACTTGTAAGAGTCAGTTCTCTCCCTCCATCATGTGGCTCCTGGCGTGGGGGGGGGGTGGTGTCACACTCAGGTCATCAGGCTTAGTGACAAGTGTTTTAAACACTGAACCATCTCACCAGCCCGGAGGAGCGCCTTTCCCTCCTCTGCAGGATACCTTTGTTCACAGTCTAGATGTTGGATGTTCTTTACAGCCAGGTGGTGGTGGTGTATGCCTTCAATCCCAGTCGAGTCAGGAGGATCTCTCTATGAGTTTTAGGCTAGCCTGGTCTACAAAGTGAGGACTAGAACAGCCAGAGCTTTTACATAGAGAAATCCTGTCCCCAAAACTAAAACAAATAAAATATTTATTTATTTAATGTGTGTGTGTGTGTGTGTGTGTGTGTGTGTGTGTGTGTACCTGTGCCTTCAGTGTCTGCATAGGCCAGAAGAAGGCATTGGACCCATGGACGTGGAGTTACAAGCAGCTGTGAGCTGCATGAGTTTTGCATGAGCTGCATTGGTTCTGTGAAGTGACCCAGGTCCTCTAAAAGAACAGCAAGTGCCCTTAATCTGATTGGCCCTGATTAACCTCTGTTTCAATTACCCATTATTTATTTCAATCAATATAGCCTGTGTAAAAAACAAATGGAAGTACAATTGGTTCTGATGCCCTTAACTCAGCTCTCTGCATCAGTGATTGTGAAATGAGTGGCCCCTAACTGTTATCAGTTCTCTGGGGGTGGGCAGTGTCTGTATGCAATACTGATTTGGATGTGACACAATGTACTTCACCCATTGGTTACTTGCACAACAAATAAGTAAAAAGGTTTTCAATGGGCTTGTGGCAGTGTCCACAGGCAAGCATGTGTTTGCATCCTCGCTGGCATGTACAGTCTGTGGATAGTCTCTCAATGTCGTAATTTGGAACATGCCTCACATTTTTGGTGACTATGCAGAATATCAGAATATTTTGTGGGAATGTTGGTAGTTCTAGCTACTTCCCAGCCTGTGGTGGCTCCCTGGGGCCAGCAAAGTGGGAATTTAACAAGGCAGCTCCACGTAGTTTATCTGGTAGTTAAAAGGTTTGTTTTGGGGTAACTTACAACCAGTAAAAGGGTTGGTTAATGGGTCTGGGAGAGGTGAGGTGCAGTCCAGCGTGGTTCTCTGGAGAAATCTGGCTTGGTCTGCAATTCAGCATCCAGGATCATGAGGAGCCAAGAGGGCTGGCATGGACAAATCAGGTCTTAAGGGCTCCGGTCTGGGCCACACTTCAGGGGCAGGTCATAGGTAGGCATGGTAGTTACCGGATGCCTCCCTGGGGTGGTACTTCAAGGTCAAAGCTGGAACAGCTACCCACTACAGGCCAGACTTTATATAAAGAGCCTCCAGTGGTCTCTGAGCGAAGATGGTTTGTATTTTGGTAAGCACATCTGCTTCCTGATTTCCCAAACTCAATGAGCTATGTATGGGCTGCCATATGGAAAACTACTGACTCAGGTTGAACTCCATAATATCTGCCGTCTCCATGGTGGTGGAGCCAGCACCAGCCGGTTCTTTTCTCACTGGGCCATCCATAAAGTCAGACCTCCGAATACAGCCCAACAACCGTCAACGGAGATTGTCACGGGGTAGATCTCATGAATTGGCACTGTCCAGGCTGCTCTTATCTCAGCCCACAGGCTACGCTTTCCTTCTCTCTCCAGCCACATGGTGTCAGTGTTCCTTTGCATTTCGACAGCCACCCGGTCCTGTCCGGTGCCCTAACTTAGGCCATCCATGCAGCAGGCATCTATAGGCAGCTGGCGTTTCTCTTAGCACTTTATCTGTCTTAGCTTTTGGGTCAGTTACTGGGGGAGGTTCAGAAGTTCGAAAGGACACCGGTCCTAGCTCAGCCTGCACAGCATCAGCGTCAGGACTTGCAAACACACACCCACACCACGGTACTTGCCTGCCACCTTCGGCAAGTTTGAGTCTGTGCCGCTGGAGAGAGAGTTGTGGCCTCCCGTCAGATCAGCAGCCTTCACTGCTGTTGAGGTGACGGGTCCCACCTTCTGAAATGTTCCACCCTCATCAGCAATTGCTGTTCTAGCACTGTATACTGCTTCCTTCCCTTTCCATGACGGGGACCCAAACCCTATTAGAACTGTTTGCTTAGGCTGGTTTTTTTCCATAGTCTCCTGAACGTCTGGTGATTTCTAACACAAATGATCTTGCAAGGATCTTAGCTTATTCAGTAGCCTCTTGAGCCATTTATTTATTTTGGTACCAACCACACACTTATCTTTTAACTAAGTTGTTGGGTGTGATATGCGTTTTACTGGGAAGGTAAAAAACATCCTGCTAGGAATTTCCTAGCGGAGCTTGGCCCTTGTGCATTGTGTGGGCTGACTGCCCATCCTAGTTCCTTGAGGTGCACCCCTGTAAGACCTCCAGGGATTAGCCCTATGTGGAGTGAGATTTTTCACAAAGAGGAGGAAGCAGGAGAAGAAAACAAGGTCCTGGGCCTCCTTCCCTGTCCAAATAGACAGTGTCCTCTGAAGCACTTCTGAATGCAAGGTGGCCTTGGGAATTCAGCAACCAAGAGAATACAAAAAAAAAAAAAAAAAAAAAAAAAGATGTATTAGCAAGGTCCAACACAATATGAAAAGATCCCACGACTTTCTCAGTTGTCCTGTCAAAAGAACAATGTTGGGCTCAGTGGTGTAGATGGGGGTGACTACCTTATTTAGCTCTCTAGCCACAGCCTTCTCCAGGAGCTGTCTGTCATCTCGGGCCACATACCAAGCTGTAGAGAGGCCTTTGGGTTGGACGAATAACCTCTAATCTTTCCAGCTCTTAAGTTCTGCAGGTTCAGCATAGACTTCCAAGCAGTCGGTACTACTTGACGTTTATAGGTCTATGGGGGCAGGAACTTCACAGGCTCCTTCCGGTCTTGCCCATTCACAAATGGCTGCCTTTACATTTTACACTCTGAGATGAAACTCTGCGATGGTGGTATGCAGGGTGTGCCCCAGGAGCAGCATCCACCCTCGGTATATTCTCTTGCAGAGAATTAAAAAAAAAAAAAAACTGGCTGTAAGTCATTTTCTTTTCTTATCTTTTTTGTCTCTTTGAGATAGGGTTTCTCTGTGTAGCCCTGGCCATCCTGGAACTTCCGCTAGAGACCATGCTGGCCTCAAACTCACAGAGATCAGCCTGCCTCTGCCTCCTGAGTGCTTGGATTAAAAGTGTGCACCACCACTGCCTGGCACCTAAGGCATTTTCTTAATTAGTTATTGATGGGGAAGGCTGGCAAGCCAGTAAGCAGCACCCCTCCATGGCCTCTGCGTCAGCTCCTGTTTCCAGGATCCTTCCCTGTCTGAGTTCTTGTCCTGACTTCCTTAATTGATGGACCATGCTGTGGGAGTGTAAGCCTAATAAACCCTTTCCTCCCCAACTTGCTTTTTGTTCTGGTATTTCCTCACAGCAATAGAAATCCTAAGACGCACACTTAGTTCTCTTCATCTGCACCATTTGATCCCCACTGGCATCCGTTGCTGCCATTGCTCTTGGCACTATCATGTTCCAGTAGCCACTGAAGCCTGAGCCTTTTGTTCATGAGTAAGGAACCAATAAACCTGCGATTTAGCGTGGAGCCTCTACTCACCGTGTGGACCCTGTGGCAGGCAGCCGTGATGGCTAAATCAAAAGAACAGTGGGGACTGTTCCTTTCTTATAAAGGGGATACAGCAGGGTTCACCTGTGACTACATACCTCCCACTCCTTTCATCCTTGTGCTCTTCTCTACTTGTCATAACTTTCTGTCGTGGGCCACTGTTGAGGGTCCCATAAGTGCCGAATCGTCCGTTTCCCCTTCCGCCGAGGGCTATTTTTAATCACTTCACCCACACTCTTTCCCTGTCACCATCCCATGCATCCCTTGGCTTCTGCACCAGTCGCTTCTCTTTTTGCTATGACCAAAGAGATGACGAGAAGCAACTTAAGGAAGAGGCATGGTGGCAGAAGCGTCGGCGCCAGCTCACACTGCAGTCGGGAAGCAGAGGAAGAACAGGAGACAGGGCTGGACTACCGAACCTCAAGGCCCGTCCCCAGAGACCCGCTGCTACCTAAAGGTTCCTCAACCTTCCCACACAGCGCCACCGGCTGCAGACAAGTGTTCAAGCAGGTGATCCTTTGGGAGGGGGGTAGTTCACACTCAAGTCACACTAGGTTACAAGGTTTTAGATCCTGAGATCTCTTTAGCATAGATCTAATTGGTGATCTCTCTCTTTTTGGGGGGTGGGTGGGGTGGGTTTTGAGACAGGGTTTCTCTGTGTGGCCCTGGCTGTCCCAGAACTCTCTCTGTAGACCAGGCTGGCCTTGAACTCAGAGATCTGTGTGCCTTTGCCTCCCAAGTGCTGGGAGTAAGCCTGGCTTGTGAGCTCTATTTTTTGTTGTTTTGTTTGTTTGCTTGCTTTTTGTTTTTTACATCCCCTAGAGTTATAAGAGACAGAAACCAGTACCGCCCCCCCCCCCCACCATACTTTTTATTTATTTATTTTTCTGATTTTCCTGCTGAATAAGAGGCTAACACAGAGAACAGCACTGGCAGGTCTTTCCGGGTCTATTCCTCCTATACACAGGCAAGTTTGCTGTGGGCCTCAGTTGAGTCTCAGTCATTTATCTTCCCACCCACACCAACAGCCATGCCACAGCAACCCCCGTGTGCTGTGTTTAGAGACTTCAGTATGGCTGCTGGTCATCAGTCATCTGTGAGGCATCCATGACCTTGTCTGGTAGATCCCATCCGTCCAGGAGACATGCCATCCCACACCACTTGAAGGAAGGGAGCCACTCTGACCTTCTGCCCCAGAAGCCCCAGCCCTGGAGGCTCCACTTTGGTTTCCTGTCTCGTCACCCACAGAGGGAGACCTAGGGCGACTCCTCTCAAGCTCACCTTTGGTTCTGTTGGTCTCTGGGCGCCTTCTGTGTTTGCATGTGTAAACAATTATCTATTTACCCGAGACAAGGTACCAAAGACAGGCCGAAGAAAATATTCCACCCAAGGCTAGAGCTAAAGGTGTTTTTTTTTTTTGGGGGGGGTATATACAGGAAAACAGGTGAGGGGTTACAGGAGAAAGAGAGCCCCAGGCAGATGTGTCACTCAAAAGCATCTCAGCTCAGGTGATGTCCTGTTCCACCGAAGCACTTCCTCTTCCTTACACAAGTTCCTTACACAATCAGGCAACTCCACAGAAGAGCCCTTCCCCACCATCCTTGATAAACCCAAGGCAGGGCTTCATGAATCTCAAGTCTGAGCTTCCTGAGCCTCCTAAGTGTTCTGTTTCCGGAGTCTTAGGACTCCCCCTCCACTTTCCTTCATCGTGTAGCGAATGTTTCAATCCAGAGGAAACAGCTAGGGAACGGAGAGCAAGGGAATTGGCACACGCAGATCATCTTTCTCGAAGCCCAGCATGGTGCTTCAGACTCCAACTGGACATCCCTCCCTTGCAGAGTCAGCTCCAGGTTAGGCAGCCTGTGCAGTCACAAAGGGTCTTCATGCCTGGGAAGCCTCTCTGATTGGCTTAATACTCTGTTGTAGCTGAAAGCTCCTAAAAGGTTGGAGAGATGGTGCAGTGGTTAAGAACACTCGCTGCCCTGCCAGAGGATCTGAGTTCAGTTTGTAGCACCATTGTTGGGTGACTCATAACCACTTGTAAGACCAGCTCCAGGGCATCAGGCCAGCCTCTTCTGGCTTCTGCGGCTACCAGCACTCATATGGACACACACCTTGGCAGATACACACAAATAAATAAAAATAACTCTTAAAAGAGATAAACAAATAAGGCAGGCATTGGTGGAGCACACCTTTAATCCCAGCACTCCAGTGGCAGAGGCAGGTGGATCTCTGTGAGTTCGTGGCCAGCCTGGGCTACAGAGCAAGATCCAGTTCAGTCAGGGCTACACAGAGAAACCTTGTCATGAGAAACCTAAAGTAAAAACAAAACAAAAAAATAAAACATTTTTCTAATAATCACTATATCATTTTCATTTTACAACAAGCCTTATAAGTTACATAGCTAGAGTACTGGGTGAAAGCTTTGCCCTCCAAAGGATCTTTTACTTCCCTCAAGAAAATATAAATTAATGATTTATTAGTTAATCACTTTTCTGGCTCCCAAATGTGCCAGGTGATATTTCAACATACTATTTAAAAATAAGGCCTGAGTGTAGTGACATCCCTTTAATCCCAGCACTTGGGAGGTGGAGGCAGGTAGATCTCTGAGTTCGAAGCCAGCCTGGTCTACAGAGCGAGTTTCAGGTCAGCCAGGGCTATACAGAGAAACCCTGTATCTAAAAATAAGAAAAATAAATAAAACAAACAAAACAGGATCTTTGGGATGGCTCTGTGGTTAGAGGCATTTGCTGCCAGTCGTGACTGAGTTCAATCCCCAGGCTGCGCATGGTGGACCGGAAGGAGAGCACCAATTCCTGAAAGTTGTCCACTGACTTCCACAGGTGTAAACATACACACATACATGTACACGCACACATATACACGTGCGCGAGCACGCGCGCGCGCGCACACACACACATAAACACACGCACGCACGTGTGCGCACTTCGCGGGCACGAGATAAATAAATGTAATTAAAAAGAAAAAAAAACTGCTGGAGGAGATAGAGCTTGAACAGCTCACTTGAGCTCCCAGATTCAATGTCTGGTAGCAGCAAAATAAACAAACACAAGCAAAGAGCTTTCCCCAGTCCTTTTTTTCCTCTATGGCTAAACTTAAATAACTCTCTCGTGGGGCTGGAGCCCTCGACTGTGGCGTTCTAACACGCCACTGCTTCTATTCAGGACCCAGGCTCCCTTCACCAACTGCCTCCCTGGGAGGACCACCTGAGTTCCATCCCCAGGGACGCACATGGTGGAACCGGAAAACCGGCTTCCACGAGGTGTTCTTTGAGCTCCTCAGTGGCGTCACACACCCCACCCCGACAAATAATAAGATAAAATACAATTTTAAAAAACGTTAAGCCGGACAGCGGTGGCGCACGCCTTTAATCCTAGCACTTGGGAGGCAGGGGTGGACGGATCTGTGTGAGTTTGAGGACAGCCTGGACTATAAAGTGAGTTCCAGGAGAGTTAGGACTGTTATATCAAGAAATCCTGTCTCGAAAAACAAACGAACAAAAAAAAAAATGTTATAACTCTGGTTTCCTGGGGCAAATGCTGTGTGTGGGAGCCTAAGCAGAAGAGTGAATAACCAGTCACTCAAATCTTTCTGCTGCCTCTGCCTCCCTGCGACACCAACGCTTGGCAAAACTTCCCCCTTTCCTTTCAAGTACCAGAGAACAGCAGAGTTTTGGGTCTTTAAAACGTGTTCCTCCAGACTTCTATCTCCGGGCTACGGTTTATTGTTGTATGAACTATAAATTTTGGGCTCGTCCGGGATTTGAACCCGGGACCTCTCGCACCCTAAGCGAGAATCATACCCCTAGACCAACGAGCCACGTAGGTCTAGTCGCCTGGTCCGTTTTATGACCATTGAGGCGTCTTGGGGCGGGACCTGAAGGGACTGGGCTGGAAGGAGAGTCGGATTTCAGACCCGCCCTGAAAGGGTGAATTCAGACCAGGGTTGCCGAGGGACTCCATCGTTCTGGTCCCTCCCCATCACCAGCAAAGTGAGGATCCCTAGTCCGCCCGTGCGGTTTTCCCTTGATCTTGGCCCGCGGATGCTACTCGGTGCTTGGCAGGCGATTCGCGCTGCCCACGTGGCAGCCCGCGCTCTGGAGGTCGCAGTCAGCGAGCAGGACAGACGGTCCTTCCAAGATCCCGGCGGCGGCTGCGTGGAGGCTCCTAGAACTCCAGATCGGACCACGCAGCCGGCGGTGAGGCACCCAGGGTGAGGCGCCCTGGGGTGTAGCGAGCCCGTGTAGCACTTCCCGCTTGTGTGTTCCGCCTCGCCCTCCAGCGAGGCCAAGACCTGGATGAGAGCGGACGACTACCGGTGTGGACCAGAGGCAGGTGCTGAGAGCCGCCAGCCTGCCGGCTGGAGAAGCCGCACGTCGCACGCGTGGCCTCCGGCCGAAGAAAGGGTGCGCACAGGTGGTGCAGGTGGACCACCCAGCAGATCGCACCCCAAGACCCCGCCTGCGACGCCCCTCCCTCCCCTGGGACAGTCGCTGCGTCCTAGCCGCCTCTGGGGAACCAGGGACTCTGTCCAGAGCTGGGAATCCCTCTCCGATGCAGACGCAGGTTCCGTTGACTTCGGAGTATCCAGCAGATCTGGGCGGACGGGTCTCTGCATTCTGTAGATCAAAGCCACCAGTTCCCTCCTTCTATAGAGAAGTTCCTAGGACATGGGTAGCGAGAAACAGAGACCTCCACCCAGCCAATCCACATGGAAGAGCTATCCGCTCTTCTCTTTTCTCGCTGTTTTCTGGGGCCTTAACAGGAGGAACTTCACAACTACTTCCAGATGACGGAGAATAGAAAAAGAGAAAGGAAAAAAAACATAAAAAAAGCTGGGCTCGTCCGGGATTTGAACCCGGGACCTCTCGCACCCAAAGCGAGAATCATACCCCTAGACCAACGAGCCACTTGGCTGAGACATGCCCCCCTCCCCTCAGTGAAATAAATGGACTACCATTCCAATCATCCTGTTAGCTCAGTAGTCATTACAGATTCCACGATTCATGTCGGATTTCTAGGGTGTGTTAATTTGGCTGCATAAACGAATGAGCTGCTGAGCCCACGATTTTTCCATTCTCTAATGGCCTACCTACTGTATAGTACAGATAGATAGTCGGACATGTCAGTAACGAGGCAGACTTTCCAGGCTTGATTAAGTTAGGACGCACAAAGGAAGTGCAGAACTTACACTTTTCCTTCCTTCCTTCCTTCCTTCCTTCCTTCCTTCCTTCCTTCCTTCCTTCCTTCCTTCCTTCCTTCCTTCCTTCCTTCCTTCCTTCCTTTTCCTTCAAGACGGGTTTCTCTGTGTAGTCTTGGCTGTCCTGGATCTCGCTTTGTAGACCAGACTGGACTCAGAGATCCACCTGCTTTTGCCTCACAAGTGCTGGGATTAAAGAAAGACACCTACCACCACCGCCGGCCCACTTTTCAAAATGATGAATGGGTATCCAAAGTACATCAAGGACCTAAAACTGCTTTAGCTATGTACCTTAGCTATGTAGAATTTAAAAAAAAAAAAAAAACCTTTAAAATGTAAGGTTTTGAAGGGGCGGGGAAGAAGGAGCCGGTGTTAAAAGTGCTTGCCCAGGGCTGGAGAGATGGCTCAGTGGTTAAGAACACTGACTGCTCTTTCAGAGGTCCTGAGTTCAATTCCCAGCAACCACGTGGTGGCTCCCAACCATCTGTAACCAGATCTGATGCCCTCTTCTGGCCTGCAGACATACAGGCACTGTATACATAATAAATGAATAAATAAATCTTTAAAAAAAAAAAAGCGCTTGCCGAGCGATCCTGAAAACTTGAGTTCCAAACCAGAGTGGAAGCGACAGCTGACTACAGAAGGTTTTTCTCTGAAACACACACACACACACACATTATTACATACACACTCTCCCACTAATTATTATTAGAAAAAAACTTTTTTTTTTGGAGTGGGGGGACATGGTTTCTCTTTGTAACAGTTCTGGCACTCACTTTGTAAACTAGGCTAGCCTCGAACTCACTAAGATCTGCCTGCCTCTTGCTTCCCACACGCTGGGATTAAAGGCATGTACCACCACCACCCAGCTAGAAAAATTTCAAAATAAAATATGTATGCGGCTTGTGACCGGCATGGTGGTACTTTGGGAAGTAGAACGAGGAGGACTTGGGACGTCAAGGTCATCCTCTGTTTCTTTGCCTCCCTGGAATACATATATGGTACATAGCACATATGGTAGTGTGGGTGTCTGAAAGCTGGCATGATGAAGGGCAGGAGGTAGCCACGCCCATCAGGGTCACCAAGGAGGCAAGGGAAACCTGCTACTCGCCTGTACCCCTGCTTCTCATTCATCCTGTTCTCACAGGAAGGAAGTCAAGGGCTGAATCCAGCTCACCAGCTGCTGGCCCTTTACTGAATACGGACTGCATTCCTCAGGCTTCCCGGAACTAAAAGTATTCTCACCCAAAACAAGAGGTGAGATGGCTCAGTGGGGGGCGGGGGGGGGGGGGCCGGCGCGGGACGGGACATGCCACCAAGCCGGAGTTAGATTCCCAGGACTCCCATTGAGAAAGGAGAGAACTGACTCCCACAAGCTGTTCTCTGACTTCCACATACGAGCTGTGGCACACAGTCACCCCCCCACCATCAAAAAAACAAACAAACAAACAAAGGTAAGAGATGCCAGCAATTACGTAACAAAACAGGTGCTGCTGTGCTCTAATTAGAAAGCAAGCAGACCTGGTTGTTGTTTGCTTTTTGGGTTTTTTGTTTCTCCTGACCTATAAAAGGGGCAGAGAGATGGCTTCCTGGGTAAAGCGCTGACTGCACAAACGTAAGGCTCCACCCTCAGCCCCCAGCATCTGCATGAAGGCCAGGCATAGCTGAGCACTTCTGCAACCCCTGGGCTTGGGGCGGGAGCTGGAGACAGCAGACCATCCTCCAACCTCCGTGGCCAGCCAGCCTCGCCAAATCAGCAAGTTCCAGGGTCAGTGACAGACCGACCGTGGAAGATAAGCTACAGAAACCTTATTGTGGAAGACCCCTGATGTCAGCTTCTGGTCTCCAGGTGCCCTGCATGGAGAGGGCACCCGTGCCTATCTCTCTGTGTCTCTCTTTGTGTGTGTCTCTCTGTCTCTGCCTCTGTCTCTCTCACACACATGCCACACAATGATATTCCCTAAATCAGGAATATTGGGAATTTTAAAGGTGTTAAGGTAATCCTAGTATTCAGGAGGCTGAGACAGGAGGACTGCTGTGAGTTTGAAGCCAGCCTGGCCTATGTAATGCTTCTTATTCAGTTCTTTATAAGTAAATGAGGGAGGTCCCATTGCTATCCTCCCTGTGCAGATGAGAACACTGAGACACAGGCATGGTAAGTAACACCAGCTCACATCTACTGAGCATCCACACGTGCATGAAGTGTGTGTGTGTGTGCGTGTGCGTGTGCGTGTGCGTGTGCGTGTGTGTGTGTGTGTGTGTGTGTGTGTGTGTGTTAACCCCTTTAACTTTCATTCCAAATAGAAAGGGTGTGGAACCCATGGTACAAGCCTATGAATGTCAGAGCTCAGAGGCTTACTGAAAACCTGCGGTCAGCTTGAGTGGGCTACAGGCTGAGTTCCAGGCTACAGCCAGGGATACGGAACAAAAACAACCTCACTACCAACAAGAGACAACAGCCACAGAGGAGGCTTAGAGGGCAAGTACTGTGATTTTACAGACTAACTTTATCCTTACCTTGGCCTTATTATTATTCCCTTTTTGTAGACATAAAAAACAACAGATTTTTAGTAGAAAAAAAACCAGATGATCAAGTACCTCAGCAGGGTATGTAATCTTAATATACATCTTAGTCAGTGGTGGAGCTGGGAATGGAACAACTTAGTTTATCGTCAGCGTCTGTGTCTTAATCACTCTTAAATCTACTTTAGGTGCTGTAAAATCCCATTGTAAGTGCTTTTAGAATACATGGGGGTGCTGGGGAGATGGCTTAGAGGTTAAGAACACTGACTGTTCTTCCAGAGGTCCTGAGTTCAATTCCCAGCAACCACATGATGGCTCACAACCATCTATCATAAAATCTGGTGCCCTCTTCTGGCATGCAGGTATATATGCAGGCAGAACACTGTACACAAAATAAATAATTAAAAAAAAGAATACATGGGTTCAGCTTTCTGGAAGAGAAGGGGAGAAGAACTGAAATGGATCAGCAATCTTATCCTGTGTCTGGGATTAAGGTGCCTTGGGCTCTGTGACTCTGTCTTGAAGATTTTGCAGTTAATATGTTAGGGTCCCTCTATGCAGTTGGATCTTAATTATTTAATTAATATATATATATAATTTATGCACATGAATGTTTTGTCTGTGCATCACGTATGTGCCTGATGCCTAAGGAGGTCAGAAGAGCATGTGCAGTCCTCTGGAACTAGAGTGACAGGCAGGTGTGAGCCACCACGTGGTGCTGGGAACCAACCCAAGTCCTCTGCAAGAGCAGTGGGGGTTCTTAAATGCTAAACCGTCTCACCAGGCCTCTGGAGTCAGATCCTTCCATATGGGCTGTGACAGGGGTGCCCTCAATCCTGCAGGAGAGTGTAGAGCCTAAATTAGTACCTTCTGGAGACATTTCCAGTAACCCTCTTGAACGCATCCCGTCCACCCAGCCCCTTGCGTGCTGACTTTGGAGTCTGAGATTTAAGGTTGCTGATGACAACAATTATAAACTAAGGTGAAACACAGTGCTGGCGGGGAAGCAAAACCCAAAAGCTGTGGTGAGCCCCGGGGAAGTTGAGGGATGTGCTGGGAAACCAGAAAGGCTTCGAGGATGCGATATTGGAATCTGAAAGACAAGCATTTCTGACAGACAGGGCAAGGGAGAGAATTCTGGTAGGAAGACCTCCCACAAGGGCAGTAGGGTGGGGAGGTCCAAGATCTGACCAATGAGGAGCCATTTGTGCCGAGACTCCATTAAAGAAAGTCTTGAGGGTTGGAGAGATGGCTCAGCTCGCTTCCATTCCCAGCACCCACGTGGTGTCTCATTACAGCCTGTAACTCTAGTTCCCGAGGCTCTGATACCTTCTCGGGTCTCCGTGGGCACCAGGCACACTAGTGGTGTAGACAAAACACCCATACATATAATAATAATAATAATAATAATAATAATAATAATAACAATAATAATAATAATTAGTAACAGTAATAATAAAAAGAAAAGCTTTGGGGCAGCATGGAGGTACTCTAGTTACTATCCAGAACATTGCTCTCCTATGCAATAAACTGTTTAAAAAAAAAAAAAAGAAAAGAGCCAAGTGGTAGCATCCACTTTTTTATTTTTAAAGATACTATTTATACATGTGTGCCTGCATCACATTCATGCAGTACCCATAGAGGCCAGAAGAGGGGGCTGGAGTCTCCAGAACTGGCGGTACAATTACAAGCATCCATGTGGATAGTGGGATCTGAAACCTGGTTCTCTTCCAGAGCAGCCAGTGCTCTTAACCACTGAGCCATCTCTCCAGGCCAGAAGCTTCCACTTTTAATCTCAGCACTCAGAAGGCAAAGGCAGGCAGATTTGCTCTAAGTTCAAGGCTAGCCAGTGCTACATAGTGAGACCCTCAAAACAGAAGAGAAAAAGAGGAAGGAAGGGAGGAAGGAAAGTCTTGGGAGGTCTGTCTGGAAGGCTGGGCTGACTTGGACTGTGTGTAGAGGTCTCCAATGGCAGGATCAGCTCATACTAAGGCATCCTGCTATGATGTTTCTTGGAAAGAAGCTGTGTGTGTGCAAAAGCCAACTGATGAGATCTGGACTAACCTGGGGAGGTTGGAATGTTGCAGGTCCAGAACCTAACTACGATTTATCTTGTGCTATATTTAGGCTCCCTAAATAGCCCTCCTTGTCTGCCTCTGTGTTGGACCTAACATCCTGTGGTTAACAGATAAAAAACCTTTTGGAATGTGTTTGTTAAGCAGACACTAGCTTCTACCAAACCAAAAGCTAAGAATGTTCTCAGATAGCACCTGAGGCTTAGAGCTGAGATTTCTCTGTGCTGTGCTACTTCGTGTTTCTGCCAAGGTATTTAAAAGGTGTCTTGGGGCTGGAGAGATGGCTCCACAGTTAAGAGAACTTACTGCTCTTGCGGAGGACCAGGGGTTGGGTCTAGCACCCACAAGGCAGTAAACAAAGGTCTCTACTCCCGTTCCAGGGGATTCAGTGCTCTATTCTGACCTCTGTGGGTTCTCATAACTTCACACAGGCACACATGCACATACATAAGAAATACAGAGCCGGGCGGTGGTGGGGCAAGCCTTTGATCCCAGCACTCAGGAGGCAGAGCTAGGCGGATCTCTGTGAGTTTGGGATCTCTGTGTGTTCGAGGAGGCTAGCCTGGTCTACAGAGCGAGCTCCAGGACAGGCACCAAAACTACACAGAGAAACTCTGTCTCAAAAACCAAAAACAACAACAACAAAAGAAATACAAAGTCAGACTGGAGAGATGGCCCATCAGTTAAGAGCACTTGTTGATCTTGGAGAGAAAGGAGCTAGATTTGAAACCCAGCACCCATAGCGGTTCACAACCATCTGTACCTCCAGTTAAAGCCCTCTTCTGATCTCCGTGGGCACCGAGCATGAAGTAACACATACAGGGAAACACTCACACATAACGTAAAATGAGTGAATTTAATTTAGAAAAAAAAGTTAACAGGGTTTTTGTTTGTTTTTAAGTGTCTTGATGTCTAACTTTGTTTTGTTACTAAAAACAAACAAACAAACAAACCAATAACAACAACAAAACCCTTCCTGAAATTGCTTCCATGTTAAAACATGGAATTTGGGGTAACTTAAATTCCATGGACATGGTCATTCATATTTGGCTCCAATATACACTACCTTTTATCCCCTTTGAGGTGACAGTTGTGTTTTTGCATTCATGCTGAGAATAATATCATCTGTTACATCCATACCCAGATGTACGGGCGTGCATCTGAGTATGGGCACCACAGCAAGAGTTGGGCCAGGGACAGGTAGTTAGAAAAAGGAAGAGTCATTGCCTGGGTGATGGCACACGCCTTTAATCCCATCACTGTGGAGGCAGAGGCAGGTGAATCTCGGTGAGTTCGAGGCCAGCCTGGTCTATAAAGTGAGCTGCAGGACAGCCAGGAGTGTTAACGCAGGGAAACCCTGTCTCAAACAAAGAGTCACTGTTTATTGAGAAACAGAAAGCACTGAGAACAGGAGTTGGCTAGTGAGCTAAAGGAAAAGCTTAAATAGTAGTTGGCCACGAGGCCCATAGTCGGATACAAACGGTTCCATAGCAACCCCCTCCTCCGGTGTTGTAGGATGCAGGCTTTGCTGAGCATCTCTTTGTTCTATGAAGCACGGGGCGGAAGGCTTCCAGTCTATTCTGTCAGAGGTTCTAATGTATCTACAAACACTATCTAATCCTGGTTTGAATGAGACGCTTTGGGTTGTGAGGGGTGGGAACCATCTAAACCAAGGATGAAATGACAGAATATTACAGGAAAAGTGATGTAGAGAACCCTTGGGGGACAGGTGAATCTCAGACCGGTGAACTTGAACATTAGGGCCTCTCAAACCGATGGCATTAGGGAAGGCGTATGGGTGAGCTCTTGGAGTCTATCTACTCAAGTGGCCAAGTGTTTTCATAAACTGTAAAGTAAGCACAGTGGATTTCGATCTCCATCTCTCTAGTTGCACATTCCTGAAGTCTGTGCAAGATGGTACGCTGAAGTATAGCTTTTTCTTGTAGGTATAACATGGGCATCCCATTGCCATTCTGGAGCATAAGATAACCTTGTGATCTGAGCAGCGAAATAAACACATCAACAGAGATGGGTAAACCTGTGACAATGCTAAGGAGCTATTGACATTCTTTGGTTAGGAGGGGAGAGGAATGTTCACAGGTTTGGAATCTGGAATTCCAATCCTTACAGCCCTACCCCCTCCCAACACCTCCTGATCTCCCACCTCCAGCCAACTGCAAGGGATCCTGGGAGACTCTAGCATTTATAAAGGAAGATGAAGGTTAACTGAAAGGGTCCTTAGTAATGCAACTTCCCAGAGGTCTCCATTACGATGGTGACAGTTGCTCTGGGGTCACTCATGAGGCTCTAAGTAAACCCTTACTCATGCTCATTAAGTAGACCCAACAAACTAATTGGTTGCCAAGTTGGACTTTGGTGGAATCATTACTTTGAGCAGGTTCCCTAACTGGTATTAACGGTTATTTGTTGACTCATTCCCAGGAAGGCTTAACATCATACACAGGGTTTTCTTTCTTTTTCCTCTTGGGAAAGAGTTTGAAGTGAGAAAATCTGCTTCCACAATGTTTGAGGTTTTGGGCTATTTCAGTATTTTGCACCAGTGTTGTGTAACAGTGTCCTCTAGACTGCAACATTTCATCCTATAGGGAAGCTCCCTCAGCAGGAAGGTAAATAACTCAAAAGAGCTTCAGGAAGTCCCCAAAACTCACCAGATTCACTAGGCCCCTTCCTGTCAGAGTAAGAAATAAAAGCCCATAGTCTCTCTCAGAAGAGCAAAGCCAAACTGCAGAGATGATTCTTGATACCAGAGCAGCTGCTTGGAAGAAGCAGAACTCAGCTGAGCAGCTTGGAAGAGGTTAGACCAACTGAGGCACCGGAAAGGACACCTTCCAACCTGTTGAGCCGTGTGCAGATTGTACAGCATGCTCCAGGTTACCAGCTTTTGTCACCCATGCTGGGGTGGGCTTTGGGGATGCAGCTGTCTTTGAGTCATTTCTGCTCCTGTAAGTCACCCCTCACCCATATTCCTGTAAGTTACCCCAATACAACTCAATGGTTCACCAAGTTGGACTCTGGCTGGTGGCACATGCCTTTAATCCCAGCACTGTGGAGGTAGAGGCAGGTGGATCTCTAAGTTAGAGGCCAACCTGGTCTACAGAGCAAGTTCCAGGACAGCCAGGGCTACACAGAGAAACTCTGTCTTGAAAAACAAAAACAATAACAGCAAAAAGATTTTTAAAATAAGTGTGTGTGTGTATTTGTGTCTGTGTAGGGATATGGTGTGTGTATGCAGATGCCCTAAAGGCTAGATTAGGGCATCAGAGTCTTAAAACTGGAGTTATAGATAGTTGTCTAGGCTATCTTCTGGGTTCTGGCAATCGAACCCTGGTCCTCTTGAAGAGAAGCCGACAGAGTTTTCCTTAAATCAAAGGCAAACCTAAGAGTTCATAAGATATTATTGATTACAAATTGTGAGGCTGATACAAACTTTTCTAGATCAACAGTAACAGAAAACAAATTTCAATTTATGCCAAAGGCAATAGTCTGTCTAGGAAATACTGCTGCACAATCATCACATTTTGGGGCTTGAGAAACGGCTCTGCAGTTGTTACTTTGATAAAGGACCTGAGTTCAATTCCCAGCATCTACATGGTGACTCACAACCACCTGTAGCTCCAATTCCAGAGAATCTGACACTCTCGACTGACTTCTGTGGGTACCAGGTACATACATGCACCTGTCTGTCTGTCTATCTATTTGTCTGCCTGTCTGTCTGTCTATCTACCTATCTATCTATACCTACCTATTGATCATCCATCTGTCAGTCCATCTATCTATCTGTCTGTCTGTCTATCTACCTATTCTCTATCTTTTTTTTTGTTTATTTTTTCGAGACAGGGTTTCTCTGTGTAGCCTTGGCTGTCCTGGAACTCACTCTGTAGACCAGGCTGGCCACAAACTCACAGAGATCCACCTGCCCCTGCTTCCTGAGTGCTGGGATTAAAGCCGTGAAGCACCACTGCCCACTCTATTTATTTTGGGTATGGGTAGGGGAGTTTATGACACAGTGCACCTGTGGAGGTCAGAGTATAATCGGTTCTCTCTTTCCAACACGTGGGGCGCAGGTCCTTGGACTTGGTGGCCAGTGCCTTTATCTGCTGAGCTGTCTCACTGGCCCTCTTTATAGTTTACAGCTCTCAGGCCCTCTTCCCATTTCTTCCAGCTGTTTCTTGTGGGTCTTCCTTTTTCATCCTGGGCCTCCTGGGAGCACATTTAGCCTCCAGGTGGGCTTATCTTGACTCCCCCATCCACTCTCCCCCCACCCCTTAGTAACAGTTAACCAGCAGTTACAGAAAAGAGACAGTGTGCTCAGACAGGAAGGGAGGAAGGAAGAGCAGGCTGAAGCCACGGGCTGAGGCAGAGGGATCTGTTGGCAAGCTATGGTGTACAGATGTCCGGAGCTAGGGAGCCTGGCCTCTGCGATAGAGCTCGGTTTATCGGGCAGAGCAGGCAGGCAAGGCAGAAGAGAGTCGGGCAGCACCGTTCATGAATTTGGGAGCGTGGAATACAGTGCTGCCGTCAAGGCTGGAGCAGAGGATGGTACTTTTTGTCCTTGGTGGTTGACACGAGCAGATAAAATAAGGCTGTAATCCCAGGACTCCGGACAGAGGCCGGGGCAGGAAGATTGCCAGGAGTCTGAGCCAGCCACCCTGGGCTGCATTGTGAGTTCACGACAGCCTGGGATGTAGACTAAATTATGTTTCAAAAAACCAAAGGGGCCAGGAAATGGTGGCACATGCCTTTAATCTCAGCATTCTAGAGGCAGAGACAGGTAGATTTCGGTGAGTTTGAGACCAGCCTGGTCTACAGAGTGAGTTCCAGGACAGCCAGGGAGGTTATACAGAGAAATCCTGTCTCAAAACAAACAAAAAAACCAAAGGGGAAGGGGAAATTTTACATATGTACATATGTATGTATATACATTGCATATTATATAAAATTATTTATAATAT